>NC_137783.1:86599612-87083933 GCF_963455305.1 Plecotus auritus
CCCTCCCTGCTGGCCTGATTGCCCACAACTGCCCTTCCCTGCAGGCCTGGTCCCCCCAACTTCCCTCCCCTGCAGGCCTGGTCTCCCCCAACTGCCCTCCCCTGCAGGCCTGGGTCCCCCCCAACTGTCCTCCACTGCAGGCCTGCCCCCCCCCCCATCTGCCCTCCACTGCAGGCCGGGTTCCCCCCTCCCCCAACTGCCCTCCCTGCAGGCCTGTTCCCCCCAACTGCCCTCCCCTGCAGTCCTGGTCCCCCCCCCCAACTTCCCTCCCTCCTGACCTGGTCTTTCCCAACTGCCCTTCTCTGCTGGTCCAGTCACCCCTAACTGCCCTCCCTGCTGGCCTGATTGCCCACAACTGCCCTTCCCTGCAGGTCTGGTCCCCCCAACTTCCCTCCCCTGCAGGCCTGGTCCCTCCCAACTGTCCTCCACTGCAGGCCTGGTCCCACCCAACTGTCCTTCACTGCAGGCCTGGTCCCCCACAACTGCCCTCCCCTGCAGGCCTGGTCCCCACCAACTGCCCTCTTCTGCTGGCCTGGTCACCCCTAACTGCCCTCCCTGCTTGCCTGGGTCCCCCCCAACTGCCCTCCCTTGCTGGCCTGGTCTCTCCCAACTGCCCTCCTCTGCCAGCCTGGTCACCCCCAACTGCCTTTGTCTGCTGGTCTGGTCACCCCTAACTGCCCACAACTACCTTCCCCTGCAGGCCATCTTGTGGTGGCCATCTCGTGGTGGCCATCTCGTGGTGGCCATCTCGTGGCGGCCATCTTGTGGTGGCTATCTTGTGTCTACATGGGGGCAGCTATCTTTGACCACATGGGGGTGGCCATCTTGTGTCTTGGTGTGACAGTCAATTTGCATATTACTCTTTTATTAGATAAGATTCATTTCAGAGAGGAAGGGAGAGGGAGAGAGAGATAAAAACATCAATGATGAGAGAGTATCACTGACTGGCTGCTTCCTGCACACTCCCTATGGGAGAGCGCTCACAACCTGGGGATGTGTCCTGACCAGGAATTGAACTGTGATCTCCTGGTTTATTGGTCGACACTCAACCACTGAGCCACACTGACCAAAGTTTCTATCTTTCGTCTCCTCAATTTTGTTGGGGAATGAGGTGGGAAGAGCAGTGCACTATTTTACAGACTAGTTCGTAATAAACTATAAGGTAGATATTATCTATTTTTTTGCATGGAA
Organism: Plecotus auritus; assembly: GCF_963455305.1. Taxonomy (NCBI): domain Eukaryota; kingdom Metazoa; phylum Chordata; class Mammalia; order Chiroptera; family Vespertilionidae; genus Plecotus; species Plecotus auritus. Next base: position 86,600,804 of record NC_137783.1, read on the forward strand.
AACAGGATTACAGTTAAGACTGCACAACAAGGTCTATGGCTTAATCAAGATTCCAACAAGGTTTTCTGACTCCAAACCCAGCCCCATTTCCATTCAATTACAATGCTTGTTGACCAGTCAAGTTATAAGAACAAAATATCCACAAGGATAAGCAGCTTGTACACTTAGATAAGTAGAATAAAGAATAAAATGCAATTTATACTTAGCAATTAGAAAGTTGGAATGCTATGGAAAGCTAATGAGAAATGCATGTCTTCCTGGATGATGAGTGAGCTGAGGCTGTGCCCAATCGCAGAGAGCATCACTAGACTGAGAGCTCGGGGTGGGTCCAGACCCTCCATGACACTCCTGCACGCTCTCACTCAAAAAGGTCCTGTTCATTCTGAGCCTCCAAGTGTGCACAGTGTTTTATGGAAGGCTTTGGTCATAGTGGCTGCGTCCCCTGGTCAGGGCCTTCTGCAGAGTCCCTCATCTCTGTCACTCTGCTACCCCTAAAGGTCCCCTTCTTTTTCCCTCATCTCTGTTGTCCCCCAAATCAACCTTTTCCTATCTCACATTTTCCTTCGTCTTTCTGTCTACAAGTCTATCTTGTCTATCTCATGTAGGGCAGCCCTCTGGAGAGTATTTGGCAATGGACAGAGAAAGCGTTTACTATATAGAATGCACTGTATCTAGATGAACTGTGTGGCTATGAGCCATGTTGTGATACATAGCTTTTAAAGTAGATTGTATTCTAATGAATACAATCTCAACTTCTAAATGGAAGTTCTTATTATGAGTAAAACACTCATTTTTAAGGTTAACAAGTTTACAACTCTATATCTTTGGATTGGTGATTTGTAGCCACTGAATATATAAATGGGGAGAAATATGACTCAGGGAAGGTCTAAAATGTGGACATTTATATAGCATACATATATATGGCCAGTCATATCTCACAAATACATGCCCTTCTAGTTCCTGGTTCCTTGAAAGACACAGTGAAATTAGCAATTCTCAGTCTTAGCCGGTTTGGTTTAGTGGATGGAGTGTTGGCCTGCAGACTGAAGGGTCCCAGGTTTGATTCTGGTCAAGGGCACATGCCTGAGCTGTGGACTCACTTCCCAATAGGGGGCATGCAGGAGGCAGCCAATCAATGATTCTCACCCATCATTAATGTTTCTATCTCTCTCCCTTTCTAAAAATCAATAAAAATATTTTTTAAAAAATTAGCAATTCTCAGCCACCATGTATGTTAAGTGTGACATTTCTTCATGGTTGATATTCTTTAGTTCTGCAAATGGTTGGGGTTAGTAAAATGATGAGAAGGCAAGGTATTTCATGTGGCTGACTGTAACTGAAACTCTACTATCAAATATGGGCCTTTTCTCATAAAACAGTCCAACTTGGAATTAATCAGTCCAGGTTCAATGATTATATAAATGTCTCAGGTTCCTTCTTGCTTTCATTTTTATGGCCACAAAATGGTGCTCTACCTCCAGCCTTTCATCCATTTCCAGGCAGGAAGAAAAAGAAGAAGATAACAAGGAAAAAAGGGGTAGCACTTATTATAAGAAAACAAAACTTTCACAGAAATTTCCCACTTATGACTTTTACTTATATCTCAGTGGCAAAAACTGTATCAGATAATCTCTGTATTGCAAAGCAGTCTGGAAAATATAGATCTTCAACTGGATATATTGTCACCTTAAACACAACCTAAGTTTCATTAAGGAAGAAAGAAGACCAGATTTGGGGTAGGCAACTTACACAGAGCCCCTGCCCAGCCCCTAGCACATGATTTTATGAAGCTCACAGTCTAATGGACCACACATAGGTGATAGACAGATGCAACCCAGGTATTAGATGCTTTGATGGTATATGGCAGGGTGTGATGCAGACTCCTGAATGGGATGAGATCCGGAATCCATTGCCTGAATTTAGCACACACTGAAACTATGCACACTCAGCTGGAGGACACAGTTCTTCTTTACTTGTGAGGATTACACTTGTTAGTGACTAACTCCCCAACCTAAGTAGCCAATCATACCTATTTCCAAGTTTCTCCCTTGGCAGTACTTTGGCTTCATGGAAAGCTACTAGGTCAGCCCTGGTAACCCTTCTCCTGGACCTCACTGTTTCCTAGATCTGCAGATCTGCAGAAACCACACAAGTTCAGCCACATGTGTCAGAGAACAGAGATTTTAAACAAAACATTAGTTCCTCTTTCATGTAATAAGCAGATTGTCTAGGACGATAGCAGATCTGCTTCATGAAATCATGCAGGGACTCAGGCTTCTAATTTGTCACTCTATCAAACCTGGAGAGTGCACCTCTCTTCCAAGAAACAGGGTAAAGCAAAGAAGAGCTTCCCTTCTATCTTTTTAAAAAATATATATTTTTTATTTACTTTAGAGAGATAGGAAGGGAGAGAGATAGAAACTTCTCTGAGAGAGAAACATCAATTGGCTGCCTCCAGCATGGCCTCCACCAGTGATAGAGCCTGCAACCTGGAATGTGCCCTGACTAGGAATCAAACTGTGACCTCCTGGTTCATAGGTCGATGCTCAATCACTGAGCTACACTAGCTGGGCCCTTCTATTTTTAAGAACCAACAAGGCCCTGGCCGGTGTGGCTCAGCTGGTTGGGTGTCTTCCCATGCACAACAGTTAGACTCAGGGCACATGTCTGGGTTATGAGCTCAATCTCTGGTAGGGGGGTTCAGGAGGTAGCCAATAGATGTTTCACTCTCACATTGATGTTTCTCGCTCCCTGTCCCTTCCTCTCTTTCTAAAAATCAATTTAAAAAAAAATCTTTAAAAACTTAAGAAAAAAATAAACAACAAGAATGTTGTATGTATTTATTTATTTTCTCATTGCTTGAAACTTAGCCACATGGCCACATATAACACCAAAAGAGGCTAGAAAATATAACGCCATTATCCTAAGCTGCTATGTCACTAGCTAAAAATTGGGGTTCCTGTTACCATGAGAAAAAGGAGGACATTGAGCGCACTGGGAAAACAACCAACAATCTTTACCATTCTCAGCTACAAACCAGAAGAGCTCAGTGATTTCCAATGCCATGGTCCTATGATTATTGTTTCAATTATTTATTGTTACATAAAGAACTATGCCAAAATTTGGTGGCACAAAAAGATTTATTGTTTTTCATGATTTTACGTGTTAAGACTTGGGCAGGCTCATTCTTTATTATTGATCCTTCCTCAGAATCCTACAGACATCTGAGACACTTTGGATTCCCCTATATTGCTCATTCAAAACAGTGGCCGTGCCATGTCACTTTGACCTCTGAAATGAGTCATTACCTTGTTCTGGCCTTGTTCATCTTTCCTAGGGTTGATGCAACATTGCCTCTTGGCCCAACTCCTGCATTGCCCGACACACACTCACCCTTGAACATGTACTTACTCCTCCGCTCCAGACTTCCTAAAGGTAAAGCTGATCATGTCATTCTTCTCCCTATACCCTCTCTACTTCCTCAGACTAGCCCTCACACTATCATTCCTGCTCATTTTTACCTTATACTATCCTTCCTAAATCTCAGCCAATATATCAGCGCAAGCACTCAACTTTCCAGCTACGTAGAACTAGATTTAATCCATGGGAAACACCATTCAATGTTTAGGCTCTGGGTCTTTGCTACCTTCATTCCCTCTTGATGTTCTATCCTTGAAGGTCTGCTTAAGATGTTTCCTCTTAGGTGTAAAACCTTCTCTGATCCCCACCTGCCCTCCCCTTCTCTCTAAACTCTGGGGTTATCATTAGTCCTTTCACACTGTCTGCCTCTATCACACTTACCTCATTTGTCCTGTGGTTTTTAATCCTTATGTCTGCCTCCATCAGTGAGTTATGAATTCATTATGAACAAAGACCATAATCTAGTTCTTTGTTAAAAGATGAGCAACTAGAAGAGTGCTTGGCACTATGTTAGTTGAAAGGATGAAAACACGAAAAAAAGAGTAAATGCAGCTCATCCCAGCCCTCCCCCATCACCACTTTATTCCTTCCCTTTCCCCAAACTCTCTTTTAGCCCCTTCCTCTGTGTAAGGTGGAGTTCCAATGTATTGCAGAGAACCCTACTCCCGTCAGCTTCTCACTTCAGCCAAAACTTGGATGATGACATCATTCACCCAGAGACAGTCATTCCCACTTTTTTCTCTGCATCCAATCTATCTTATTCATCACTCTGCCATTTCCTGAATTCAGAATAGTGCCCTTTCTCTGCACTCCTGTAGTACCCGATACTTATCCTTTTTAGCATATGATCATATTACATTTCTTTGACTTTTAATTTTCTGTTACCCCAATAAACATGGTCCTCTTGAAAGGAAGGATATCTCATGTACTCAGGCTCTCCAATGACTTGCACATGTCCTGGTGCTCAGTAATTGTCTTTTGAGACTTGTCTAAATACCAATTGAATTTTCCTATTTCTGCTATGAAATCCTGACAAATGATTGATCATGCAGACACACCTCAACACTCCCTGTGATGAAAAGCTGTTTCCTGAGCAATATTTTTAGACTTAGTGATAAATTATCTTTTTAAAAACCTAAATCTCAATTTTTGTGAGATTTCCTCCAAGGGGGTCTTACCTTTGGCCTTTGAAATACGATGTAAGTCTTGTCTTTTCTTGCTGTCAGATAGCCCCAAAGGCCTCAAGCTCTGTGCTCTTCAGCCTGCATTGTTCATACAAATCATATTGAAATCTTGTTCAAATGCAGAGTCTGGTTCAGGGGATCTGAGATTCTACATTTTTAATCAGCTCTTAGATGGTCCAAAGGTCACACCTGGAGTAGCAACACTCTGATCCAAAACCCTTTTCCCAGGATAGGGTTTCCAGTCTCCTCACCACCTTCATCTTTCTTCCGGAAAAGGGTGAGTTTGCCCAAGGCCTCTTTCAAGTGTGGTGGTACATAAAGCTTCCTCCTCTTAGTGTGGGGAAAAGGTGGTTCATGGTCAAGAGTCCTGGGTTTCAAAGCAGCGCACCTGGGCTTTAGTCCAAGCTCTGCCACCACCAACTAGGTGACATTGGATTAAATCAGAGAAATTAAACTTTCAGTCTGTTTTCTTTTCACATCCAGTGACTGTATCTAATAGTTGGATCAAAGGATTGACTATGTGACAGTGTAGGGGAGAACATGAGATTTGTGGCTACGTACCAAAAATTTGGGAGCCATTATTTAACTTCTATTACTGTGATTTAAGGCTTCACTAATTCTTCTGCCATTTGTATCAGAAAGCTGCAAAGTCGATTATAAAACCCCTAAAGTCTTAATAATAGTTGCTAGTTGCTACTCAGTAACACCTACTAGGTACTGGGCTAGATATTTTATACCTATTTTCAAAACATACATATATATTGTCAAGAATGACTAAATCTTACCTTTTGCCTTCTTGCTCCATGTATACCCACCAGGGGAGATCCTTTCCAAATACAGTTAGACTCTTCGAGGATCCAAGTGTATGAGAAGTTGTCTGCCCTCCCCATACATTAGAAAAGTTAGTGGTCAGATCACAGCAGAGATAAGAGTACATTTATCTGCTGAAAACATGTTGATATGACCTTCAGTTTTCTAGTTAGCAGAATGAGTGGTTTAGCCAGCGGTCACCAACCGGTCATTTCCAATCCTTACTCTTAAAAGCCTAAGGCTTCCACAAAATTGCCACAAAGGCTTTGGGCTGGATGGAGGAAGAGAAGGCATTCCCAAACACACACATAGAGCTTGGCTTGTATTTGTTTAACATATTGGGTTCCAAATAAAATTCATTTGTAGAAATGATTGTGCCAGTTTTTCCAAAAATGCTTGCAAGTTGCCAAGGCAACTGAAGGCTCATTTTGTGAAAAATCTACTTGTCTGTGGATAGGTGACTCAGTGAATATTAAGATCTCTGATGTGAATTGGGAGATGTTATCATTTTCCTTTCTCTAGCCCAGGGTGACTCTGGGATTTCCTTTTAATAGACTGGCTCCTGGAAATTTGGAGAAGTAGCATATTTCAGGTAACTTATTTCTGTCAATAAGTAGAGTTGTGCTGAATGCTATGCCTGGCTCATTCACCCAAACCACCCAGAAACAGCATTTGATCAGCACTTGGGGGATTTATGATCCCAAGAGTAAGTATCCTATACAATGAGATTTCAAATGTTCTCATCCACACATTCTTTTTTTTTTAATGGCAAGAACTGGTATATAAGAAACTTGGTCTGCAGAGGCAAGATTTTTTAAAGGAAAGAAATGGGGAAAAAATAGATACAGAGGCAAAGAAGCATTGAACAGACTGTCAAACTACAGCAGGAAGGCAGGGGAGGTTGGGGGGCGGGCTGTAAGAGATCAACTGAAGGACTTGTATGCACGCATATAAGCATAACCAATGGATACAAGACACTGCGGGGCGCGGGGAGGGCAGGTAAAGGCATGTACTGGGGGGTAGGGGAGGCCGGGGGGAGGTCAATGGGGAAAAAAAAAAAAAGAGACATACGTACTACTATTTGTAATACTTCAAACAATAAAAAAATAAAGAAAAAATAAACTTGGAAGAGATTTTTGCTTCTTCCTTTTTGACTGTGCAAAATTTCAAATTTAATAACATTACTTTTTTGGCCCAAGAAATTTAACTGTAAATTTACCATAACTTAATTTTTTAAAACATTAGGATGATTTTATATTTATCTAGAGGCAATTAGTGTGGCGGTGGGGTGGGGGTGGGGGGAAGCTCAGCCCGGCCTGCACCCTCTCGCTATCCAGGACATCCATCTTGCAATCTGGGACCGCTGGCTCCTAACAGCTTGCCTGCCTGCCTGATCACCCCTAACTGCCTCTGCCTTGGCCCCCGCCACCATGGCTTTGTCAGGAAGGACGTCTGGAATGACATCTGGAAGGTCGTTCAGCTGTCCGGTCTAATTAGCATGTTACACTTTTATTATTATAGGTGGTTTAGAAGAGTGAGATCTCCAATGTCACTCCCAAATCTTCCAGCTAATAAACCAAGTTTTAATAGGTATAGCAGCAAGAAGAGCAAATCTGTGTCTAATCTCTGTCTTTAAGAACATGTACTGTTCATGTGTTTGAGGGTATGTTTTTACCATCAATATAGAAAACTCCAGTATTAATATAAAAAAAAACTCCAGTATTTATATTAAAACTCATGTATTAATAAAATGTTAAAGAATAGATTCCACTATTCTTTGACAAGGAGAGACAAGATAAAAACAAAACAAGCTGCTCTACCTGTTTTGGCTCAGTTGATAGAGAATCAGCCTGTGGACTGAAGGGTCCCAAGTTCAATTCCGGTCAAGGGCACATGCCTGGTTGCAGGCTCAATCAATGATTCTCTCTCATCATTGATGTTTCTATCTCTCCCTCCCCCTTCCTCTCTGAAATCAATAAAAATATGTTTTTTTTAAAAAAAAACCACACAATCCTGCAACTGCATTCTCTAAATTCTGAGAACAATGACTGTTCCTTTCTTAATAAATTCACTCATTTAATGAGAGGAGCTGACCAGATTATATACCAAGCTCTGACCTAGGGTCTGGGACCCAGTTGGGAATATGTCCTGTGCACAGATCCTGATTTAGTGGGGAAAGAAGTGAAAGTATTTAAGTCTTGAACAAAAGCAACTAAAATTTAGACTTTATTTGGACATCCCCAGTTTTACCATTTCTATCTTCTTTACTTTCTAGGATCTAATCCAGGATCCACATTGCACTTAGGTGTCTGGTCTCCCAAGTCTCCTGTGACCTAAAGACAGTTTCTTAGTATTTTCCTATTTTTCATGATCTTGACATTCTTGAGAAGGACTGGCCAAGGATCTGTCCTGTAGAATGTCCCCCATCTGGTGTGTCTGATGCCTTTCTTATGATTAGACTAAAGATACGAGTTTTGGAAAAATATGCTCTTCTACCACTATCACATATTATGGATTACAAGATAACTACATGATACTGTTAATGTTAATGTTTTCCACTCTCTATTTTTTCAAATTAGTCACTGAGTCTAATGCATCCTCATGTGGAGATGGTGAAATTCTATCCCCTAAGCGGAAGAGTAATGCAATTCCAATTATTACTTTAAGTTCTTCTCTAAAGAATATTTGTCTCTTCTCTCCTATTGTACATTTATTAATATAAGCAACATTTGCCATTTATATTAGTGTAGATTTATGGATATTTTATATTTTGGGTTATAATCCAACTACCCACTAGTACATTATGGTTTTGCTCAAATCATTCCAGCTTTGGCTATTGGGAGCTAGTTCGCTTTTATTATTTCTAAAAATACTAGTTATAAGGGTTTCATCTATGTCAATTCCTTTTAACCCAACAGTCTCAAACAGTCCTTTCCTACTTAATCATACTGGAAATTATTCATATTAATCTTTGTATTTCAACAGGTTTTATGTCATGATTTTTATTTTATTTATTTATATAATTATTATTTCTTTTATTCTTGCCTCTGGATATATTTATTGATTTTTAGATAGAGAGCAAGGGGGAGAGAGAAAGAGAGAAGCATTGATGTGAGAGAGAAACATTGATTGGTTGTCTCCTGCATGCACCTCTAACAGGCGTCAAACCCACAATCTAGGTATGTGGCCTGACAGGAAGTGAACCCAGAACTTTTTGTGTACAGGATGATGCTCCAACCAAATGAGCCATTCGGCTAGGGCAATTTTTTACTCTAAATATTTTGAAATTTCTCAATTGCAATTGAAATACTATTATATTAGTTTCAGGTGTACAACACAATGATTAGACATTATAAAAGTAAGTGATCACCTCAATATTTCCAGTACCTATCTGACACCATATAGTTATTACAATATTATTGAATATATTCCCTACACTGTACATCCCCATGACTATTCTGTAACTATCAAGTTGTACTTCTTATTCCCTTCACCATTTTCACCCATCCCCCACCCCCTCCCATATGACAACCATCAAAGTGTTCTCTGTATCTATGGGTCTGTTTAGATCTGCTTGTTTATTTATTTATTTATTTTTAGATTTATTTTGTCTGGTGTAAGTATTGCTACCTCAGCTTTTGTTTTAATTTTCATTAAATATCTTTTTCTGTCCCTTTACTTTCAGTCTGTGTTTGTCTTTCAATCTGATGTGAGTCTCTTGTAGACAGCATGTGTAAGGGTCTTGTTTTGTTAACCATTTAGCCTACATGTCTTTTGATAGCATTTAATTCATTTGCATTTAAAGTAAATGTTGATAGATATGTATTTATTGCCATTTTATTATTCATATTTTTATCTTTTTCTTCCTTTTAAAGAAGACCCATTAACATTTATTATTATACTGTTTTGGGATGATAAACCCCTTTAGCTTTTTCTTGTCTGGGAAGCTATCTTATTGATTCTAAATAATAGCTTTGCTGGGCAATCTTGGTTGTAGGTCCTTGCTTTACACTACTTTGAATATTTCTTGCCATTTCTGTCTGGCCTGCAAATCAGCTGACAGTCTTATGGGAGCTCCCTTGTAGGTAACTGCTATTCTTTGCTGCTTTTATGATTCTCTTTGTCTTCAACTTTTGGCACTTTAATTATAGTGTTTTGATGTGGGCTTCTTTGGGTTCATCTTGTATGGGACCCCACAATTCTTGGACTTGTATGTCTCCTGGACTTGTAAATCAAGACTTTCAATTCCTTGTTCTCTCTCTTCTCCTTCTGGCACACCCATGATGCAAATGTTGGGTATGCTTGAAGTTGTTCCAGAGGCTCCTTATACTATAATTTTTTTAACATGCTTTATTCTTTTTGTTGTTCTGATTGGGTGTTTTTGCTTTCTTATCTCCCAAATCACTGATTTGACCCTTGACTTAATCTGTTCCACTGCTGAGTGCCTATAATGTAGTCTTCATTTCTGACTGGTTATTATGTTTTTAATCTCTTTTTTCTTTTCCTTTGTTGAAGTTCTAAGTTCAACTACTCTTCCTTAAGTTCATTGAGCATCCTTATAACCAATCTGCACCTAGTAGATTGCTTGTCTCCATATGTTTAGTTCTTTTCCTGGAGTTTTGTTCTGTTCTATTTGGGTCATTTCTTTGTCTCGCCATTTTAGCTGCCTCGCTGTGTTTGTTTCTATGAACTTCTATGTCTCCTGGGCTTGGTAAAGTGGGCTTATTAGTAGGTGTCCTATAGGGTGATGGCACAGCCTCCTCTATCACCCAAGCTGGGCTCTCCAGGTGAGCCCCTCATGTGGGTTATATCCTTATTTTATATTTGAGCCTTGTTTGCTGTTGGCACCTCAATGGGAAGGGTTAACCCCCAGGCTGATTGGCTGTGAGGCCTGGCTTTGACCACCATTGAGGACCAGCTGTGCAGGGGTGAACCACACAGAGTAAGACTTACTTATGTCTGTTGAGTCCACCCCTTGAGTTTGTACCTTGTGGAGGAACTTGGGTGGTCTGAAGCTGTTCACCCAGTTTGCTGGCTCTAGCGGCCTCCTGGGAAGTGCAAGTCAAAGTCAGCCACCACTTGTGCCTTGCCTGGGGCCATCTGGTTTGAGCTACAAAGTGATCTGCAGATGGCTGCTATTTGTGCTTGACTTCGAGGTGCCCAGGAGAGGCCAAGCTATGCACCAAGGCCAGCTGTTGCTAGTATCAGGCTGGAGCCACTTAGCAAGGGGTACAAGGCATGCCAAGGCCCAATGCTGCTTGTTTGAGAAATTTTAGGCAAAGCCAAAGCAAGAACTATCTCCATACAAGACAGGCTGTTTGTATGGAAAAGTCACTGGAATCTGCTTGGGTGGGCCCACAAGTTGGGTGTGGCAAAATCTCAGGGAATCACCCAGGTGGGGCAAACAATATTAGCCAGGTTGATGGAGACTTAGATATGGCACCCACCTGCTGGCTTGGGGGTTGAAAAGGAACAATGGCCTCTACCAGCACTTCTTGCTCCATCTTCCACTCTGATGCCAGATAATTTAGTTTCTCCCCATATGTCCCTGGTGCCCCAGTGCTGGAACTCAAGAGCATTAAGTCTGTGCTTGGGCCCTTTAACAGGAAGGCCTGGGACTTCTGAGCCCACCATCTCACTCAGCCTCAATCCCCACTACTTTTTTCAGCCAAATATTATGGGGACTTCTCTTCCTTATACTGGAACCCTGAGTTAAGGAGCTTGCGCTGGAGGACCTCTGCATCTGAGCTATACCTCCCCATTATTATCTGCCACACGTGGGTGGGGGACCAGCCCATCTCCATCCCTCCTACCAGTCTTGATGTGGCTTCTTCTTTATATCTTTAGTTGTAGAGATTCTATTTAGCTAGGTTTCAGGCAGTTCTGAATGATGGTTGTTCTGTAGATAAGTTGTAATTTTGATGTGGTTGTGGGAGGATCCAAATATCACACTTACCTACACTGTCAGCTTAATAAGACCACATCCTTATATCATAGTTTTAATTGTTTCTCCTCTGATAATGATGAAAGCTACAATCCACTTGAGAAAATCAGGTTGTATGCCCAATAGTCCTATTATTAACTTGTCAGGCTTAGTTTTTGCTAAGTGATTTATTGCACTCTAACAATCAATTGAGCAACATAAAATACATACTTTTGTGTTTTTTTACACAGGAAAGCGCAAAATTTAGCTAGAAGTAAAATAGTGACCAAAAATTTCATAAAATTAATAAAAATCTAAGGGGATATTTGTATGCTGATACTTCTTCCATAGCATACTTGTAAACTTTTGTAAACATATTTTCAGGTAAGCCTGCATATCTGTTATAGTTGGTATTTTGCTTATGGCTTATTTCTTCCTCCTGTAGACACCTGCATTATTAACAGGTACCAACATTAACATTTTCCTGATCTTTCATAATGCCAATTTTTTGAGAAATGGTTCCATTTTCAAGAAAAAGTTATCAGTTCTGCTGATCTTCCAGTCCGCCACACCCAATGACCATTCACACAGTACCTGAGACTTTGTTTTCTTCCCATATGAATCCAAGACTGCTGCTCTCCAATGCAGTAGGTCTTCAAGTACAAAGACTAAATTAAAATTTGCTTACATCGTTTATTTTTAAAGAAATTTAAAATACAGTGTAAACATATATCCAAGATATTGTGGCAAATTAGATTAGAAATAACATGAGGTTATTTACATGTTTGTATATGTGTGTATATATGTATATATACACAAAGTGCAGATAAATACAGAAACACTACAAAATAAACAAAAAATTCAATATGATAATTTACTGACAATCATTTTCATCATATTAATTACTTAACTTGTCATGTTAATGGATGCAAAGAAATTCCTAGTACTAAAATATAATATCTAAATATTCAACTTTTACATAAACTATAGTACCTCAAATTTTAATAGTATATAAATAGGATTCTGAATTTTTTTTAAAAAAGTCATCTTCCCTGACAAACTCCCTATTTATTTGTAAAGGTTTCAGCTCAGAGTTCAAGAAGACTCTTGAAATCATGGCTCTCAATACATGGTGATACCTCAGATTTTAACAGTGTGCTCTGTAAAAGACAGGTGAGTGAAGATACAGAGACAGATATAAAACCGCTAACAGTGCTGCCACATACAGAACAGTGCACATTGCAATTTTAGAGACTGAGTCAATTCAAGGCGAAGCTGGGTTGCTCTCAACCCTGGAAGGTAAAAACCATGGGAAACACTGCTGAGAAGTGGCAGATAATGCACAAGGGGAGAAAATGGTCTTCTAATTAACATGGAATTGGCACCTTCAGCCCCCACCCACTTCCAACACTTAAATTCCTCATGTAGACCTATACATGAACATCTATGATGATGGAGGGTATCTATGTTTGTAATCATTGTAAATGGCACCTGCCCATTGGGACTCCCCAGTAAACACACAGACTCCATCTCTCCCTATAGTACCAAGAAATATTCAGCTTTGAACTTGGCATCTCTCTCATGAGTGCCAGAGGAGAAGTGATGACCTACTGGATCCCTACCTCATACAACTGCTTCTAAGCATTGGTCTAGACCAGGGGTGGGCAAACTTTTTGACTCGAGGGCACAATGGGTTCTTAAACTGGACCGGAGGGCTGGAACAAAAGCATAGATGGAGTGTTTGTGTGACCTAATATAAATTCAAAGGAGCAGAGGGGAGAGCAAGAGAACCGGATAGAACAGCCGGATCCGGCCCGCGGGCCATAGTTTGCCCAAGGCTGGTCTAGACTATGAAGATCAGTTTTCTCCCTGGCTTGTTGTGAGTGCTGTCAGCATTCTTATTTAAGATTCCTTATTTAAAACAGTGGATGCAGCTGCCCTACACATTTTTTTTCATCCTATTTATTGATCGGATCCTCTAAAAGTCCATGTCATTCATAAGTCTGGGTTTGTACAAGGTTATGACCAAGTGGGACCTGCACATCTGAAGCAGGAGGATATTGGTAACAATGATGGATACAATGACCGTGTTCAGGAGATGCGAGACTAGGTAATAAATACCTGATATTAAGTCTGTGGATTAGTAGGAGACAGCCAGGATGGGATATATACTGTTCAGAAAGATTAACCTCATTTGTAAAATATGTTTTTATTTTGGAAGATAAGAGGCAAAATTAAACAGCAATTTCTACCCTAAGTGACAAACCTCTAGTCAAGAGCCAAATAACTTTCGGACCATGATCAAGTCTCTTTACCAGGAGATATATTTTTTCGGTCCCACTCAGTGTTTTTAGGTCAGAGTAACAGCTACAAATTAGAAATATATGTTAAAACCAAAGAACAAAATCTGCTCCTAAATTGCTCTGCCTCTAAAAGTGTAAATCAAATTGGGGCTTTAGATGCTAATTCAAGGAGTTCGTTAACAAAATGAAAGTGTCTGAAGAAAGGCTCTGCGGGTCTCTTCTGCACCAGCATCCACGTGGATGGCATCCTCTCTCACATCAGACACAGAGCTGAAGAGGCTGGGCGGGTGGTCAGCAGGGATACCCTCACAGGATTAACGTGCCAAGTTTATTTTTCTTACAAAATGGTGGGATTTAGAAAGCATGCCACAAAATGTAAAACCAATTATCTAGAGAATAAGAATGAAAGTCATTATGTACCTTTATTTTCCCTCTTTGGGAACCTGGATCATTGGGGATGGTACAGTAAGGTACTTTTTTTTCCCTCCACCATCCCTGAAAGAGCCAACAATCAAGCTATTGTTGAGAAACCTGGTTGCACTCATTCATATTACAAAGCATGGAGTGCTGACTCAATTAGCAAAACCACTCACATCAAACAAGGAGCAATGAATGGCACTGCCTCATCCTTCGTGGGCTCTACAGGAATACAAGCATTATTTTACTGTTCAGACATATGTATTCACATAGCAGCATAAGCCTTCAGTTGATGGACTAGATCCTTTCAACTTGGTAGAGTTATGGCACAAAAAAAGTCACCTGTTAAATACATAAATGTTTGTCCTTGGGGATATTTTCACACAACACACAAGATGACTGACTTAGACTCATCAATCTCACCTTCATACTGATTATACTGTAACCAGTGATTACAATCCACATGTGTGCCTGGAGGGTGTGGATGTAGCAATTCTAACAACTTCACATTGTCTCTGAAAAGCTAAGGTTTCATCATTGAAATGCTGTTACATATTGGGATGTGATCTTGTAATGCTTGGTATTACCTTCTTGTGTAATTAATATTGTGATGTAGAGCCCATGTTTAGATTTTCCCTATGCTCATAAACTCCTTACCTGCAGGAAATTCATTTGTTGAGAAAAGCAGTTGTAGTCTATCTTCGATATATAGGGTATCCCCCAAAATGTATACACACACTCTGAATAATTATAAAGGCAGTGTTTATTAAAATACATTTCACTTTCAAAATTGATCTATCAGCTATCAAAGTGTGTACACATTTTTTGGGACACCCTGTATATGACTTGCTTACATGTGTACTTGGCATGAAGAAAAAAAATCATCCTCAAAAATCTGTAAGATTAATACTTCAAACAAAAACACAATTTGAAGAAGCACTTTAGTAGCTTGTTTCAAAAAAAGTACTGCCACAGACACGCCTCACCAGGAGAAAGAGCTTCATGCCACATCCTAGACAGCAAAAGCTTAATTCCCGAATGAGCGTGGGGGAATTAGCTCGCAGACAACTCAGAGGCAGGAACACTCTGGTCTGTGTGAAAATACAATGAAGGGTGAGATTTCCTTATGCAGCAGCAAGTGAAGTAGAATTCTGAATCTCTTTTTGGAGTCAGGTTGGTCTTTGAAAGAAAATCAATTTGCTTTTAAGAGGTTCTAATCAGGTAGGATGCCAGACGATGGCAAGGGTGGTCACAGTGACAGTGCTGCAGAGACTAAGGGACTGGCAGGTACTTCGGAAAGACAACCTTCTGTTCCAGCAGAGGGTAGTTGAGGGTGTCAGCAAAGCTATTATTACTAACAAAGGCCACCAAGGGTCTAGAGATCAAGAAGCTCTAGCAACACCCAATTATCGTGTACAAAAAATGAACAGCAGGAGAAAAGAAAGAGAGAGAGAGAGAGAGAGAGAGAGAGAGAGAGAGAGAGAGAGAGAGAAACACTTATCAGATTTTTTCATTATATTACTAATTTTTATAACATTAAATAGTTTTTCATTCCAATGCACTGATATTTATTTCTGGTTGTGACCCCACCTACTGTTATTCTCTTTACTTTTAAATTCTACTCTATTTTTCCATTTTTAATTTTAAAAGCATAAATGCTCCAAGGCATAGTGCGTACATGTGTATGTGTGAGTGTATATTCTATTAACTCTAGAGACATTAATTTAAAGTAGAAGAGACTGAGATTACAGATTATAATATCACATAAAAGAGTTTTATACAGTCAATACCTGAGTGTCTGTACAGTGGAGAACTCTGAAGTAACAAGTAAAATATAGCCCAGTGGGCCCGCGCTGTGGCAGTTAAATGACAGGTAACCAGCTTTTTGAAATCTTGAGAAGAAAGGCTCTTTGCCACATGCAAATATTTATAGAAATAATATATTAGAATTACTGAAATAGAATTATTGAAATAATAGAAATGCATGACCCAGCTGTTGATGGCATATATAAATGGGTAGTAAATTTCTATGCTCTATAAATTCAGTGAAATTCCTAATAAAGACTGTAAATTGAATGGCATTTTTAAAAATCATGTACACGTTTTATTCCTGCTAAAAATGATAAAACCATTTTAAAATTTTGTGGTTCAAAATAATTTAAGAATCCTTGTACCTTTATGCTTACATTCTGTTTCAACTAAGCATAGACTTTAGAAGGCATAGCTTCTCTACTAGTATCTTAAAATTTCTTGAAAATTTGTAGAGAATTTCTCATTAGCCAAAATTAGGTGTCAACAGAATTCTTTGATACTTTAATGTTACAAGTAGAATTTAATTGTATGCCTACACTTTTACATTGTCTTCCTCATACGGTAATTATGCTTTTGTGATGCTATTATGATGCTACTATGTGCATGTAATTTATCAGTAATTATGTGTAATGTAGTAACATTTCATAGAAATCCCTAAGTAATAAAGGTAGTTTGACACATCCTCTAAACCAGGGCTCAGCAAACCATGATCCATGAGTCACATTGGACCTGCCGCCTGTTTTTGTATGATCCAGCAGCTGAAAATGGCCCAAGAGGACTATTTCGTGTTGTGATTATTATGTGATCTTCAAGTTTCAGGGTCCATATATAAAGTTGTGTTGCCTTACAGCCACACTGATCTGTTTCCTTATTGTCTATGGCTGCTTTCTGCTACGATGGCAGTTACGTGTTGTGATGGAGACTGTAGGGCTTGCAAAAGACAAGATATTCACTATCAGGCCTTCACAGAAATAGTTTTCTGGTCCCTACTCAAAGCCTATGGAAGGCGTCTGGAATGCTGGATGGAGTGTTTCCAGTGGACTCAGTGTATGACTTATTTTGGCTTCATTTACAGGCATTAAATACATCATTGCTTTTGAGTATTATCATCTTACTTGGTAAACAAAAATAAAGTTACATGAAAAAAAACTTATTTCCTTGAAATGTTTAGGACCAGCAAAACAATCATATATAAAAGCAGTATATTTTTTTAAAGAAAAAATCATAAATGAGCAATTTACATTACATTTTTAAGTAATGATTTCAAGGTTTCTCAGAGAATGCCAGACAGTTAAGGGCAGATCCCAAAATCCTTATATCAAATTTTTTGTTTTCAAATTTCTGGGATATAGTGCTTATACAGTATTTGAGATTCTCAATTGTTACAGAGTCATTGTGGAGACTTACTTAACAAAAAGAAAGATATTTCAAGATAAGGAACCAGTAAAAAAACAAAACAAAAACAAAAAGAATGGCAAACAATTTAAACATTTTTTTCCTTTTCCATTAATAGGGAGCTACATAGTCTGCTGGTGTAGGACTTGATAGAAATTGTCTGTTTTCATTTAGTGGGCTGATTGCCATATCTGTGTCAGATAAAATCATAGCACGTATTATTTGTTACCATGGATACCATGAAGATACTGCCATCCACTAAACAGTATTAGAGGAAGACAACATAATTTTCTGGGACCAGTCCTGTTTTGCCTTCATAAGTTGCCTTCAACCACCCTGGTTCCACTGATGGGTACACTGGAAAAAAAAATAAAAAGTTAATGTGACTCACTCAGCCTTAGCTTCAAATAATTGTATACACGAATGGGTAAGAATCCACCCACATCAGACTGCATGAATCCACAAAACAATGTCACAGCTTCTTTAAAGATGGAAATGTCCTTTGCATTCTTATAATCAATCAGCCAATTTCTCCTATCCTCCCTAGATCCTGACCGCGCCCCCCTCAACACACACACGCACACACACACACGCACGCACACACACACACACACACACACAAATACACAGAGGGGAGGAAGCTGGGGTCCAGAGGAATTTGATGTGTTCATTTGTGCAGGTCATGAGGGGCAGGGCCTCACTAGATTCTGAGTCTCCTGGCTTCCACTTTAGATTCTGATCCTACACATTCCTTAAAGGGAGGCACTGGGTACACTTACCATTAGAAAAGACCGCCCCCTGTGGGAAGGAGAGCTCGTGGCTGTGCTCTGCTTGACAGGAGTACATGGCTTTGGCTTGGCTGAAAGAGCAAAAGGCGAGTTGTAAAAACCACAACTCAAAAAATAAATACATTTATAGTTCAAATTATCTTAAAAATGGTATTAGTTTCTAGTTGTAATCAGAGAATAATATACACAAAAGGCACATGTAAGTGCGCAAAGTGCATTTTTCACAAACTGAACACAGGTATGTAATCAGAAAACACTGAAAGCAAACCAAAATCTCATCTAATGTTTGCAGGCAATGCCTCCAATTGTAACCACAGCCTGTTTGTTTTGAAGAATGCCATTATTTAATTGTTGGTAAATAGGCTGTGTTTGCAGCTATACAGAGGGTCATAGGTACCCTAAAGCTTTTTTTCTCCACTTTAATTTCAGATTAGCAGAGGTGAGATTCCCCAAATTACAAGGTCTACAAAGTATAGTAAATGAGTTAAGTAAGCATGATGGATAAGTTGATGGTAAATGGCCAACAAGAGTGGCCTCATTGTCAGGGCGATGATGGGGACAGATAGAGGCTTTGCAAATCAGGGAGCATACCCATCTCTTAGGAAGGGAAGCCAACACTCAGTTCCCAACAGCTGGACCATATGGGGATTCAGGTTCCATACAGCCAGATACTCTGGTTTCCCAAGAGAAGCCAACATTACAGAGTTTTCTATAGGGAGCTACATAGTCTGCTGGTGTAGGATTTGATAGAAATTGTCTGTTCTATTTAAAAGCACTTGAGCCAACAATGAAAGGCCATCATCTGAGGCCGCTAATCAAGTCATCAGCCAAGTCATCTTTACTCTGCAACATCCATTTACCTTGGTAAGACGGGAACTCCACTTGGCTCCACCCACTTCTCAGCATCTCTACCACCCATATCCATGCCAAAATCATGTGTGGTGTGACTTACTGACTGACTGGCTTCCCACCACCCTAAATCCTCTAGGCTTCCTGTTCTGTCGCCTTGCAATCCATCCTCTACAGGGCAGCCAGAGGACAGTTTGGAAAAGGTTCTGAGCATCAAGCTATTTCCCAGAGAACAACCCTTTAACGGGTGTCCAACTCTAGCTCCATTCCATGCACAATCGGGTGCCTGTCAGTTCTCCTGCCTCTTTCCTGCCTCTGCTCACCTGCTGGGCTCCAGTCCCCCCTGCCCTTTCACCTCCTCAAACATGCCAAACTCATCCCCGCTCAGGCCAGCTGAGCCCTGGCTCTGTGATGTTTTCCTCTTGATCCTCACGTGCTATGCACTTCTGTTCATCTCAAATTTCCTGAGCTTTGCTGAAGGTCATGTCTTCCCTGCGCACACTCTAAAACAGCTGCCCGGGCAATTATCAGACCCTCCGAAGACTGCATGGCAGCAGTATCTGTTACTTTGTTATTTCCTCTTCTAATCAGAATGCAACCTTCATGAGCAATGCCTGAAGCCTGGTAGTAAAACTCATTAAATATTTCTTGAATAAATGAGTAGGAAAAAAAAAAAGAGGGGGAGGGGATGCTCTGGGCTCTTTTTCTACGTAACGAGTCCTTTTAAACAGTCAAGGCCCTTGTCTTTCTTTCCTTTGGCTCCAGCACTTCATCAGCAAACAAGCATCAGCAGTACTTGCCACGCAGATCTCTTAAAGCACCAGCATTACATGATTTCTTTTCCCTGTTGGAGCCTGACCCGGAGTCTAACCTCTACACTTCCAGATGAGCCTAGGTCATTGAGACCAGGGTTCCCAAATGGATATCTGAAGACTGGAAAGCTTATGGAGGAAAACTCTAGCCCTGCCCCCAGCATCTGCTTCATAGGAGGTAAGGCTCAAGCTGTACTTTAGAAAGTTGGCTAGGGGAGCCCGCAGCAGCCAGGCGG
Organism: Plecotus auritus; assembly: GCF_963455305.1. Classification (NCBI taxonomy): domain Eukaryota; kingdom Metazoa; phylum Chordata; class Mammalia; order Chiroptera; family Vespertilionidae; genus Plecotus; species Plecotus auritus. The sequence goes on from NC_137783.1 coordinate 86,620,753, forward strand.
GGGAATGACCACTAGCCGACATCCTAGTGAACCATGGCTTAAGGGAGAATTGAGGAATGCAGGCACCCAGAGAAGACAGGGCTTTACCCTAAAGAAGAGCTGTGTGTGCGTGTGCGCATGCATGCGTGTCGGCATGCACATGGGTGTACTGGTTGACATGGGTGGGAGGTGGGGGTAGAGGATGCTGCCAAGTCCTTAAGACTTCCAAGAATCAGAAGAAGGTAATCTCAAGTAGGAAAAAGATATGTTTTTTTTCTATTAATCTTCTAGTCAAATATAATCATTTGATCCGATATCTGATATAATTAAGGGTTGCAGAGCCATTTCTTTAAAAATATGTAAATATTTTACAAGAATTCAAATTTCCTAACAGTAGCAATTTCCTCTAATAAACACAAAGTCTTATTGCTTTGAGTCCTTAAAATAAATTAAGAGATGCATAAGGAAACAATGTCCAGAGTTATAGAAATGACCTATACTAATAAAAGGGTGATATGATAATTAGACCGGACATCTTCTGGACGTTCTTCTGGACAAAGCCATGGTGGCGGGGGCCAAGGCAGAGGCAGTTAGGGGAGATCAGGCCAGCAGGAGAGAGCATGCGGGATCGGGCCTAAACTGGCAGTCAGACATCCCCCAAGGGGTCCCGGATTGGAGAGGGTGCATGTCGGGCAGAGGGGACCCCCACCCTCCCCGTGCACGGATTTCATGCACCGGGCCTCTAGTTAAGGTATAACAATCCTTATGATGTTATAATTTTTTAAAGAGCACCTTAAAAGGCAACTATACTATTTTTTTTTAATACTTCAGCCATTTTATAAGATTACATGGAGGGAGGAGGCAAGCAGAATAATTATATCATGAAATAAATGGATATTGTTAAATGTGTCAAAAATACACAGTACAAAAAATACTTGTGACTTTTCAATTATCTGTGCATGTGTCTAGACAGGTGTAATTTTCTCTGCTGAGCTCCATAACTGCAGGTGTTAACTCAGCAGAGAGCTATGATGATTTAATGCAGACTTCTGTGACAGTGAAGTTTTCTCTCCAGGTGCTAATGCTGCCTCTTTTACTGCCTCAGTGCACTGAAGAGGATGCGAAATAACACTGCCAGCTACTGAGTCTCTCTTCAGAAGGGTCTGATATCCTTTGCAAAGGATTCTGAAATCCCTGCTTCTTAGTGCATGGCAGAGTAAGATAATGACATCTATTGTCCTGAAAGTCATTTCTTCCCTCATCCTATGGAAGGTGACCTGATCACAAGTCCCATTCCAATGCCAAATGCTGCCTAATGCTGATGGGTTGATTTACAAAGGTTTGATAGGGTCAGTGTGCAAAATTCGCAATGCTTACTTAACTATAAGCAAAATAAAAAAAGTCACCAAAAAGGAACTGATAGTGTTTTCTGGAGAGTCACTTAACAATGATAAACACACACACACACATGCACTCCCTCACACTTTCTGGTTGCTGAGAATTTCACTGTTGAAGGAAGTGGACATGCACACAGATAATATTTTTTTAAATCCCAAGAAGTAGGATATGTCTGAGGGGTGAAAACCAGTGTCCTCTTCTAATGGTCTCCTTGATTTTTTGCAGTTTCTACCATGTTGATGATACCTATTGCTTCTGATCATTCCTTCACATTGTTCTTTGCTAGGTCTTTAAATGAAACCATTCCCCAAAGACCAATCAATGCTCAAGCATTTTTCCTTCACACTCAACAAGCCCCACCTTCATCTACATAGAGAAACTGAGAAGTCTCTCAAATAGCAAACTCCACACGGTCTAAAAGCTTCTCAATGTTCCTCAGGATCCTCAAACATTATGGCCACAACTTCCCTCTCTTCTGTTTAATTATAGGCTGAGACCAGAAACTAAACTGCCATTGTTTCTGACACTCAGTCTCAAAGACTTGGAATCTTCATTACCTGTCTTTCACTCCCAGTATCAAAGCAGTTGCCAAATCCTGATCCTACCCAAAAAGTTCTCCTTATTGCTTTTCATGCTTTTGTTACTGCTCTATGTAAGGCCTTTAAATCTCACCAATTCCATCCATCATAGTGGACTGTACTCTCCTCTTCACAATTCCTAGAAAATCCACTTGGAATGATCTGTTGGGTGTATCACTGATTAGATCACCCCTTTGCTCAATGACTCCCAGTGCACCTGCGATGGCTTCCAGCGATGTTACTTTTCTGTTGCTTAGGATCATGCACTACAATCTCCTTATTGGTCTCTTCCACAAACATAACTAGTCTTCCTACTACTTACTACTGATTTTAGCGTTCTTCAAGATCCAATTCAAGGGTTACCCTGAGTTCCCTAGAAGGACCAGGAAATAAGCACTGAAGGAGCTTAGTAAGGGAAATGCTGTCAACTTTCTGTTGTTCAGCTGTATTGAATGGTATCAAAAAGTATCAGGTAACTGTTAAAGAGTTCATGTTTAAGTGCTATTAATATGTTAATTAGAAGCTTGAATATCTTCAGTAGTTTCAATAAAAATCATAACAATAAGTTGTTATTGTAAAGATCATCTGTGGAGAACTTGCCAAATAGATTGCTTTGTATTTGAAATTTACAACAACTAGGAAACAACAGAATTGTGACTTTCATTTTATAGAGACAATAGATTTCTTCTGTAACTCCAAGGTTATACACATAGGAAGCGGTGGGACCAAGAACTGAATGTGATTTATAGCAGTATTTAGAATGTAAAAGCATATTAAAAATGCACAGACTGATTGTTGAACATTTGAGGATATCTTTATGATATGACAGCATTCTGATTTACTTACATAGCTTGCTGTTTTAAAGCTCTGTGGGATCATCTCTGATTACAGGACTTGAGTTAATTGTTTAGAGCTTCCTAATAAAAGGGCTCCATCTAGTGGAGCAATTCAATCATGTAGCTGCACAGACTATAAGAAGCAAGGTTAAATCCCTTCCACTAAGGCCTAAAAATGATGACAGTTTCAGAGATAAATGACATTGGCTCTGACAGGCATGGTGCCTAGTCTTCACCATGCCTTGATAAAGAAGGAAGAAGTTAAAGATGCTAAGCAGAGGTAAGATCCATGCAAATAGTCTGCAATCTGCCATAGGAACGCAATGCACCGACCAACATCCTTGAAAGATACCGACTCTGGGGACTTTAAAGCACTAATATGTGAGGGCCTTTCTAGGCTTTGGAAAGAATAACAACAACAACAACAACAACAAAACAGCTTCTAGAAAAAGTTCTATAATTTCAAAGTCAAGTATATATTTTTGAAAAATTTCCACAAACTGTTACCAAAGGAGTCTTTGGTGTGCAAAGGGTTACAGCAACTTGTGTCTTCTGGAAAACCTGTTTTTTTAGAACTCTTCCTTTATGAAGATTTTAGCAGATGAAGCATCACCTTCACAGTGTAAGACACTAAATACTGTTCTCAGACATGACCTCTTCCACATGAAGAGACAGTGAATGTGGTCTTGACCATCTGCAGAATGGGGGGCAGAGCCGTCAAAGATGACCCATCATGTCCACACAAGGCAATAACCTCACCACTAATTTATTTATTTTTTACTTTGTTTTGAAGACTTACCGCCCAGAAGAAACTGGCTTAACTGAACCAACATTTTCAAACAGTTGGGCTTTTGCTGCCACGCTGAAAAATAATTTGACAATGCAAGTTTCATTAAATCAATTAGAAAACCATTCAGTTCAAAATGAAATTCATAGTTATCAGTTAATCAAAACAAAAGTGATTACTTAAGAACTGTCCCCAAAATTTGACCTGACTTTTCGTTGTTTTAAGGTTTAAAGTGGAAGAAAGCTTCACTTCTGATCTCCAGCTCATGGAGTATCAAACTGTAATAAACCTAAAGCTACCCCTCTGGGGATCTTGCTGCCCTCATTTTTTCTACCTCAGAAAAGTGGGAGCAGTAAAAAGGAACATTTTCTCCCTACTTTGCTCCTGGCAACAATATTATAGACTGTTGTGAATCCACAAGAGAAAAATCAAATCTACATGACAAAAGAATTGTTGTTCATTCTGATAGCTAAGACAAAACTAATTCTAAAACTACTTCGTGTATCCTTTAATATTTGAACACAGTTCCCATAATATGGGAAGAGATAACAATGAAAATATGGCCAATAAATAAATTTGTGGATTCAAATCTTGTTTCAAATCTTGGGGGAGGGGAGAATGGTCTGTAAAGAGGTGATAAAATTAGGTAGAGAGTGAAACAAAAGAAAAACTAAGCCACCTTCAGTCATTAGAAACGTTTCTATCTATACCAGAAGAGATCAAATTCCTTGGTATTCTAGATTTTTAAAATCTATTTTATTTCTTTGAAAAATTCTCTCAGAACCTGACACAGAACATACACTCTCTCCTTAATCTCATCTTTTACTATTAGTAAAATAACAAAACAGAAGCTCTCCTCTTTCCCTCTCCCATCTCCCTTGACATAATGGCTTAAAATTTAATTTCCTTAGTGGCTAGAACCACACACACTGGGGAGCAGACAGATTTACCAATATACTTGTCTATATCATGGCAGTTAAATTTCTGACCCAGAGAGATAATGTGTGTTAAACACACTCTGAAACCAAAAGGTTTGTGTCAGAGAAAGGGAGGAACAAATGAATTTAAGACACTTTGTAAGGAAACAATCTCAGGAAAATGTCTTACTGGACTTTTGAGGGAAAATTTAAATGTCAGGAATACCATGATATTGAAAATGGGCATAGTATGTAGAGCACAGATTCAAGTGAGAAACCCTGGGTTAGAACCCCAGCTCTACACTTACTAGCTGAGAGTATGTGGATTGGTTCCTTAAATGCTCTTTTTAAAATTTTATTAGTATTTTTAATTGAATTAACTCAATGTGCAATATTGTGAAATCCTTAAATTTTCTGAGTATCAATTCCCATCGTCTCTAAAATGAAGTTTATACAACCCACTGGATGCAGTGGACGGTAACATGTGTCAGGACGCCTAGTGATACCCAATACAGCACTCGGAAAGGCTCAGCAAGAGCCTCTTGGGGTTTTGCTTAGTTGTTTAGGCAGGTTCCCATTTTCTCCTCTTTGACCCCCTTTCTGCTCACATCTATGTAGCCTACCTTCTCAGACTCTACACTTCCGGGTCGTTTCTTTTGATGAGAAGGACTGACTTCTTTTGCCTATCAAGTTCCTTGTTCTCTAAGAGCTTGTTTAAATCAGTTGATTTCTCAGACGGGGAGACATATGACCAGGAGGAGAGAAAGCCAACCTTCACAGCCAGAAAGCAGTTTATTTCTAACAGAAAGGCTGGGCGGGGGGAGGAGGGACTGTCATCTGGGCCTGGCACCGCAGTCTCCTCAGCTGGCAAGCTGATGTTTAGCTTTGATAGGAAGGTTTGTAGCGTCGGAGCCCATCGCTACTCTATTATACATCTATTTTCATGACCTTAAATTAAGCCATAGTTCTGCATCTAAGGAAAGTACTTGGCGTCCCTGCCCATGAGGTAGTTTAGATACAGCCTCTGTAACTTCCACATCATGTTTAGAAGACAGTAGGGTCCTACAGAAGTTGGCTATGTCCATTCTCCAGATGAGACATTCAGGGGTGGAAGCGCCAAGGGCACCACTGGACACCTCAGCCCCATGCACCCCCTGCAGACCCAGCAAACACACTCTCACTCACATGGAGCCCGGCCGCTGGTAGCCATTGCTCGAGGCAGTGTCTAGCCTTAACCTCCTGCACATCTTTGGAGGCAGGTCTGGGTTTGGTGGGGCTTTAGGCGTCTCTTTGGAACCTATGGACGTTAAGCTTTGAGTGGAACCACTGTAGCTCTTGTTTCCTAGAAAAGAAACCCCCCCAAGAAAACAGGCAAGGTGTTATTAGACAAAATAATAGCAATAGCACAGTCCATGCGCATAACAAAAGGAAGCATTATTCTCTGAGCCCAAATGAGACGGTGCAGAATGTTCCTCAGCACGCCGCCCATCACTCAGGGAGATCAGAATCGACAGCAATTACAAAGACAGCACCTCACAGAGATAGAGAGCCAGGGAAAAAAAAGTCTCAGCGCAGAGGAGTCTGAAAAATCACAGCTCAGGAACAAACTAGATAAGCATCATTGGTCCCTGACCCATTAACTTCTCCCTTGATTAATCACGCGGAACAATCCGGCAAGCGGCACGGAGCTAATGGCATCTTGTGTAAGCCCCACTCCGGCTCACCTTCAGCGGCAGCGATGGTCCTGAGGAAGGTAGCTGAGGCTCTTTTCTGTCCTGAAGTCCCATGAGACCCTTTCTTGGCCAGGTCTATGCGTGGGGAAACGTCCCCCGGGCTGGTGACGGAGGCCACGCTCTGGCAATCTGATTCTGCATCTGTTTTGGTTGCATCTTCTCTAGAACTGGATTCAGGACTAGTTGTCCAGAGACCAAGACTTTTCTGTCCATTGGACGGTGACGGGGATGCAATCCAGGGGATTCCTCCAGACTTCTCCCTGGACTGGCAGGAGGTGGGCTTTGTCGTGCTGTTTTGTTCAGAGGAGTGAGAGGACAGGGACTCAATGCTCCCCATGGGTGTGCTGGCTGGGCTGCTGCTATAGGAGTCACCTGAGCAGGGGCGGGAGAGAGAAAAGGACAGAGGCTCGCTGTTGAGAACAGCACCACCAAAACCCTTCTATTCTCCAACTCACACAGGGTGTGTGGCCACCAGATCCCACTGAAGTGATGGGCCTTCCCCTGGCATGGAGAACTGTCCTCAGGCCTGGAGACAGCCTTTAAGATATGCATTTGAACTTGGTGAATGCATTTTTCAATACTATTCAAGGGGGATTTTATATGTGCCCTGCCCCTATGAAATGATGCTACTCCTTACAGCATGAGTGGGCTGACCTGAATTCAGACAAAATTCTAAAACAGGACTCACAAGTAAGAAAAATGATTCCATGATGATATTACTAAAAAAAATCAATGAAAGGGATATTGAAGACATATTTCTGACTTTTTTTTTTTTTACTTTTCTGATCTTAGGTGGTTCTGAATTACAATGCATCCGAGTCCTCCTCCATTCAAAGGCACCGTTAAATGTCAGCTGCAAATTACAAGCTGCTCTCAATTTAAAAGAGAGGGCTTTTTTCATTTCCTGTTAAGAATATAGCAACGTAAGAAACTGGCTGTTTAACTGGGTGTATTTTTTAATGTTCCTAAAAGTAAGGTATAAGAAAAAAAATCAGAGAAACTGTAAAAAGTGTTCAAAATAAAAAGTAATGGTTTCTATTAAATATTGATTGTGGAAAAATTGGGGGGTTTAGGGGTATGAAATAGAATGAAAATGGCCAGTTTAACACATCTTATGGGCTCAAGCTGCCTCCACCTCATCTTGGGGCCTGGCTCAGAACAGTAAGTTAGTGATAATGCGTGGTATAGTGTCTCTTATTTCTTTTTTCTCTCTCTTTGAGATACTTTGATACCCAAGAGACGATGCTTTAAGAACATAATGTGAGAGGAAGAAAGAAAATGCTTCAGCCAGTCTTTCTCTGGCTTTCTTCTCTACCACTTTGACAATAGGACAAAAGCTTCCACAAAGTAGCACCTCATGTACTTAATCACAGTTGCCGATAAAAAAGGTGTTGGTGGTGGTGGGGGAGCATTGAGCAAACTAATTATTTCCTTTGTAGCAGTAATAAATTTGCTTGTCCAAAGTACCTTGCAACTATACTGACAGAGAACATACAAATGTTAGAGGTGGGGAAGGTTTTGGGGTGATAGCATCAGTGAGAACCACTTCTATTTCTACCTAATTAGCGGTAGAAAGGCTGGATTAAAGAATGAAGAAAGCCTCTCCCCAAGGCTGACACACTTACTATCAGGTTCTGCCAAGCACGGAGTGTACCTCCCTCTGGGCTTCCGGGAGCCTGTGGAGAGGCAGATTGCTCGCGTCCTTCGGGATCCAGACCGAGACTGAGGCTGAGGAAGAGGGATGCTTGGGTCTGGGGCAGTGTGAAAAATCTACACGAAAGAACAATGGGCTGCAGTCAAAAAACGGGTGAAATTGCCATTTGCATCATAAAAGAAGCTTTGAGACTTATATGCTACTTCATCAGTTGTATGCAAGAGATGCTTGATACCAAAAAATAAATATATTAAGTGAGTCCCAGAATAATGACAACTTTCTTTCCCATTTACACCGAGTAATGTTTCTTCTCTGGGTTTTCCTTTTGATGCTTCCCCAACAGTGAAGTTCAGATTTCCCAATCATTTTAAGAAAACTTTCAAGTAGGAACAAATGTCAATGTTGAGACACATTGATTCTTTTTGTGTGATAACTGTCTTTCCCCCTTTAAACATAGCCTTTGGGTTGTACCATTTCCCCAGCAGAATGGGCCCATTTCTTAGGAGAAGGTGCCGCCATGCTGTTGGTTCTGAATGGTCAAGAAATGTGCCAGGTCTGAGCACAGCTACAGGAGGCAGCCACGTGCTCCTTGGCTGTGAGGAAGCCTCCAGCCTTAATTAGGTACTAGGGAGGGACCCAAGGAAGGAGAGACACAGTCATTCTCTCACAAGGACTAGATCTGACACAAAGGCATCACAAAATGTTGATCTTCAGTGGTTGAATTTGTTACTAATGAAATCAATTTGGCTTTCCCAATTTCCAATTTCCATAGTTAATCTAAGATCCCATTCTTATAAAGTCACCCTCCTGGGGGACTGGATAGAGATGACTTCAAGACTGCTCCTGAATTTTTTCTTTGGTTTTATTTAGAATACTGGAGGCCCGGTGCACAAAATTCATGCACGGGGGTGGAGGGGTGTCCCTCAGCCCAGCCTGCACCCTCTCCAATCTGGGATCCCTCTCACAATCCAGGACTGCTGGCTCCCAACTGCTCGCCTCCCTGCCTTCCTGATTGCCCCTAACCGCTTCTGCCTGCCAGCCTGATAACCCCCTAACCACTCCCCTGCCAGCATGATTGATGCCTAACTGCTCCCCTGCCAGCCTGTTTTCCCCTAACTGCCCTCCCCTGCAGGCCTGGTCACCCCCAACTGCCCTCCCCTGAAGGCCTGGGTTCCTCCCAACTGCCTTTCCCTGAAGGCCTGGTTGCCCCCAACTTCGCTCCTCTGCCGGCTTGGTCAACCCTAACTGCCCTCCCCTGCAGGCTTGATCGACCCCAACTGCCCTCCCTTGCAGGCCTGATCCCTCCCAACTGCCCTCCCCTGCTGGCCTGATCACCCCCAACTGCCCTCCCTTGCAGGCCTGGTCCCTCCCAACTGCCCTCCCCTGCTGGCCATCTTGTATCCACATGGGGACAGGATCTTTGACCACATGGGGGCATCCAACTTGTGTGTTGGAGTGATGGTCAATCTGCATATTACTCTTTTATTAGATAGGATAGAGGCCTGGTGCACGGGTGGGGGCCAGCTGGTTTGCCCTGAAGGGTGTCCTGGATCAGGGTGGGGGTTCCCTTGGGGCATGGGGCAGCCTGGCCGAGGGGCCTGTGGTGGTTTGCAGGCCTGCCACGCCCCCTGGCGACCCAAGCGGAGGCCTGGTATCTGCGGTTTATTTATCTTCTACAATTGAAACTCTGTAGCCTGGAGCAGAGCCAAGCCTTCTGCTTGCTCCAAGGCAGCAGCCATTTCTGTTGGGACTTATGTATCTCCTATAATTGAAACTTTGTAGCCTTAAGCAGAGGCCTGGGTTGGCCAGGGTGTGCGGAAAGCTGGCTTCCTCCATTGCCGGGGGCAACCCTAGCCTCCTGCCCTTGCCAGCTCCCTGGCTGCTGCCATTTCTGTTTGGGTTTATGTATCTTCTATCATTGAAACTTTGTAGCCTTGAGTGGAGTCCTAGGCCGGCAAGGGCAGGCGGAAAGGTTGGCTTCCTCCATTGCTGGGGAAACCCAAGCCTCCCTCCTGCTCTCTGTGGGGTAGCCATCTTGGTTGGGTTTATTTGCATATTCGCTACTGATTGGCTTGTGGGCGTGCCTTGTGGGTGTAGCGGAGTGAGGGTTAATTTGCATATTACTCTTTTATTAGATAGGATCACCTCTGCTGTATAATTAAGAGTCAAATTCCAGAGAGATTAAAGGGTTAAAATAGACTTAACCACAAAGTTATTCTAAAGTATTATCTGAATATGTGCAAAAACCTAATTATATAAGTGCTGTCGAAGAAAATCTTTATTTTTTTAAATATATTTTATTGATTTTTTACAGAGAGGAAGGGAGAGGGATAGAGAGTTAGAAACATCGATCAGCTACCTCCTGCACACCCTGTACTGGGGATGTGCCCGCAACCAAGGTACATGCCCTTAACCGGAATCGAACCTGGGACCCTTCAGTCTGCAGGCCAACGCTCTATCCACTGAGCCAAACCGGTTAGGGCAGAAGAAAATCTTTAAGGGTAAATGTTGGAGAAGGAAAGGAGATCACCTGGCCAGAAGGTTTTGAGGAGGATTTAAAAACTGAACAAGAAAAAGGAAAATCAGAGTCCTCACGAAGAACTAATTTATATAAAATTTACAAGACTGACATTATACGAATCTGACTTCACAATGTGAAGCTCACAGATGATTCAAATGAAAAATCGAGATGATACGAATACAACATACAAAATTTGATACTCCCACTTGAAAATTCAGCCTACCTTTTCATAGTGCTCTATCAGAATTTCAACGACAATATTCTGAAACTTAATATTCATCATAGCAGCCACAGTTTCTTCCTGTGCTCTCATGAGAGTTGGGCCAAATATGACACCGAGGTTTGAGACAGTCATGAGATTTTGTTGGCTATGTAGTGATACTCTGCAAACAAGAGCAACAAAAATATCTTAAGTTAAACGTTTAGTAATTATAAAATGTTCTCAACTACCAAATTCGTGACATAAATAAAATGTAACATTCCATTACAGGCTAATTTTTCCAAATAATCAGGTTCAGTCACTTCCAATTGGCACTAATGAGTATAGCAAAAAATGACATGAAAAGTTAACATAGCCAAAGTAAAACATAATTACAAAAGTTAATATATTGAAGAGGAAAAATCTTGATTTCGTAAAGTGAGTGCAATCATCCTGAAGAGACAGATTATAGACCCTTTGGTATCTTCTACAGTGCTATACTTCTTTTAGAACAGATGGTTTAGAGTAGGCTGGTTGTAATTTTATTTGGATTCACCAAACATATTGAAAACCTACTGCCAGGCACTTTCAGTTATTATTGCATTTAATCCTCCCAGGAAGTCAGGTTCTCCTATTGTACAGGTAAAAAACCAAAGCTCTTAAAGTAAAAATGATGTGCTTGAGGTCACAGCAAATTAGGAACAGAGATGCTATTTGAATTCAGGTCTCCTGAATACAAGTCAAAGGTTTCCTTGAGCTCCCCACATAAGACAACTGGCCAATCATTCCTCCCTCCCTCCCTCTTTCCCTCCCTCCCTCCCTCCCTTCCCACCATCTTTCTAAGGCTTCCCTGAGTGCTTCTGTACTGCTGGCCACTGTGCTGGAAAACAGTAAGAAGAGGAAATAGGAAGAGGAAATCAGTGCTGGAAATGAAACAAAAAGCCTGATATTATTGACCTGAGCAAAGTAATCTTGGTAGCTATCAAAGATGACTTTGACTAATTAACTAATTTGGAAACTGGATATATTCTTCAGAGGAAAAGAACCTCATTCATTTGACCACTCTCCTAGGTTAACCACTGCCTTTTCTCTGTTACTTCCAGCCAGGTTTTTAGAATGGAAAGTTCTAGGAAGGAGTGTAACACACAAGATTATATTTATATCTGAGTATGCATCACTAACTACATTCTAAAACCAAAAGTAAAATGTTATGGGGAATCCAGAATGTTGGGTTACCCATGCAATTCCTAGTAAAGGACAGGACATGCTGACTGTCCCACTGACTGAAATGTCCCCTGTGTCCAAGAGAGAACTATCTAAGAAGACTCTTGGTTAGACTAAGAAGAGTTTCATTCCAAGTTTCTTTCCTGTATAACCAAATATTACATATTGATTGTGTGTAATATATATTAGAGAATGTACTAAGAAAGTAGTCTGCAAAGACAGTGAATCTATCTGGAATCAAAGCATGATTCCATCCAACTTGAAAGTGGGGTGTAGCCAGCCTAGTTATTTAATAGCTTTAAGCTTCAGTTTCCTCATCTAGTAAGTATAGCAACCTTTATAGGGTTGAGAAAATGAAATAATCAATTAAATTAAGTGAAATAAGATCTCAAAATAATATTCTTCCTGTAATTAAATTGGCTTTAGGAACTATTGCTAAAATATAATAGTTCTTGATAGTGTAAGTAAACTGGACAATGATTAATATTAAGCTCACTGGAAATACATTTAGAAATCCTAAAAATGTGCTCTATTTGGAAAAGGAGAGTTGATGACTGTGTCAGAAGAGATAGAATATTTTGATGACCAATTTACTCTTCACTGAATTTTACATCTGCTGGGCTCCTGAGTTAACATAGACCCTTCTCACCCGCATTTCATCCATTTCTGCACCTTACTCCCTCAACTCCTATAGGTAACAGACATCCAATTGCACTTCTGAATATTTAAAGTTAGAATCAAAGAAGAACCACAGATGGCCTTGTTTTAAGAAAAAAAAAAAAAAGGATCCTCAGAAAGAAAGCAATCCTATATAATAAAACCCTAATATGCAAATTGTCCCCTTGACTGGGAGTTCAACCAGGGGGCGGGGCCGGCGGCCAACCCCAGAAAGGGATGCCTCGGCCAGTGGCAGGCAGCAGGGGAAGGGAAGTCCTGGCTGGCAGCCAGCAGCTGCTAGGGATCCTACCCAGGCACGAATTTCGTGCACTGGGCATCTAGTGATTTATATAACATCTCAGAGTTAATTAATTAGTGGAGATTTGGAATTAGTCATTAAGTTGTTGTTTCTTTAGGCCAGTGACTAATCCAGGTCACAGGTCTTAAATTCTTTCTTTTTTTTTTTTAAAGCCACATAAAGTTGATAGGGACCAAGAGTGTTGTTAGTTGTTTATAGTTTAACTGAGTCATAAGGTTGCCAGGAACCAAGAGTGTTATTAGTTTATAATTTACTTAAGTCATTGGAGTACACATTCTACTATACAAAAAAACACTAACTAGAAAACATGCATGCACTCCCATGTTCACTGTGCACTATTTACAATAGCCAAGGCATGAAGACAACCGAAGTGCCCACTAATGGATGAACGAATAAAGAAATTATGGTATGTTTTAACAATGGAATATTACCCACACATAAAAAAGAATGAAATTTTTCCATTTATGAAAATATGGAGGGATCTCAAGAGCATTATGCTGAAAATTAAATAAGTCAGACAGAGAAAGACAAACACCATATGATCTCCCTCATATGTGGAATGTTAAAGAACAACAACAACAAAAAACACACAACAAGCTCACAGATATAGAGAACAGATTGGTGGTTGTAAGAGGATGTGGAGTCAGGTGTGGGGAAAATGTGTGAAATGTTGTTTTCTAATTGAATAAAATATTTTTTAAAAATAGAGACTTTATAAAAGTAGTTTCAAAAAGTCAATAAACAAACAACAGAGATAAAAAAAGAAAAAAAATAAGAGCTAGGAATGGTGGTGAAGAATGAACAAGAGAATTTTAAGCACTTTTCTATGGCCGAATACCCTGTCCTGCTACTCCTTTTATCAAAACAACACACATTCAAATTAAGGGTGAAGCTTGTGTTCATCTAATACTCCGGGTAATTAAGCAACGACATTCATGTCAATTTAAAAAACACATTACATTTCAAATGTGCATGACTAAAATTAGCATAAATTGGGTTACTACCTCTAGCAAACAAGGAAGGAATTAATTATTTGATTATGAATCATGGTATTCATTAAGATGGAAAATGTCTAACAGTTTTTGCGACAGTGTGGATGGACCTGCAGAACATTATGCTAAGCGAAATAAGCCAGTCAGAGAAAGACAAGTACCATATGATTTCACTCATATGGAATCTAATGAACTAACAAGCAAAATAGAGACAGACTCATAGGTACAGAGCAGTCAGACAGCTCTGGTGGTGGTGGCCAGGTGTTGGGTGTGTATGTGAAGGGATTGAGCAAAAAAGAATTCATGGACACAGATAACCGTGTGGTGACTGAGGGGGTAGGGGGGAGAGTAGCGGGGAGGTGAAAGAGGGTATATGGGGAATAAATGGTGATAGAAACAAAACAAATTAAATAAATTAAATAAAAATAAATTAGAAAAAATAGAAGAAACGGTAAGGGGATTCTGAAATAAGTTTAAAATGTGAATTTGGACTTTTGTTTTGTTTCCAGTAGCATGACAAATAAACTTCTGGGGAGGGAAGGAGGGAGGGAGGGAGGGAGGGAGGGAGGGAGGGAGAGAGAGAGAGAGAGAGAGAGAGAGAGAGAGAGAGAGAGAGAGAGACTCAAAGATAGATATGTGATGGTTAATTTCATGGCCAAATTTGTGACACCACAGTGCCCACATATTTGGTCAAACATAATTCCAGCTGTTTCTGTGAAGGTATTTTTCTTCTTACATAAGATTAACATTTAAATCAGTAGACTCTGAGTAAAGCAGATTAACCTCCATAACTTGGGTGGGCTTTATCCAATTAGTTGAAGGTCTTAAGAGAAAAAGAGTAGGTCCCCTGAGAAAGAGGCATTGGGTCTCTGGGCTGCCTTGGATTCCAGCTGCAAAATCAACTCTTTCTGGGTCTCCAGCCTGTGGGGATCAGGCTCCCTCCTGTCTGGATCGGGCCTGCAGGAATCAGGCTGAAACCAGCTATCTGACATCCCCCGAGGGGTCCCGGATTTAGAGAGAGCACAGGCCAGGCCGAGGGACCCCACCAGTGCACAAATCTGGGCCTCTAGTGTATATACAGTATGTGTATACATAAACACAAACATCCTATTCATTCTGTTTCTCTGGAGAAACCTGACTACTGTGATATCTATCAAGATTTTTAAAGACATCAATGACTAACAGCAGAGTCAGAAAAATCTTCAGAGACCAAGAGATACTATGAGTCCAAAGAAAGGAGTGGAAGTTTAACTTGGTAGAACCTATTGACCCTGGTAATATGGCGAACTCATTTTCAAATTTAGGGATCAAAATGTATCTAAAAGAATTGGGGGAAAACTATATACTTCCACATATATTTTTAAGTTGACATGTAAGTTTTTCATCATTAGCTTAACCGTTGTAAAGGATATAATTATTTTCATATTGTACACATACCCAGGTGCATACACATGTACATATAGATATATCTCAAAATTAGTCATTCATTTTTAAAGCACATTCTACAGACTCTCATGACAATGAGAGCACCATCACACACTTAAGATGACACGGACAAGCTTAACTTTAACAGCTGAACAAGTAAAGTGAACAACGGAAGTCAGAGAATTACTTGACTAGGTGCTTTATTAAGATGTCCAGCATCTCTCTGTTTTTCTCTGGTAATTTGTGTACCAATGCATGTACAGCCTCCACCCGGTAGTTCTGGTCATCAGATTCTGTAACATAAAAAAGGTTGCAAATATCAAGTTTTAATTGCATTAAAAAAGCATACATAAACATTAATGATCGTCACAACCACACTCACCCCTTCATGCCCTAAAAGCGCTGTTTCAAATGGTTATTACCACATATCATTCCCTAAGACTGAGAGAGGCTCAGTAACTTGTCCATGGCCATGAAGTTAGTGAGAAAAGAAGTTAGCAAACCCAGGTCTATCTGATACCGGCCGGTGCTCTTAGCCACACACTATATACATCCAGACAACCGGAACTCATGGCCTGCTTTGGTTTTGCTACACAAGGAAAGAACCAAACCTGCAGCGATGGGAGTGACCACAGCCAGGTTACAGACTGCCTAATGTGTCAGGCACTGTGACGTACGCTTTATCATACTGAAACCTCCAGTGACTCTATCAGACTAGAGGAAGCAGGCATTCGTTTCCAAACTTTACAAATTCAAAAACAACCAGGAGTTCTTTTTCTGTGGGGTCAGAATCATGGTGCAAACAGAGGCCTAGTCCATTTTAAGCCCACGCTACCAACAGTGAATCTGAAGAGTGAGAAATCATCTACAGCAAGTCGCGTCTGCCAAGCCAAAGCCAAGATGCAGACTTGTCTGCTAGAGAACCTTCTAATCCTTCGGAATAAGGAATCTATTTAACATTCTTTTACTGCAATAAACGAATTCTGGGGTGACTGCCCATCCTACCAAGCCCTTTCTCGGCCTAACCAATAGGGCTTATATTATGGGACCACCATTTCTTCTAGGCACACCTCTCTGGAGTGAGGAAAGGGTGGCCAAACAGAGCTCTCTCTCTCCCAGGAGGTGAAATGAAGTCACCAAAACTGATCTGTCTGCTGGATGTGTGGAAAGGTAGACCATGTGAAACCAGGGCTGCCGGGACCTAATGTGCTCCCACTCAAGAAAGTCGGACTGAAAGAACAGAGATGAGAGACCTTCCAAATAGAGTTCTTGGTTGCAGACCTCTGGGAGGCCTGACCCCTCCTCGGCCAAGGAGTTCAGTGAGATACTGCTTCCTCTCTAAATAGCCTCCCCTTCTTACTGAGCTGGATTTCTGTGGCTTTAAACCAAAGAATATCTAATTTTATTAACTTAACATCTAGAAAATAGGATTACCCTTGACCCAGACAAAAGATGAATTCTTATAGATAAGAACACATATTAATGATCATGATAGTGAATAATATGACCATATTTGCCAGAGAATAAGTGTAGAAAAAAGTCTTACAACCAGATAGATGTTTGTATCAAAATCAGCAGCTCGTTGAGTCATTTCAGCTAAGTGGTTCAAACGCCATTTGTTATAAAATACATTATTTTATAAGAAAGAGTTCTAGATTAAGAGTCTAACAGACCGGCTTGTAACCCTGGTATTGCCATGAATTTACCAGTGTCCTTACACAACGTCTTTTACCCAGTCTGGATCCTGACTTCTTAATCAATGAAATGATGAAGGTCTTATTCATTTTACAAAGGTAGATTTTTATGAAGAGAATGTCACGTGGGGAGCTTTCAGGAGGAAGCTCAGTAGCATAGTTGTACATATCTATTCACAGGATCATGTGGTCAGCCATGTATGCTGAATTAAAAACCCAGGCCACTCAACTTTATCTGACACTGTTATCAGCAGACAATGTTTCCTATGGCATTACAATGTGTGGTAATAAAATAATGCAAAGATTTCTTTCTTGGGTTGTGAAAAATACACTTGTTACAGGCACACCTCATACACCTTAACAATGAAATTCCAACGCCTAATTGTTACAACGCGTTGTGATGCTGTCAGATGGCACCTGGCACTCTGATCCCAATGTTTTAAAAGTACGTATTTCTAACTCCTCAGGTTACACAGACACCCTCCCTCACCTCCCCTCAGGTTTTGAATTAAACCTATCCACATCATATTTTAACAGTCACTGATCTAAAGAAATGACATAAATATGTGACATCAATACTACAAATATAATATGGGGGAAGAGCCTCTTGCCTGCCAAAATTACCTGATTTTTCCCTCCAGATTTGGGAATGGTATGTGAGTATGTGTATGGTAGTAGCATAACTGACTGTACGTTTCTGTAGTCTTATATATCTAACCACTAAGTTGCTCTTGTAAAAAATTTCATCTATTAATCAAGTGAAATGTAAGTAGAATAATTCCTCACAGCTTTTACTGATCACACCAGAATGTCACTCCAATGAGGTCTTATTAAAAGACAAAATATTTAGTTCATCCTGCAATTTCTTATTTGTTAATAAACCATATTGTAAGCTATTAAGTATCAAATTGACAATTTCTTAATATGTAGAGAAGTCTTAACTAGCTGGTTTAAAGTTATACCTCTAAGTAATACAGCATAAAACAACATCAACGGAAGCATACTTACTAACAGCAAGAATAAAATCTTTGTGCAACTTGTAAGTCATTAGTGGTTCTGCAAGGCACCTGCAACAGAGAACGAAGCATACTTTACAATGGCAGTATCTCTTTATTTCCCTGGACGTGCAGTGCTTCCTGGGAACTGGTGGTCAGGCTGCATTGCAGGATAAGTCCTAGTAGGGAGGCTCCAGGCAGTGCTAAAACAAAGACCTCAGAGACCCAATGCCCCTTAGCACTTCTCGCCACAATTATGATGTTAAAAAGGGAGGCCCAAGGACCATTTTTTCACTTTGTGAGCAAAACTCCTCTCAGATATGGGGATAATATTAAGAATAACAACTTTCAATTTCAGCTTATTTGTAAGAAATACATGTGAACCCTACATTCAAATTTACTATGAAACAGCCCTGGCCGGTTTTGTTCAGTGGATAGAGCATTGGCCTGCAGACTGAAAGGTCCCGGGTTTGATTCCGGTCAAGGGTACATGCCTGGGTTGTGGGCTTGGTCCCCAGTAGGGGCATGCAGGAGGCAGCCGATCAATGATTCTCTTTCATCATTGATGTTTCTATCTCTCCCTCTCCCTTCCTCTCTGAAATCGATAAATATAATTTTAAAAAAATTTACCATGAAACGGAAATTACTTAGTATTCATGAGATACTTCAGCCTTTTAAGTTTATTATTTGAGAAATCAAGGATAAGTTCCAGAACACTAAACACAAACATTACCACCTTGCGCTCTCACTTTCAGCAAAGGGGCTGTGCTGAGGAGTGGAGCCGACACACGGGGCATGGCATCCCCAGGTGACTGCCCGAGCCAGGGAGAGGTCACTGCAGAGTGCCCGCAGTTAACCCTGTTCACCTGAGGTAGTTTTTCAGTCCACTTGTTATTGTCTTGTTATCCCATAGTTCAATATCAATGTCCATATCAGGAGGAGATTTGGGAGCTAAAGAGAATAAAAATAAAATATTTAGATCGTTCAATTAAAAATACCACTTGCACCATTAAGAAAACAGGGACCAAAGTAAGTAGATCAAACAAAGGGGCACTAAATCTCAACTATTTCTTGTGGAATAATAGTTTCCCAAGTCAAATTATTGCTAATGGGTAACATCACAGAGCGTCCACTATGTATTAGGCATGCTTCTAAGTACTTCATGTGAATTAAAATTTCTAGTCCTAACAATTCTTAATGAAGCAGGCACTATTATTATCCCCAGTTTATAAATAAGGAGGCTGAGGCACAGAAAGGTTAAGCAAATTACCCACAACCACAAAGCTTTCAAGTGGCTGAGCTGGATTCCAAGCCAGGCGATCTGAATCCAGCAGCCATAAATCTCATTGCAACTCTAGCTAATCAAGGGACACTACAGAGAAAGTCCAACATCATAAAAAGCCCCCCTCTCAAATTCTGATTGTTCATCTATTATAACTGGACATTGAAAACTGAATACAAAATATTATTTGAAAATACTCAAGGATAAGCAATAGGCCATATCTCAAAAAAAAACACAAAACAATAACAACAACAAAAAACCTATGATTTGGATTATCTGTAAGAATAAAAAAATTAAGTAACTGCTTCATCCAAAACTTACAAAATGTGGTGTTCATGAGTTTCTGAACTTTGGAGTTCACTCCTCCTATGCGGTAGAGGCCTAAAATTGTGATGCCTAATGGGAAGGAAAAAATCGCAAGAAAATGGCTTGAGACAGCTTCCCAAGTACAGAATGTTAAAAACTCAGACATATGCCTACACATAATCTGAAAGCTGCTTATCCAATTTTGTGGTCTCACTTTAGCAAACCTCCCCTGGAAACACCCACCAGACATATATTTCTCAGAGCAGACACTGAACAGTGATTTGAAAGTCTTTGAAGATCTTCAAAGTAGCAAAGTACACCTGCCTATTCCCCACGACTTGAATATGAATATGAAATAGCATTGCTCATCTATTTCTTCGGTCACGGAGTTCTGCATGTTGAACAGTTTTGTGGCATTTTTATCTTCACTATAACGGTGAGGAAACAGATTCAAAGAATACAAGAAACCTACTTAACGTCTCAAAACTTCTTCTAAGTGGCAGCACCAAAATTTGAATCTAAGTTTAAAGAACTCCACAGCCTAATACGAGTTTTGCTTTAGACAGGTTTTCCTGGAAGTGTAATAGCCTAACAGACCACTAGCGTGGGCTTCAGGAGAGAGGTCACCACTAGAGTGAGGAGGCGCTGAAATCCTGACAGTGACTGAAACCACTGAAGAAAATCATATAGGGAAGGAGGGGCTGAACACAAGCTACTTAGGAATCTTACTGACTTCCTTAAAGCAGAAAAAAACAAAACAACAAAAAAAAAGTTAAAGGGGTACTTACAATAATAAATATTTACAGAGTCCATCAATACCAGTAAGAAGTAAACTGAGGCTATCTATATGGGAAGATGTGACCAAGTATGATTATAGGATGATTTTTGATTAACTGAAGCTCAAAGTAAAACTATTTATTTATATAATCATAGAATTTTGTAAATTAATCTCATGTTAATGGCTAAATACATCTCATTTTCCGAGCATTTGTACATAAGAATGGACCACATGACAGCGCGATACACCCGTCAGGTGTACTGACCTCTTGTTTCCACAGCTTGAATGCATTTTCTCACAAAGTTGAACCCTGCTTCATTTAAGTACACTGAAAAAGAAAAGAAAATCATTGTAAGAGTTCATGCTGAACTTACACTTCCCCTGCATTGGCCTCTGTCGTTTTGTGGTTTAATGGTGGTTTTGAGTAGAGTCTGAATTTTCCTATGTGGCAGAAGCTGAGGAGAGTGGTTCACACTTGCTACAGTCATTACATGAACTTGCTTCGTTAGAAACACAAATCCTTCTAGACAGTGGATATGTCACACTGATCCCTTCCATTGTCTCTAAAGTTAGCAATATCCTTCATTACAGGTTTTCACAGATGATAAAAGCAAAATGGAATAAGAATGAACTTTTATTGTGTGTTGGTAACTCCATTACAAAGCCAGTCACATGGGATTCTCAAAACAACATGATGATGTAGAGAGAAAGCTTTAACTTTAAAGCGATTCAGTGGGTTGCTGGAAACTTCATTTTCTTTGTGCTAAGCTCTAGAGCCAGGATTCTAAACTTCTCTTGATTCCAAGTCCAATGATCCTTCTTATTATATTTTGTACCGTATTCAAAATAATTCAAAATAACCTTAGTCAGTCCACTAAAAATCCCCCAAAGATTATTATTACATTGTGAAATAGCTATTTATTTTCATTGCTTTATGCTAGATTTTCTTTAAATCTGTTTTTTTTTTAGGTTTTATGGCCTCATCAAATTAGATTACTTGTTTAAACAGAAAGGATTTAATAATACTAAGTAAGGCTGAGAAAAACTCAAAAAAAATTTTTGTAATTTTTGTAATAAAAATTTTCATCACATGTGGTGGAGATAAGGGATTTCTTAATATTCCCAAATAATAACATATGCAGACAATTCAAACTAATGAAAAATTAAAACTTGCTTCCATTTAAAGATGATAGATTAAACATATCCATGTAGTTCAACATGGATTCAAGACTATATATATATATAAATCAAGAAGGGGTGCCACCAACAGGCAAAACGTTTGAAGAAATCCTGCACATAGAAAGCCACTAAAATGAGAATTAACTGAAAGGTTTGAGAAATCTTTGGCCCCCCAAAACCCCCAAGGTACTGACATGAAAGAATGTTTATTATGTTATTAGGTGAAAAAAGTAATCTACAGGATGATATGAACCAATTTCTTTTTTTTCCCAGTTTTCTATTTTTTTAATTGTTTCTTTATTTTATTATTTTCCATCACTATCTCCTCTTACACCTCCCTACCCACCCTCTACCCTATCCCCCCCAACAATCACTATACTGTTGTCAGTGTCCATAAGTTCTTTCTCTTTTTTTTCTTTCTGCTCAATCCCTCCACGCCTCCAACACCCTCTGCCTCGCCGCCGCCCCTCACATACACCAGAGCAGTCTGCCTGCTCTTTATCTATGAGTCTGTCTCTACTTTGCTTGTTAGTTCAGTTTGTTACCCTTTGCGACAGCATAGATGGACCTGGAGAACATTATACTAAGTGAATTAAGCCAGTCAGAGAAAGATAAGTATCATATGATTTGACCCAATTTCTTAAAATATAATAATATGAGGGAATTTTTGTGTCCCCAGTGCCTAAGTCAAGTGAATGCTTTGGGTGACTCAACACACAAGAATGAATGGCCATGAAATAAGAATCTATTAGAGTTGACTACCCACATGAGGGTAGCTCCTTTGAACACCAAGCAGTGATTGCTTGTTTCCAATAATCCAAAATGCTAAGTTAAGCATTTTATACATTATACACTCTGAAATTTTTAAAGTAGTTATTGGACATTGGAAAACAAGTGAATGGAGAGGTGAGGAACCAATATAAATAAATAAAGAAATGAGAAATCAATGACTAATTTTCATTTTTAACAATAAACACTGAGCCCCAAAAATGCAACGTTAGGGAAAAAAAATGCACTAGCATTTTTGTACCAATTAAAACTGCCAAGTTCCTGGCATTTATAATGTTTGTTTCTTGAGGTCACATTGTTCAACTTTTCAATAAAACTTGGCCGTGGCAAAATGAGTGAAGATAATGGTGATATATAAAAACAGAATTTAAGTATCCATTTTGAGAAAAATAAGCAATAACCAGGCTACATCTTGAAGGTATACTGGGCTGTTTGGCAGCAATAGCCCCAGTCTGTTCTAACACACAGATCTGACAGGCTCATCATGAAGAATACAATCTTACAGACATTGAGTCTGCCTGCCAGGTCATTCCATGGTACTGCTGTCGTGATGTGTCCATGGGTCTTGTGCTTTAGTTCTATTCACTTCAGTAAACAAAACGCTACCAATCAACTTAGAGATGTGGAAGAATATCGTATGTTGGCAAAGATAACCATGCATTTCTCTTTTGTTTCTTTTCTGTGCTTTTTGGTTTTTTAAAAAAATCTTTATTCTTCCCCCCACCCCCCCACCCCCACATTGCCCTCCTTCACCCAGATCCTACCCCTCTCCAGGCCTTCACCACCCTATTGTTTGTGTCCATGGGTAATGCATACATGCATATTTGTTCTTTGGTTAATCTCTTCGTGTCCCCTTCTCCCCTTTTCCCTCTGAGATTTGTCAGTCTGTCCCATGTTTCCATGCCTCTGATTCTAATTTATTCATCAGTTTATTTTGTTCATTAGATTCCTTGTTTGTTTATTTTGATTTTTAGATTCCATTGTTGATAGATATGTATTGTCATTTTATTGTTCACATTTTTAATCTTTTTTTTTCTTCTCCTTCTTCTTAAAGAAGACCCTTCAACATTTTTGTTGTTGTTTATTTTATATCCTTTGCTACCACCTAAAAGAGTACAGGGAGGTTCCATTGTGTAGAGATGGCACGCAGCTTTGCTTGGAGCCAGGGAAGCCTGGGTTGGATCTGGTCTAGTTCACTGTATGAATGGGAGTGTGCCTATGAACTTCTATGGACTCTAGTTCTTTCATTTATAAAATGAGAGAAATAATATTACATGTTAAATGTTTATAGTAAGATAAAGATAAAACCATACGAGGCACTGAAGAGCTCCTAACCTAATTAAATGCTAGTTTCCTTCTCCATGTGCACCTGTCCACACATCACCGCTATATGAATGAAAAGAGAAGAAATGACGAAAGGGACAGTGGTTACTCTCCCACTTATCAGTTGTTACTAGGCATAGTTTTCATAGCTCGGTGCCTCCGTTTCCTCTTCTGTACAGTAAGGATAATAGCAGTAAATCTTCAGTGGGCTATTCACAGTATACATGGGATACAGTAACATTTGCACAAGTCATAGAGAGAACAGTGCTTGGGATATAGTAAGTGCTACAGAAGTATTGGCTATCACTGTAACCATCATTATTGGCTATGGAAGAATATAAAAACCTACATGTGTAAAATACATGAACAAGGTATTTTCTGGGCACAGCTGCAGTCACTGGGGCTTGAAGAATTGTCTGCCAGGAGTGTTATTTTTCAAAGAGGCATACATATTACTTATTCTAAAGTATTTGGGGCTAGAGCAATGATCTGTTTCTTTTTTAAAAATATATTTTTATTGATTTCAGAGAGGAAGGGAGAGGGAGAGAGAGATAGAAACATCAATGATGAGAGAAAACCATTGATCTGCTGTCTCCTGCAAGCCCCCTACTGGGGATGGAACACACAACCTGGGCATGTGCCCTTGACCAGAATCGAACCTGGGACCCTTCAGTCCACAGGCCAATGCTGTATCCACTGAGCCAAACTGGCTAGGGCTATTTCTTTAAACAAACACAGATCAGGCATAACCCATTCGCGACCGTGAATCTAGCTGGCCACTGAAAAATTGTATATTAAGAAATGTCCCTACACTCATTACACTCAACAAATCACAATGAACACACTTATCCTCTCATTGGAACTGAATAGACTGAAGTCATCTGGAATTACTGTCCAGCCATATATGTTGCCCCTTCCTGTAGGAAGATCACATTATTCAGCTCCCTCAGAGTCAGCTTGCCCCTGGGATATGCACTAGCCAATAAAATATGAATGGGAGTGACACATGTCATTATCCAGCAGACATTGAGAACCAATATGTAGCCTGCCAGGTTCTTTTCCCCTCTGGCATGAGATCAACAATGATACTGGGAGAGGCCACTCCATGAGCTTGGGTTCCTGTGTGGACACTGTGTACCAGGTCTGGAGCCACAGCTGACCGGGATGGACCCGCATTATGATCAGCAATGAAGCTCACTTTGGTAAGCCTCTGAGATTTGAGGATCATCTGTTACCACAGCAGAAGCTGGCCAATCTGATTTAATAATGTATAACTTACACAGTTTGTTATGACAAAAAGGACTAAATAAATAAAGGCAATGCCACAGTTAACTTTTCCTTGCTTAACTGGAATACTACATCCATTTTTTCCTCAGCTACTGCCCGGTCAATTCATGTAACAAGGCAGCAAAGGGCAGCAGTGGCACTGCCCATTCATGGCTGCCTTGCCAACTACTACTCAACAGCGCCTTCACGCAAGCACCCAGAACTTTCTACTGAGGGCTGAGAAGAGGGTAACACGGCATAAACAGGCTATGGCACACTGTCTCCCAGTGGCTGATATAAAGCCAGTCACACGGAGTAGTCAGGGGGACATCAGGGGCAAACACAAACTGCGTGAAGGAAAACAAGCAACCTTCCAAAGCCATGAAGGGATTAGTAGACTTAATGTCAGTGCTAATGAGAATTCAACACAAGCACGTTCTCTAGAGCTCAGAAAGAAAAACTAGGAACTCCTTAGTGTTCCAATGAAATGCCAATGGAAAATGTTCTTAATAAATCAAATCACACCTCACACCACGACAGAGTTACAATTTACCGTAATTCTCGTTGAGTGGAGGACAGGGTGTTCCAGCTGCAACAGTAGAGGAAGGTTGAGTATGGATTGCTGAATCAGGGCTCAATGCTGACCAGCGCAGACAGCCAATTATGCTTCCTGATTGATTGCTTGGTAGTTGCTGGCTTGCTCAAGCGCCCTCTCTGAGGCGTCCAGAAGGGTTAGAGCTTATCAGGGAACGGGAGCTACTTTTATCACCTCCTCACAGGGCGCCACCCCAGCCCTGTATCTCCCTGCTCCAGAGAGGACCAGAGGGAAATGCAGAATGCAACTACCCCCAAATTCCTGGAACGGAAATCCTATAAAATGGATGATACCTGGCCTTCAGAGGTAGAAGCAGAAGACAGGTTAACTTAAAAAAAGTCATTTATTCAATTGAAAGTTAAGTGTAAACATTGTGTGTGTGTTTTGCCCCCTCTGGAAACTATTCAGGGCTAAAGCTTTTATTGAAAACAAATAAAGTTTCTATAGGCAGCTTGGCAGCATAAAAGCTATTAATTTCAACAGAATTCAAACAGCAATGAGAAGGGAAAAAAAAAGAATAGTCTTCCATACAACTAACAAACCAAAAGTCCTTGTACCTTCCATTTCCCAGTAATTAAAAACCCAGAATGTCCTTACAGATGTAATCTAACTTGGCCTCACAGTACATTCTCAGGGTTGACAAAACAAAGCAACACTTGTCTTTAGTTTTTACTTCACTTTTCTAACCTGCCATTTCAGATTAAAAGGCCCCTTATCACAGACAACCATACTACATGGGGCTTGAAAGAAACAGAAAAGAGAAATGAGTGCATTTACTGGTGTTTGTGATAAGCAAAGAACCCTTTCTCTTCTCCCTAAAGGGTGAGCAGGTGGCTCTCCACAGCCTTGGCCCAGACTGTTCCCTCTTCCTGGCCCTGCTCATGAGGAGCACTTTGGATCTGACCCTCTTCCTGGTCTCAGTGATAGAAATAAAACTGCATTTGCTCAAGGGCCTGGAGGAGAATGTGGTTCTCCTCAAGGGACATCTGAGAATTTCCAGGGTAAACTATCTACACAGCAGTATGAAGCTCAAAAGCATTTGTGACGGGATGTCAATTGCCTAGGACATGCAGAATGAGCTTAATCTTCCTGTTTATTGCTCGGACACACTTCCTAGGGACTCACAGAAAGTCACTGAAACACACAGTGGCAGAAATTTAGAGCTACTGGGAAATTTTGTAAGTGTCTTCTGGCCCAACACCTTTGATTTTGTACATGAGTACTGAATGTTAGTTGACTGTCATTACCCTTTTATTATGACTTTTATTAGCAGAAACTTCATTTGAAAGGAGTTCCTTTTACCTATTCACAATGACTGGAATAAAGTAGGTACACAATGGAATGCTGTTGAACTGAATTGCATGAGAAAGAATCTTTTCTTTCACAATTCCCACCTTCTCCAAACCTATGGTAGAAGGACCAGCTGAAAAGCCATCACACAAAACTTATGTTTGACTGGGAACATGGCTCAGGGCACCAACAGAGAATACCAGAGAGAAAGCCTACAAAAAAAGACAACGGCCTCTGCCCCTGCTAATAATTAGTTCCAAGATGGACGTCTTGGGGCAGAAAGGTGTGTCAACAAGGATTATTTGTTTCTTTGAAAGATGGGCTCAAATGCAGAATAGTGAAGAACTAATGGTAAGCTGTCCTTTAACAAAATATCCCCACTGGCATGGCTTGAGGAACAGTTTAATTCTCACCTTAACTGAATATCACCTGTTTAATAACGATGACAGGCATTACTATTTTCAAGATGAATCAATTCTCAGTCTCATAATTCCAATAAAAGGATATGGTTATATATTTCACAACCAGGAAAGTGTATGTGGATTCAACATCCTATAACTGATTAATATTAGGGTCTGTACTTCATGCATTTTTCATTAAGATGAGTCAAACTTTCCTTCTCTGTTAAATTACGCTAGTTTTATTTATGGCATCTTTACTCTGAAAACAGTAAGTGAAGAGTAACCACAAAGTAGAGATTTTCCATGTTAGACTTGTAAAGAGAGACTCATCTCTCTATAATTTTAGTTTTATTATTTATTTCATGGTATATGTTCTCTGTATATTCACAGCATGTCCCTATTTTAGGATACGAGATAGTTCTTAACCTGTTGCTTTTGGGATTTTCAGCCCAGACATTATGAAAACTTTTAATGGTTGACATTGAAAACAATTTTTTACCTGAGTTTTCTATTTTGTCATTATAAGCTTCATAATTATCTCCAGCAGTTCAAAACACACATTCCATACCAAACTGAGTTTTCAAAGGAAAAACAAGATTATTTTAAGATAAATAGGATCCATCTGAATGACAAGGTTACATAAAAGCACTTCGCAAGGTGGAAAATGAATCAAAGTTAATCTGGTTTCAAATACTGATTGTGAGAGAAATTGACGTACTGAAATTGATATAATGCCATTTCTGAGGGGTCAAATGTGAAAAGGGGAAATGGAGATCTCAATAAACAGGCCAAACATAAAGACATAAGCTGCTCTGAACAACTCATAACATGATGACCTCACATGATTTATTCAAGCCTTAGAAAGAGGCCTGAGTCCTAGCTGGTTTGGTTCAGTGGACTGAGCATCGGCCTGTGGACCGAAGGGTCCCAAGTTTAATTCTGGTCAAGGGCACGTACCTAGGTGGTGCAGGCTCCTCCTCAGCCTGGGCCCTGATCAGGGCGTGTGAGGAGGCAACCAATTGATGTGTTTCTCTCACATCAATAGTTCTCTCTGTCTTTCCCCTCCCTTCCACTCTCTCTAAAAATAAATGGAAAAATATCCTTGGGTGAGGATTAAAAAAAAAGAAAGAGGTCTGAGATTCTCACCATCCCTGGAACCTAATTTTGAACTGAAACAAGTAAAATTCTGGATGTGTTGCTAGGAAGAAAACAGGCTGCTTTTCTTAATTTAACAGGACCATGTTCTTGAATCTGGAATACTTCCAAGTGTTCAGATATGTCCTATGAGTCATCACTAGATATCTTAGGATACATCACTAGAAAAATAGTATCCACTATAAGACACTGATAGAAGAGAAAAGGAGTAAAATTGCAGTCTGACCAAGAGATTCACAGTGCCATTAATACATTTTAGGTCTTTTTATTAAAAAAACTAGAGGCCCAGTGCACGAAATTCGTGCATGAGTGGGTGGTGTCCCTCAGCCTAGCCTGCACCCTCTCCAATCTGGGACCCATCAAGGGATCGGGGCTAAACGGGCAGTCGAACATCCCTTGATGGGTCCCAGATTGGAGAGGGTGCAGGCTAGGCTGAGGGACACCGCCCCCCCCCCCCATGCACAAATTTTGTGCACCGGGCCTCTAGTGGGATCGGGCCTAAACGGGCAGTCGGACATCCCTCTTACAATCCAGGACTGCTGGCTCCCAACTGCTCGCATGCCTGCCTTCCTCAATGCCCCTAACCACTTCTACCTGCCAGCCTAATCACCCCCTAACCACTCCCCTGCCAGCCTGATTGATGCCTAACTGCCCTCCCGTGCAGGCCTGGTCACCCCCAACTGCCCTCCCCTGCAGGCCTGATCCCCCCAAACTGCTCTCCCCTGCAGGCCTGGGTCCCTCCCAATTGCCTTTCCCTGAAGGCCTGGTCACCCCTAACTGCCCTCCCCTGCAGACTTGATCGCCCCCAACTGTACTCCCTTGAAGGCCTGGTCCCTCCCAACTGCCCTCCCCTGCTGGCCTGATGACCCCCAACTGCCCTCCCTTGCAGGCCTGGTCCCTCCCAACTCCCCTCCCTTGCTGGCCATCTTGTGGTGGCCATCTTGTGTCCACATGGGGGCGGGATCTTTGACCACATGGGGGCAGCCATCTTGTGTGTTGGAGTGATGGTCAATCTGCATATCACTCATTTATTAGATAGGATAGAGGCCTGGTGCATGGGTGAGGGCCAGCTGGTTTGCCCTGAAGGGTGTCCCGGATCAGGGTGGGGGTTCCCTTGGGGTGTGGGGTGGCCTGGGCGAGGGGCCTGTAGTGGTTTGCAGGCCTGCCATGCCCCCTGGCAACCCAAGCGGAGGCCCTGGTATCTGGGGTTTATTTATCTTCTACAATTGAAACTTTGTAGCCTGGAGCAGAGCCAAGCCTTCTGCTTGCTCTGTGGCAGCAGCCATTTCTGTTGGGATTTATGTATCTTCTATAATTGAAACTTTGTAGCCTTAAGCGGAGGCCTGGGCCAGCCAGGGTGTGCAGAAAGCTTGGCTTCCTCCATCGCCGGGGGCAACCCTAGCCTCCTGCTCTTTCCAGCTCCGTGGCTGCTGCCATTTCTGTTTGGGTTTATGTATCTTCTATCATTGAAACTTTGTAGCCTTGAGTGGAGGCCTAGGCCGGCAAGGGCAGGCGGAAAGCTTGGCTTCCTCCATTGCCATGGAAACCCAAGCCTCCCTCCTGCTCTCTGTGGCCGTAGCCATCTTGGTTGGGTTTATTTGCATATTCACTCCTGATTGGCTGGTGGGTGTGGCTCATGGGCGTGGCTTGTGGGTGTAGCAGAGTGATGGTTAATTTGCATATTATTCTTTTATTAGACAGGATATTTTTATTGATTTCAGACAGGAAGGGAGGGGGAGAGATAGAAACATCAATGATTGATGAGAATCTAGAGGGATGGAGTCTCTCTTTACGTGCCTCCTGCGTGACCCCAAACTTGGGATCGAGCCCAAACCCAGGCATGTGCCCTGACCAGGAATCGAACCGTGACCTCCTGGTTCATAGGTTAATGCTCAACCACTGAACTACGCTGGTCAGGCAATTTTAGACCTTGATGTAGTAGACTATTCACAATTACATGCAAAAAGAAATTAAATTCTGAGGAACTGGAAAAAGAGGCAGTCTGAGAGGCAGGTCCCTTTAGGGAAAGGTTCTGCATTGCTGCCTGGATGAGAGATGCTGAGAAAGCCTTGCTCATGCAAGCGGCAAGCCCCAAGTCGCCACCTACAGGAGGCTCCATTGGTCTGAGTGTCTTTAATTGGTGGCACACACCATAGTCCTGACTTTTCAACTGAGTGGTGTATTTTGTGTGGGTGAGGACATTTGAATCTCCAAGAATGTGTAAAAACAAGTAAAAACAAGTGCGATTTTGAATATGTAGGCTTTATGGCATGTAGTAAAACATTTTGAAATCACTACGTAATTTTGTGTGTGATTTATTTAGAATGTTTAAAATGCGTAAAAGAATATTAATCTCTGCATTTATCAGCCAACTTACTAGATTACAGAAGTTGCCAGGTGTTTAGGAAGATTATATTAGCCAGAATCACAAATTTGTCTTATTAGGGTCTTGCATTTAGAGAATGAAATTTATTCATTAGTTTTGTAATTATAGCTTGATCTATACAAGTTTATGAAAAAATTAAATAAAAATAACTTATTTTTTAAAGTTAGTACATTGATAATTTGAATAAGATCTGTATGTTGATTAAAAACAGGCTTAAAGAAAAAATATAGCTTAAGATAAATAATAAAAGTAAAACTTACAACTAAGGTTAAGATTTATAACTTTGAGCACTACATATTAATAAAGCAAAGGGAATTGATCAAAATCTCTTTTTATGATCAAAATCTCTCCTTGGCAATCAAAGTCTACTGGCACCAAGAGTAAGAATAATAGCCATTATGTGCTGAACACACATCCCTCTGAGGGCCTGTATTGAGTACACTAAGAAGGAGAGATGGGTTCTGTACACTAAGCCCAGAGAACTGGGTAGGAAACTAATACATCATACTGAAAGCCAGAATGTAGGAAATGATATAGATGCATGGACTTCAGGACACACCATCTTGTAATTACAAACTAGAGGCCGGGTGCACAGATTCGTGCACCAGTGGGGTCCCTTGGCCTGGCCTGCACCCTCTTGCAATCTGGAACCCCTCAGGGGATGTCGGAGAGCCGGTTTTGGCCTGATCCCCGTAGGCCAGGGCGAGGGACTCCACTTGTGCATGAATCTGTGCACTGGGCCTCTAGTTTTATATAATAAGAGGGTAATATGCAAATTGACCCTAACGGCAGAATAACCGATCGCTATGACGCTCACTGACCACCAGGGGGAAGAGGCTCAACGCAAGAGCTTCCCCCTGGAGGTCAGTGCACTTCCACAGGGGGAGTGCCACTCAGCCACAAGCCAGCTCATGGCTGGCCAATGCAGTGGCAGTGATGGAAGCCTCTACACCTCTGTGGCAGCGCTAAGGATGTCTGACTAATGGCTTAGGCTTGCTCCCCACCAGAAGGATGTCTGACTACCAGCTTAAGCCCGATCCCCTGGGGAGTGGGCCTAAACCGTCAGTCAGACATCCCCTGAGGGGTCCGGACCACGACAGGGCACAGGCCAGGCTAAGAGACCCCAAGTGCACAAATTTTCATGCACCGGGCCTCTAATATACATATAAGATCTTTGGTTAATCTCTTCCCACCTTCCCCCCCACTTCCCTCTGAGAGTCATCAGTCTGTTCCATGTTTCCATGCCTGTGGTTTCCGCTCCTGTGTTGAGCATCTGCCCCCTGGTGGTCAGTGCATGTCATTGCTACTGGCCGTCAGCTGGTCGCTGAGGCTTTTATATATAGGCTAGAGGCCCAGTGCACAAAATGCGTGCAAGGGGCTCTGAGGGCTGAGGCAGCAGCAGCCCCAGCTGCCGCCTCGGCCCCGGGCCTCGGCTCTCACAGCCCGGCTTTGTCTGGAAGGTCATTCTGCTGTCCATTCTAATTAGCATATTATCCTTTTATTATTATAGATGGTGGCACAGTGATTTTTCAGGTGGCTAAGACCATAGAAAAACTGATTTCCAGAAGAGAAAGTTTTCATGGCATGAAGAAGTACCTTCTCCCTCCATCACAGCATGAGTATATTTGATAACTTTCTTATTTAAATTTCCTAATTATGACAGAAACCCTAGTTCCTGAGATACATTAAGTATCAAGTATATTCTGACTTGACCATTTCTCCATTCAAAAGCCTTATTCAATACCATATGTAAGTTCAGTTGTTTTTGAAGAAAGATTCATCCCTGAGTAGATCATTTGTCTTTATAATGGATATACAATGAGGCCAATGTTAGAAAACACATTTCAAACTCTACTCAAATGCAAATCATACAACAAATTACTTTTTAGGTAATTGTTTAGAACATTCAATACTTACAAAACTCTTAATCCATTGGTTAATGTTTCTGTGATTAGATACAAGTAGGTAATGAAAGATTCTATACTGATCACTTTCCTTGATTAGAATTGAGAAAGAAATGTAAGAATAAACCCTGAAAGTGTTTTTTAAAATCTTTAATATTAAAGGTTATTTTAAATTATGCATTTTCTTTTGATGATTTTTTAAATTAATTACTAGGAAGAATTTCATTCAGTTGAAATATAGGCTTTTTCATATACTCAATATTTATGATTTTCAAGTGAGCACTTCCCCAGTTTTTATATTTACTCCACTCTTACTTGTATTTTAACAGCAATTTAAAAGCCAAGATTATTAAATCTGTTTTAAAAATAAATTTAGACATCATGAGAGAAAGTCCATTGAGTTAAATAAAGCTTGTAATTGCTTTAAAAGACATAAGAATAACCTTAGAAACAAACATACAAACTAGTTTTAAATGTCAAATAATCTAATGACATAAAGTATACATAAAAATATACTAAAATAATCAATGGTAAAAGAAGGCAAAAGCTGGAAGATAATGAAAGAGGACTTAGAATGTAATAGAAAACACATACAGTGTATCTATTAAGAATGGTTTGATGCTAAGGATTCAGTAATAATACAATGACAACATATGTTCCTACATATCCCATGTGTTATGACAATGTCCTGACATTCCACATTCTTGAGCACAATCTCCTAAAACTAGCATAAAGTATTCAAGTCTTTAGTCTTATAAATTGGAGCAGAGAAAATAAGATAAATACGCCCCCCTACTGCCATTAAAAACAACAACAAAAACAAACAAGCTAAATATCAACTGCCTCAAATCTCTTTCTGGGATAGAGCAAGTTACATACCTATAAGTAAACACCAAAGAAAGAAAACTTAATTTTGGTTACTATAATATCAGTTGTTAGTAGTTTTAACGTGAGAAACTTCTTTGAATGAATTTTATTCACCATCCGATCAAAGATGTGTTAATATCATTTTTTTCTAGAGCTAACTCTTAATATCACATAATAGTTTTGTGATTAAAAATAACTGTGATAAAAATGTAAATACTTATCAAAACAACTTACTTTCTTCTTTCTTGCTCATAATGGCAGGCAGGGTATAAATCTAAAAAACAAGGGAAGTCCATCAGTTACTTGCAGTTAATGACGCAGTATAGACGATTACCGGGGTGATACTGGTGCAGTGATCCACAGAGGAGTGTCTTGATTTCAAGGTCCTACAACTGCTGCATCCACAGTGCCATCTCCCCATCCTGTAACCAACCTTGCCTCCCATTCCTTTTCATCCCTGGTTGTCCTGCCCTGGGTAGAGTTCTACCTCCTTCCATCTGATTTACAAGTTTCATTCTATTCCCCAACATAATGCATAATAGCCCTTCTTGAAAAAGTATCTCATGATGGATTTTACCTGCTTGCTCCTTACTCAAATAATCTGCTTAGTGTATTCTTTTCAGCACGCACAATCCTAACGCGTACTTGCTGAGCTACCACGCTGTCTTCTACATCTGCTCTCGGTCAGGTCTTGCCTCTCAGTGAAGTGGTGAAAAGCCTAATTGTTTTGTTTAATTTTCAATCTACCATTGACTGCTATTTTTGTAAATTACAATAAAATTTAAATATAAACATAATAAAGAACAGATACAAAATAAAAAAATTTTAAGTTCAACAAATATAAAATGACCTCTTCAAATTAGTACAACATTTTCCAGATGCTTAATCATGATTTCTGCACTCATCTCATCATGCACAGGTAACCGTGTGAGGGATGGTCTTAAAGTCTGGAGACCACACTTTGTGCAGCTCTGCTGTGACACAGGTACTTTGACAAGGTTGCTCACAGGTTCTCTGCCACCTATAGGACAGTTCTCAAGGGACAGAATGTGGCCTCAGAGTTGCTCTGTGTGCTCATCCCCTAACCATCTAAAGCCATGTTCTTCATAAAGAAAACAGACAGTGATTAATAACTTATTTATTTTTACAGAGAACTCCCTAATAACATCGAAAGTTATCATGCCAACATCAAAATAACTATTAGAAAAATAAGGATATGGATGAGGAGAAAATGTCAACTCATAGGCAGTTTAACCAAATAAGACTATAGGGTTAGTTCTTACCCGGCACCTTGTTTATCATGCCCATTACAAAGACCGTGCAAAGACTGGGCATTCAAAATTATTAACTGAAGAGAATAATCCAATCAGTGAAGCCAAATTAATTATTAGAAGTAATTTTTAATAAATAATTTTAGGGTTTTAGTTCTGAAAGTCCTCCTGAGAAACAAATTACAAAGTTGGTGCTGTGTGTCAGTGAGCGAGACCATCAGGAAAATAGTAAGTTTCTACTCCTCAGATCTGCTATTTTAATCTTTTCAAATATAATACAGACATATAAAAAATTCAGATGCATTTTTCCCCAGACATACTTTGTAATTATTAGAACAATAAAACCTAAATAAAATGTGTTATATTCTTACTGGTTCTTTCCCATCCATGGCTTCGAGCCAGAGTTTCCGATTTGCTTCTGAAAAGGCCTGCAATGTGATGATCCCATGCCTAATAAAAAACAAACATTTTATATTTTCAATTTATTCCAGCTATGTCTTTACACATTTACAATTTTTAAAATTCTTACTTAGCTATAAAAGTAAAATTTGAAGAAAAATCAGGAAAGTGAAAAAAGAAATAGAAAAGAAAAAGATAGAAAAGATAAAAAAAATTACCTACACTTATCTTTCAGAAAAATCACTGTATACAACCACACCCATACACAGATATTTTTCATTCTAATGATCACAGGTAGTAAAATAATTTAGTGTTAAAAGTACAAGTCTGTCTGAAGGAGGAAGTTCCAAATTATTTCCCCTGAAATGACTAAAAAGGATGATAACTACATTCACCCAAGTTCAAAACCACCTAAACATTCTACAAGATGAGGATAACTGAGATTATGACCCCAATGTGGTACAATCTAGTCACTAAAAATAATTACAATGAGTATATAGCAATGTGGAAAGCCTCAGACCATAACTAGTTATTTATTAAGAAGATCCTAAAACCAAAGGGTTTATCTATACCATGATCACAATATTAAAATTACTTCATTTAAAAAATAATTATCTCCCAAGAACTCATTCTGGAATAGGATGTACTTCAAGAGAGACAGAGCAAGCGAAGGGAGGAAGGAATTTGATATAAGAGAAAAAGATATGAAATCCAAAAACGAGGGGAATTAACCTAATTAACAGGAAATTTCATTTAAATATTGTATGTTTAAAAACGTGGAATGAATTAAAACTATGACAAATGCATACATCTCTTCTGTGAACAGGGAAATAGGTCATTAGACAGGAAAAGGAAAAACATATATAAAGATCGAGGTAATTTTATCTTTGAACCAGTGTAACAACATCAAGAATAAAATAACAATGATCAGTATTTGCTGGCTGTTCAGTATGTGCCAGGCACTGTGTTGTTTCCTTTGAGGTGGGTAAATATTATTTTTATTTTACATGAGTCCACTAAAGCATAGTTTAACCATGTGCCCCAAAGTTACATAACTAGAAAAGGCTTAAATAAAAATAAAAAAAGAGAGAAATCACTAACATGTTGGTGTTTGTCTACATAAAAATAAAGAAATTCCTACCACACAACTATTAAAACCAATAAATTCAACAACTACACTGGTTATCAATTATTATATAAACAAAAATAATAGCCTTTCTAGACAGTAGTCTGAACCATTTAGAAAAAAGAGTTTCAATTAATGAAAATAATTCTATCCAAAACTGTAATAAAAAGAAAATACCTAAGAATAAATCTAAAAAATAATATGTAAATCTTCAGGGAGAGTTCAATTCTCCATCAGTTACTTAATAACTTAACTCCAGTCAAAAACCCCAAGGGAGTTTTTTGAAGAGGAAGATAAACTTAATAAGAAGATCCACAACATATAAGAACACAGGGCCACAATAGGTAACACAATGTTAAAGAAGCATAAGAATGGGGGTCTTGCCCTACTAGATAGTTATAAGCCATGGTACACGTAGCTATAGTATATACCGTATGTAAGAGTATATATATTATGTCATAGTACATATGGAGCCCACACACAAAACTAGAGTATTGAGAAAACATGATAGCAGTGCAGGGGGAGAAAAACAGACCGTGGGATAGATAAAAAAATCAAGAAGCACATCTCTTTTCATTTTGTGTCTCTTCTGCTTGTATTGACACAAGAAAGGAGTAAAGCTAAATATCCCCACTAAATTATAAATTCGGGTGCACAACATTTATGTCTCTCCCCATATCCTGTGGCTGAGAGTCCTGGACAGTACTTTGCACAGGGCACGCACTCCCTTTCACTGGCTGACGGAGCTTGTGACATTCCCAGCTAATTATTCCTTGGAAGCAAGGACCCCAGGCTCCATAGACGTCTTCAGACAGGCTAACCCAGGAGCCAGGGCCATGCTGTTGGGCTCCTTCAGTATGACGAGATCCCCGAGGTCCCCAAGTCCCCCCATGCACTTTCCCCTAATACTGTCATTTATACTGATTTTCCATATTCTGCTTTGAGTTATGTTACTTTTTTGCTCGCACTCTATGTCTGATTATTTTTTTAAAGAATCATGCAATATGTATTTGTCAAATGAATATGTAAAAAAATGAAATAAATATGCACACCATTTTTAAAAACATATTGGAAAACAAGCACTTGTATGCTGCTTTGTATTTATATTTAAACACTAGAGGCCCGGTGCATAAAATCTGTGCACAGTGGGGGGGGGGTGTCCCTCAGCCCAGCCTGCACCCTCTCCAATCTGGGACCCTTCGAGGCATGTCCGACTGCCCGTTTAGGCCCGATCCCGGTATGATTGGGCCTAAACGGGCAGTGGGACATCCCTCTCACAATCCAGGACTGCTGGCTCTCAACTGCTCGCCTACCTGCCTTCATGATTCCCCCTAACCGCTTCTACCTGCCAGCCTGATCACCCCCTAACCACTCCCCTGCCAGCCTGATTGATGCCTGACTAGTCCCCTGCCAGCATGATTGCCCCTAACTGCCCTCCCCTGCAGGCCTGGTCACCCCTAAATGCCCTCCCCTGCAGGCCTGGCCCCCCCACAACTGCTCTCCCCTGCAGGCCTGGTCTCCCCCAACTTCCCACCTCTGCCAGCTTGGTCACCCCTAACTGCCCTCCCCTGCAGGCTTGATCGCCCCCAACTGCCCTCCCTTGCAGGCCTGGTCTCTCCCAACTGCCCTCCCTTGCAGGCCTGGTTTCTCCCAACTGCCCTCCCCTGCTAGCCTGATCACACACCACTGCCCTCCCCTGCTGGCCATCTTGTGGCGGTCATCTTATGTCCACATGGGGGCAGCCATCTTGTGTGTTGGAGTGACGGTCAATTTGCATATTATTCTTTTATTAGATAAGATAGAGGCCTGATGCACGGGTGAGGGCCAGCTGGTTTGCCCTGAAGGGTGTTCTGGATCAGAATGGGGGTTCCCTTGGGGCATGGGGCGGCCTGGGCAAGGGACCTGTGGTGGTTTGCAGGCTGGCCACGCCCCCGGCGATCCAAACAGAGGCTCTGGTATCTGGGATTTATTTATCTTCTATAATTGAAACTTTGTAGCCTTCAGTGGAGGCCAGGCCAGGACAGGCCAGGAACTTGGCTTCCTCCATTGTCAGGGAAACCCAAGCCTCCTTTTCGCTCTGTGGCCGCAGCCATTTTTGTTGGGATTTATTTATCTTCTATAATTGAAACTTTGTAGCCTTGAGCGGAGGCCTGGGCCGGCCAGAGTGTGTAGGAAGCTTGGCTTCCTCCATTGCTGGGGAAACCCAAGCCTCCTAATCACTCTGTGGCCGCAACCATCTTGGTTGGGTTAATTTGCATATCTGCTCCTGATTGGCTGGTGGGCGTGGCTTGTGGGTGTAGCAGCGATATGATCAATTTGCATATTACTCTTTTATTAGATAGTATAGGAACAACTAAATATAAAGTAAAAAAAAAGCACAAACCTTTCAACTACTTCTATGTCAAAGCAGAATCGTTTGTCAATTGAATCTGTCTTTCGTCGGATACAAGATTTTAATTTAAACATTTCTGGTGAGCTGGTGACAAGGCCATTCTGAAACAAGAAGGGGAACACATGTTATCATGATGACGAGGTGAACTGAAAAACATTCAATCTTCCACCTAAAAGCACGGCACTGAATGTAAACTTAGAGCACAGGTTATGTATCAAGGTCATAATCACACCATGTCCTATAAACAAGACTTTCTGCCGAATGTCAACTACCCAATTATAATATTCCAAACTGTTCATTAATAAGTTCATTGCATATATGTGTTTCATTAAAAGGATTCTGTGACATGGCTGTCTAGTCCACCTCAACATCTATATATATAAAAAGCTAGCGACCGTAACGGCCATAATGACCCTAATAACCGGTCACTATGATGCCCACTCTGGCCAGCGAACTGGCCTGATCAGGGGGTGGGGCTGGCCGGCCAACCTCGAGGTCCCTCCCCTCTGCCGGCCTGCCCCTAATCACACTCCCCACTCCAATAGGGGGTGGGGCTGGGCGGCCAACCTCCTGCAGCCTCTCCCCTGGCTGGCCACGCCCCCAATGGGCCCCCACCACTCTGATCAGCACGCAGCGCCTCTCCCCATGACCAACCACCCATGGTCCCTCCCCCAGCCCGCTGGCCCCCCCATCAGCACACCCATCCATTCAGGTGTGGGCCCAGCCGGCCCACCACCCACAGCCTCTCCCCATCACCCACAGCCCTTCCCCATGGCTGGCCCTGCCCCCAATCGGCCCCCCAAACCCAATCAAAGACAGGTCCCACCAGCCAATCACCTGCAGCCCCTTCCCCCAGTCGCCCTGCCCTGATCGGGCTCGATCGGGGTGGGCCGGCTGGCCAACCTCCTGTCACCTCCTCCTCCCAACAGGCCTAGCCCGATCTGGCCAGACCCCACCTGTGCACGAATTCATGCACTGGGCCTCTAGTATCTATAATAACAAAAGTGTAATATGCTAATTAGACCAGACAGCTGAACGACCTTCCAGACGTCCTTCTGGATGACCTTCCAGATGAATCCAGGGCTGCGAGGGTCGAGCCCCTTGCACGAATTTTGTGCATTGGGCCTCTAATTTATTTATAATGTTAATTTACACTCTAATACACATGCCTTTGGAGTTCAATTTAGAAAAGGTGTGAAATTACAGTTACAGTAATGTCACAACCAGATATCCAGAATGTTTGTCAGGATATAACACTGTTGCTCTGAACAAAAATTTCCCAGATTGCTAAGAGATTAGTATTATGTGTCTTTGTATTAGAGCCTTATAATATTAAATGATAGCTGGCTGAAAACCCCAAGAGAGCTACCAAAATAATAAAGTTCAGGTATACAGTTGCTATGATGCTATTGTTATCATACATACCATGTGACTGCTTTGTTGGTAACCAACTGCTACTCTGCTACTAACACTAAAACTCTTTGGATAGGATCCAACATAGGTTCAATAAATAAGAATTTTTTTCTATATCTGACATGCCAGTCAATTTTAAGGGGAATGTTTGCCTAATGTCTGAATAATTCTTTTGTCTATTGAAAATATCATAGATTTACTAACAGAATTTCGGCGGCGTCTATTTGATATTAGCTCACTGGCTGCCACATAAACTAGCTTTCTGGCAATAGCTTTTCTTATGAACCCTTTTTCTCTGGCATGTTGTCCTTTATTTTATGTCTCTCCCTTTGGATTATTAGACTCTAATGAATGCCCAAGCACAGTAAGTTTCAACTGATGTATTTGAGTATGTGTCAAGGATCAACATTTACCTGCCATGATCTGTACCCTCTCGGCCCCTCCCAAATTAGCTGGGCGAGTCACTTACTTTCTACCATCTTGATTTCCTAATCTGTTAAAATAAGGCCAGACTAAATGATCTTTAAAAAGGTACACTATGTTCCATATTGTTCACTAGCCATGTGAGACATTCAGTGGCCAATTTACTTTTGGGGGGAATGAGCATTGGTTGATTTCTTCTGAGAAACTTTGCTAGGCCAGCAGTTCAGTAAACAGTACACAGGGCAGAAGATGAAAAGGTTCCTGGGCCAAGGCAGCCTCCCCAGAGGCCACCTGGGAAAAGATGCAGATTTGGGCCTGGTCCAGCCACTGGCAGCCCCTCCTGGGCTACTGGCCAAGCAACAGCACAGTAACAAATCCACTACCAGGGTTATGAGATGGCGCCTCAGGGCCCCAGCCTTTAATTCAAATGCTCATAAGCATGCCATGGCCTTGGTAAAGGAAAATCCTGGCCACTCTTTTTAAGTCATCAAGGTCACCAAAGTGAGAGAAACTTTTCTGGCTTTTCAATTTTTAAAAATTGTGTACATGTTTATTAGAAAAACAAGTGTTTTTTTTGTTTGTTTTACTTCCATTTCTTTCTTGTTTTTAAAACTTCTAATGTGTTTTGTATTCTTTTTAAAAAAATTCTTTATTGTTGAAAGTATTACATATGTCCCCTCTTTCCCCCATTACAGCCCCCCCTGCCCACCCCCACAGATAATCACCCTATTATCTGTATCCATGGGTTATGCATATATGCATACAAGTTCACTGGTTGATCTCTTCCCACCTACCCACCCTCTCCTGCTTTCCCTCTGAAGTTTGACAGTCTGTTCAATGCTTCTATGTTTCTGGGTCTATTTTTGCTCATCAGTTTATGTTGTCCATTTCTTAAATAATAATCTCAGTTAAAAATAAAAACAAAAACTCACCATTTTCCCACTGGATTTCATTTCTGAAACACTCATTGTAAATGTTTTGCTTCCTTTATCATATGTACAATAATGTTTAATCCATGTAAAACCAAGTGGTCCTAATGCAAGGAAACAAACATTACAGACTGTTAATAAATGACTAGTTTTCACATTTGTACAGTTTGCTTTTTTAAAAAATATATTTTTATTGATTTCAGAGAGGAAGGGAGAGGGAGAGAGAGATATAGAAACATCAATGATGAGAAAGAATCATTAATTGGCTGCCTCCTGCATGCCCCACACTGGGGATCGAGCCCGCAATCTGGCATGTGCTGACTGGGAATCGAACTGTGACCTCTTAGTTCACAGGTGACGCTCAACCACTGAGTCACACCAGCTGGGCTGTAGTTTTTGATGCTACAATATACAATTAATTACTTTCCACAGACCATATAAGTTTGGAACTTTTATTGAATGAGAGTGAGAAGGGCAAGTATGGAGAGAGAGTGGTGTGGGGTAGAGTGTCTTGGAATTGAGCAATGTGGCCTTACTTGAAGCTTTGACTATAAACTCAAGAGTTCCTTTAGATCTGACTTCAGTTGTCTCATCTGTAAAAGTGGTACTTATATCCCATAGTAGTAGGAAGAATGAGGAATAACAGTCTGAGCTGCTACCACTGGTCTCATTCTTGCCCTCTGTTCTTGAAACGGCTAAAAATTTAGTAAGGTCATGTCACCCATCTGTGGGAAACCCTCTGGTGGTTTCCCGTATCACTCCAGAGAAACAGCAAAGATCCCGTGACTACCCACAAGGCCCCTCCCTATGGCTCTCACCTCACATCTTACTACCCTTTGCTTCATGCACTCTGCTCCAGCTACATTGGCCCCTTGCTGATTCCTAAACACAGTGAATGCATTTCTGCTCGGCATCTGAAGCAGCCTGCACTCCTTTTCCTCCAGAGATCGGCATGGCCTGCACTATTGCTTCCTTCAGAACTTTTCCTAAATGTCTCCTTTGTAATACTGCCTTTCCTGAGACAGCTCACACAGCAACACCCTCACCTGACATTTCTTGCTTTACTTTCTTCTTCTTCTAAGTTATCACTAAATTATACTGATGTATCCTACTTATTGCTTGTCTCTGCCACTAGACTCTAATTCTCTAAGAGCAGGAAAGCGTGATGTTCTGCTGACTGGTACATTCTTAATCAGTAGAACAGGGCCAGATACATAGTTGTCACTCAATAAATATTTGACAAATGAAGGAAAAGGAAAGAATCACTCATCTTTCTCTAAGACTTTATTGACCATGGAGTTATTTCCTCTTACCACTAATCTGAAAAGAAAAAGTGAATTTAAATAACTTCTTAAAATGAAAATGTTTCATTCACTATTTATACTACAAGTTTTATATGGATAGAGCCCCCCCTTTCCCCCCATAAATACTGTGCAACCCTTTCCCACAGCACTCCCTGTTAAAGTCCTATATTCTCCTTAAGGAATGGGACACCACTGCTTGGCCAGGGTGGAGGGATGCATTGTGACCAAGGTGGGTGACCTTTAGTTTTCACACAGGGAAGCCAATTATCCTGTGTCCAAATGTTACAGGGACAGAGGGCCTTGAAGATGGAGCTTGATTTCTAGGCAGCTTCTATCCTGCTTAACACCTGGATCTTTCTAGCAGCAATTATGCACAACATTATTGCTCCCTTAGCCTCATAACCATATATTCAAAAGCAAGAAATGTGAATGTGAAAGTGCACCTCTCGGGGAAAGTGCTTCATGAGCCATTTGAATTTATTTTTTTCTGCAATAACAGTGCCCGTGGTGTCGTGTGGTGTTAATGTTTAAACCACTCCAGATTTTGAAACGATGGGGTTCAGCAGTACACTTTGTCATCACAAAAGATTTTTGCAATTAACTTCAATTCTGTTTGGGGAACATTTTACACTATAATACTTAACAATACTTGTTGATAATTCTGTTCCATGTGCTGTAAAACACTTAAAGGCTTAGAGCTGATTAGTGGGAAGTGGCTGGATGGAAATCCTTACAGTGACTTTACTACTCAGCGACGTAGGAGGCAGTATTAGCCATCAAGTATAGCCACAGTGATGCTCTGCTGACATTTTAGGCCTCAGTTTAGTTTTTCATTCCTGCCTCCACCATAAGTTCAGCATCTCAAGCATTTAATCTTCAAGTCTTCTGCACACATGTGCTGCTTCCTTTAAGGTCTGCCTGGCACCGGGCCCAGGCAGATGTTGTTACACCAGCAATTCTGAAGTCCTTAAAAAACAGTCTTGGAAAATAAAAATTTATTATAGCTCTAAAGTAGCAAAATAAAAAATAAAAAGTTTAATTATCTTACCCAGTAATCATGTGAGGTTGCTGAGATGATATTTACAAAATGGGAGGAAATGAACATTCATGGAATACCTTTTAAGTGCCAAAATTTAACCTAAGAACTTTTTAAGTGATACATTATAATGCCATTTTACATATAAGGAAACAGAGCATTAGAACTGCAGATGATACTACTTCCTTCATCAATAAGGCATGCGATGGGAGTTGTTCTTTTTAGGGAATACTATCTCTCAAGAGTTATTTTAAGAATTATAAATGAGGTAAGTATAAATTGCACAGAGCAGTAAGAGCTCCTGGTATGCATAGTAGTCGTATTATGCACCATCGCTGATAATAGAGACATTTTACATACATTATCTCCAAATCCTGTAACAACCTTACAAGATAAATACAAATCTCCTTCTTTTACAAATGAGGAGAGTGAGCTCAGAAAGCTGTCCGCCCAGCATCTCCTAGTTAACGGGG
Source organism: Plecotus auritus (assembly GCF_963455305.1). Lineage (NCBI taxonomy): Eukaryota > Metazoa > Chordata > Mammalia > Chiroptera > Vespertilionidae > Plecotus > Plecotus auritus. The sequence goes on from NC_137783.1 coordinate 86,664,948, forward strand.
CAGGCACGACATTCCAGCGCAGTTCTGTCTGACTTTGGAGCCCAGGCTAACCTTGAGCCTATTAGAATGCAATGTAACGTGTGCCTAGAGGTGGGTAACATAGCAACCGCATCTCCAGACAAAGGGGAGCTCTGTGTCCTGTCTGCAATGATCTGCCCCTGCCCCATCCCGGCCACCTCCATTTGTCACTCCATTTGCAGCTCTGATAGCTACTATTGATCACTGGCTGCTGACTGCGGTGAGTTTGCCTCATGCCTCCCACTACAGAATAAACACCCCGAAGCCATTTCTTCATCTCATTTTCTGTTCCCCACAGGACTTATCCCCTGTGATAGCAACAGCCCAATTGATAGGTCTTCATGGACTGGTCCAATTTTTGTATTATAAATGCTTTCAAAGATTCCCAGTGGAAAGGGGCTTTGAATATTTGTCCCTTGTGTAAAAATAATTCCAAAGGCGTATAAATCCATGAGTTTTCTTTTTAAATCCCTAGGTAAGGGGAAGGAGGGAGGATGGTCAATGGGGAAAGGAAGGAGAGAGGGATTATATCGGGGCTGGAGAACACTTCTGAAGGTTGAATGTGGTGATGGTATCACAGGTGCATACTTAGGGCAAAACTCTTCAAACTGTACATTTTAAGTATGTGCGATTTATTATATGTCAATTGTACCTCACTGAAGCTGTACAAATAATGCAGGGGATACAGAGAAAATCGAGAGAGAAAGTATCTTGGGGGCAAGAAGGCAGCATAAAAAAGGAGGTTGCTAAACAGAGAGGGAGAGTCTGACTGTTAGAGCCTCGAAGGCCACACTGCGTAGGGGCCTTCCCAGGAGGGGCACATTTCAGTATCTGAAAACAGACTTGTCAAAGTAGACAGCTATGAGAGAAACTCCAGAACCCAGTTCCCCTGAGCCAGCAGCCCTCTACCATCTAGTCTACACAGCAATAAATGTCGGCCACGTCTGTCAGATCAAATCGTTATTTTCTTGCATACGACCAGCCAACCGCTGAGCATTACCTGAGCATGTCAAATACACATTGGGTTGCATTTTAGTGACCATGTTGCTCGGTGTTGAAACTCTTTTAGTCGACCTGATATCTCCAACTTCCCCATCCCAAATCCTTTAATATCTGACTAACCAAAACAATTCCATCACTCTCTTGTGTGCAGACAGGGAGACTTCAGAGCAGTGCCATTTCATGTCATTGGTGGGTCCCAATAAATGTGAAAAATACAGAAAGTAAAAATAAGCATTTCAGGGTTTATTTGTGTATGTGTGTTGGTTTTTTTTTTTTTTTGGTTTTTTTTTACAGCAATTTGACATTTCTGCAAAATCCAAGCACATTTGTTTGCATTTTACAAAGACACTGGTCCATGATGGATTGGAAAAAAAAAATGTTCCTTCACCACGAGGAGTATGAGAATGGTGTTTTAGGGCATATGTGATTTGAAATATAGAGTTAATTTAGACTGGTCCCACTTAGTGACAAGTATCATTCAGAAAGGATCCTTGTTAAACAATTCTGAATGGCTTTTTATTTATTTTTGTGAGATAAACTTTCTTAGTGTGAGGCAATTATAATCGTGCTCTATTGGGTCTGATGCTTATTTCCTAACCTCAAGAAGCAAAGGGTGCAGTCTGACATTACACAATTTTCAATTTTATTCTTGGAAACTGAGAAAACACAGAAGTCAATGAAATGATGCGGTTGGAAGGGAACACTTATCACAGTCACCAGGATGATTCATCCTGAAAAAGGCTTTGATTTTTCATTTTCCACCAAACTTTAAATTGAGATTAGATATCACAATAAATTCTAAAACTGAATTCATGTTACCCCATCATTAGCAAAAGGTTGTACTAGTAAGTTCCAAGTTCAACAATATAAACTTAGAGATGCTGATGGTGAGATGTGAAAAAGCTTCCTTTCTTTGGTGGTGATGGTGGCTGCGCTGACTAAATACCACAAATTGTAAGGGATTTCCATCTCTACTTAAAGGAATACTAACCAAGTCACATCTTGTGGAAACGGAACGTTAACCATAGAGACATTAAGTTGTGTTTTTGTGACTCACGTTTCTCCTGGACGTAAAGGTAGCCTTCCATCGTCCACTGGCTGGGTGGTCTGTAATCTTGGTTGGCAGATTTCATCCTTTGCATCAACCGCTCTACCTCTTGTCGAGTACTTTCAAAATTATTCCTTGTCTTGAGTAAATAAAAATAACAGATTCAGTCTTTCTTTCCTACCTGTTTTGAGGAACTCAGAACCTAAAGTTTCAAAACTGCAGATTATGCAAAGGATGCAAAGGATAACCTTGATTCTTTCAGCACTACTCACCCACCTCCATGACACTCTATGCTGAGTCCTATGGCCGATGTTGAATGGCTTTAGTGAAACTTCTGCATGTTTCTCAATCTCAATCTGTGTGTGTGTGTGTATGTGTGTGTGCACACACACGCACGTGTGCATGTTGTATGCTTCTTCCCATTTCCCACTCTAATATTATTACTTAGTGGCCAATTATAGCATTTTAAATTATGTAATATTTACTCTATATAATTTTATAACACTAATGCCTGAGGTTAAAAAGCAGATACATAGGGACTTATATTTCTTTTGGGGGAATAAAAACAAATTAAATTCACACATTTTTATATATGTAGCACTTATTTAAAACACAGTACATTGCCCTTGTTTCAAATACTTTTGAAAAAACATTGCTTAGCTTGTTTTCCAGAAATCCTAACATAGTTATCATGAGGTTAGTATATAAACTAACTTATAAAAAAGGATAGGTTTGCAAGAAATAGTTTATTCATATTACAGCAAATTTACTTAAGGTAAAAATATGTTTTGTAATCAAGCCACGCTATCTCAACAATACACATTTAGAAACATAAAAATCATCACTACCTAACTTAAGACGTTGTTATGGCCCATAATAAAATAACTGAATTTTCTTAATTGCTACTTTTCTCTTTTCAACATAAGGATCACAATTTTTTTCCTATTCCTTACCTGTAGCCAAATCCCAGGAATCTTAAGTTGATGACGCTTAATATGAAGATAAGTCATAAAAATACTTTAACTATAATAATTGTCTCCTTTAATATTTACTGAAAAAGCCCAAATGCATTCCATATTGAAAAACAATGGGCTGAATTGCATATGAGATCGATTTTGCAAGAAAATCTAGGTTAAATAAAAAGCTAAAACTCAAAACACAAGTAGAATAAATCCAATCCAATTACATATTGCTCCTGGGACCCTCCAACTCAATAGCTCTATTTATTGGACATATTCACAATGGCAAAACTTAGATAAAAAGTGAAGGCCAAGTTTCTTATCGAAAATTAAGTGAGTGCTTTCTGATTTATTTTAGCTACAGAGCACAAGACAGGGTTTTAGAAATAACTTCTCACTTCTACAAAACCCTGAACAATTGGAAGGTCATTATTTTTCAGGCTTTGACAATAAGAAAATGTGTTGGCTAATTTTTTTTAACATGGTATTCAGCAGCTATGTAATTCTATAACTCTGTAATCAGATATCAAAAGGATCGATTAGAATACTTTACAAGAATAAAGCCTGACAGAAATAGATAGGATGTTTGTAAAATAATTCTTACTTAAGCTTTAAAACAGTTACTTTTGAATATTAAATAGATAGGATGTTTGTAAATAATTCTTAAGCTTTAAAACAGTTACTTTTGAATATTTCAAACCATGTTCAAATTTATTGTTTGAAAGTAATAAATATCATATTTATAATATGCAATTTCATACATGGATGGGCCATCAGAATGCTACAATACAACCTTCCTTTCATAAATAAATGCTGCCCTGCCAAAACCGGTTTGGCTCAGTGGATAGAGCGTCAGCCTGCGGACTGAAAGGTCCTGGGTTCGATTCCGGTAAGGGCATGTAACTTGGTTGCGGGCACATCCCCAGTAAGAGGTGTGCAAGAGGCAGCTGATCGATGTTTCTCTCTCATCGATGTTTCTGACTATCTATCCCTCTTCCTTCCTCTCTGTAAAAAAATCAATAAAAAATATATTTAAAAAAGAAAAAAAAAAAAGAAATATGCTTTAAAAAAAAAAAAAGCCTTCTCTTTAAAATAAATAAATAAATAAATAAATAAATAAATAAATAAATAAATAAATGCTGCCCTCTCAGAAAATTAACATACGTAAGTTCACCCAGTTAAGTAATAACACTGGGTATAGGCAAAAGTTCCCAAATGCCCAGGTGTCTATATCTCAGCAGTATTTATCTTTATATATAAAAGCCTAAGTGACCATCGCAACCAAACGGATGACCGAACAGGCTGCATGGGGTGACCAGGCCGGCAGGCGGGTTAGTGAGGGGCGACCAAACGACCGAGCAGCAGGCTGCGTGGGGCAACCAGGCCGGCAGGGGTGGGGGGGGGGCAGTTGTGGGCAACCAGGCTGGCAGGGGGGGCAGTAAGGGGTGACCAGGCCAGCAGGGGGGGGCAGTTGGGGGCGACCAGGCCAGCAAGGGGGTGCAGTAAGGGGCAACCAAGCCAGCAGGGGGGGGCAGTTAGGGGTGACCAGGCTGGCGAGGGGTGGGGGCAGTTGGGGGCAACTAGGCTGGCAGGGGGGGTGTTTGGGGGTAACCAGGCCGGCAGGGGGGGCAGTTGGGGGTGATGAGGCAGGTAGGCAGATGAGCAGTTAGTAGCTAGTGGTCCCAGATTGTGAGAGGGATGTCCAACTGTCCTGGGGATTGGGCCTAAACCAGCAGTTGGACATCCCCTGAGGGGTCCCAGATTGGAGAGGGTGCAGGCTGGGCTGAGGGGACAACCCCAACCCCTTCACAAATTTCGTGCACCCGGCCTCTAATTTTATAATAAATATTTTCTTGTATACATTTTCCTAATATTAAGATTGCCTCTTTCCTACTGTACTTTCAACCAGCAGTTAGAAATAAAAATATTTTAAAATAAATTTATAATGTGGCTTTTCTAAATCAATGAGGTTTTGCTGTATTAGATAAGGTTTGGAAAGACTTCCCGGTTTGGCCTGGTTTGAACCTAGTTGATCAACTGATTCACTAAAGAGGCAGTGAGAACAGGTACAGCCTTACATTCTGCAAGTTGAACTGCAGCTGTTGTTTATATGGTGCAAATTCCTGGGCGAGTTCATATCCCTCATGGTAAAAAGTAAACAAGCCCTGAAGGAACGACAAAAGCTGCAAAAATAAAAAGATAAAAAAGAAACCATGAAAACGTGTTTTAAAAAACATGACCATCAAACATAACAAACTGGGGAAATGACATTTCATTCTAAACCCTCAGCTAATAAATTTTCAATCTCTTTGGCAAAGCCGACACTAAAATTATGGATGTGAAACAGAAACCACAAAAGCCAATTTTTAATTCCTTTTTAGTAGACAGTGATTTAATTTTTTAGTCTTGTCAGGGACAGCTGTCATATTAACTACGTAAATATTCAAATGCATTGACTATCGAGGAGAGACCATTAATGGGGAGAAAAACCAAAGACACGTAGCTCCTGCTGCAGAAGAGCTTCTAACCGAAGCGGGGAGATAAAACAGGCAGATGTGAGGAAGACCAAAGCAGTGAGTTACAGATCAGGGACACCCAACAGGAGTTAGGGTTTGGCCGGATGAAATTAAGGAAAAATTCACAAGGTGGCAGTACTGACTTGGGTATTGAACAGACATTTTCACAAGGCATGGGAAGAAGACAAACCAGGGAAGAGGGGAGCAAACGCAGGGAGACAGATACACATCTTTCATATAAAAATTAAAGAAAAGTCCTCCCTAGAAAAGCACAATTTCTATGATCCTAGCCTTCTTATGTGCTTATTTATGATGTTCTTGTAGTAAGAGTGGCTCTCCATGCAATTACAGGACACAATTGTTGATAAGTTATAACTGAAAAATAATTCCATTTTTTTTCATTTAATTCACTGCAATTTCCCCCCACAGACTTGTCCACCAATTCAATCTCTTCCTCAACTTCTTCTAACAATGAAATTGAAAATATTTTTGAAGCCCCGGCCTGGTAGCTCAGTTCGTTAGAGCATCATCCCCATATGACAAGGTTGCAGGTTAGATGCCAGGTCAGGGCACATACAAGAAGCAACCATACAAGAATACATCAATAAGTGGAACAACAAATCAATGTCTCTCTCTCTCTCCTCTCTCTCTCTCTCTCTCTCTCTCTCTCTCTCTCACTCTCTCTCTCTCCTTTCCTTCTCCCTCTCTCCCTTCCTCTTCTCTTTCTCTAAATCAATAAATAAAATATTTCTTAAAAATTAAAAAAATATTTTTGAGAAGTGACTAATGATTTTCTAATTCAAATAGCATAGTATGTCTGTAAGGTATTATTTTAAATTAAGGAAAAAACAATTTTACATCAACGGAAAATTAATAAAACTAAATACTCAATAGATCATCCTTTATTAAAGAGATGATATAATATTTCTCAAATTAACCAGTAACTTAAAAAGAACTGTAGCTTATGAAATGGGACTACAAAATACCTTTAATTAATTGGGGCTTGGATATGTAGGTTTACAGGTTTTCAGAGACAAAATAAGAAAACACTTTTGAAGTATAAAGAAAACTCTGGTGTTCTAAATATCCAAATAATAGGTAATGAAGTTGTTAAAAGGAGTGTTGCTTCATGTTTTATAATTAGTCCAAATTTAAACTGTCTTATGAACTGAATGCAGCACAATGAAAACGCTATTCTAATATTATCCTAAGGACAAAGAATGCAATTAAACTTATAAAAAAGATATTTTAAGAATATCTGCAATAAATTTTTCTATAGAACACCCAATTCCCCAATATCCATCTAAATAAATAACTATTTTGCCATCTTCTAGTATAGTTCAGATGCACTAAGTAGCAGACAAATATATTTTAATCTCACAATACATGCATAACACCCACTAGGGAATGTACAATCCTTGGGAAAGTACAGAAAATTATATTCAAAGAATCACCCACCTTTTCCTTTTGTTTCATATCTACTTTGGAAATAGGTTTGGAGAAAGTATGATAAAGGCAGCATGTGTGAAATAACTGCCTCTAGATGGTAGCAAAATTAAACGTTTTTTTTAGGTTTGAATATAATACTAGTTCATTTTATCTGAAACAAATTCCATGATGCTAAGTTAACTTTGTAAGACAGCCTGAATCTTTAAGAATTGCATTTCCCACGTGTCTTTTTCTTTGTTCAATCTGCCTGAATGGGTACAGTTGTGTGGAAAAGACTACTGTGTCTCAGCTTGCCTTAAACTAATCCTGACCTTTAATATAACAACAACAACAACAACTATAAATTACTACATAGATTATGTTTTAATATTAAGAAAGTCACTTTTATCAGGAAAAAGTCATGTAGCACTTTATTATTCCCAAGAATTTTAGACTCAAATTAGATTTTGTTACTCCAATAACCTGACCAAATGTGGAAATTGATACTGCCATTACATAGATAAGTAATCATTTAGAAAAACCCTTTACAAGTCAGCAAAGAAGTGAATATTCAAAATTTCCCAGTCCATTAATCATCAGGTTTCAAGCCTTAAGGGCTCACAGGTGCCAGTGATACTGTGAATGTCAGAGAAAAGTGAGAAAAGGGTTTGGGAAGGGAGGAATCCCAAAGCAACTGATGCAGTAATTCCAGATGACTATTGCCCAAACTGAGCAGAATAAGTGGGATGTAAAGGCTCTTATACTGATGTGATTCATTCTTCATCTCCTAGGAAATTAATCACTGAAAATCCCAACAAATCCACTAATACACACACACACACACTTATTATATACTAGAAATAATAAACAAGTTCAGCAAAGTTGCAGGATACAAAATGAATATAAAAAATCAACTATATTTGTATACACTTGCAATGAATAACCTGAACATGCAATTTAAAAACAATCCCATTCACAATGGCTTCAAACAGAATAAAATACTTAGGAATAAATTCTTTAAAAAGAAGTACAAAATTTATAATATGCAAAGTACAAAATGCTGTTGAAAGATATTAAAGGAAGTCTATATAAAAGGAAAATATTTTATGTTCATGGATTGGAAGACAATATTGTTAAGATGGGAATACTCCCCAAATTGATGTGCAGATGTAATGAAATGCCTGTCAGAAACCCAGCTGACTTCTTTATAATGGATAAACTGAGTCTAAAATTCATATGGAATAGCAACAAACCTAAACCAGTCAAACTAATGTTGAAAAGGATGAAAAAAAGTAGTTTATTTCCGAACTTAATGCAATGCAATAGTAATCAACTGTGGGATGATAGCTCAATGACAGTCCTATAAACAATGAAAGAGAATTGAAAGAGAGTCTAGAAATAAACCCACATATTTATGGTCAACTTATTTTCAACAAGGGTACCAAGACGAAAAAGATGAATAAAGAATGGTCTTTTCAATCAGTGATTCTTGGACCAACAAAAGAATGAAGATAGAAGCCCACTTCACCCCATCAATAAACATGAACTAAAAATGGGCACAATGTATGCCTGTTATGTGAATTGCACCCCAATAACACTGTTTTAAAATAAAATAAAAAAATAAACACTTCCCATATGCAAAGCACTGGCATGCTCTAGAAGAAATAAAAATCGCATGTAGCCCTCTACATTTGGCCACTGAAACTCCTGAGAAGACTGGGAAAGTAGGGCAAAGGCAAGGCATCAATTCTCACAAGTGCTGGGCCTTTCGCTAAGCCTGCAGCCTCTGCTGCTCCTTATTTAGAGGAAACTTAAGAGGGAAATACCTTACAGGATAGCCTCAAAACGACTATGAAGCACTTTAACTCTAATACGTACATGTTCAGAGGAGTTTATTGAGTGGAAATGAGGGGGTACCAAAACCTAACCAAGTAAATGGAAAAACGTGAAGAGAAAAGAGGGCCAAGGGTAGAAAGAGCTTGGTCAGCAGTGGCCTGGGCTGACGTCTAAAGCAGGGTGATGAAAGAAGGATGGAAGAACAAATGAATAGACAGATATGTAACTGATTCAATTCAATTTAAAAAGCTAAAACTAGCCCTAACCGGTTTGGCTCAGTGGATAGAGCGTTGGCCTGCGGACTGAAGGGTCCCAGGTTCGATTCCGGTCAAGGGCATGTACCTTGGTTGCGGGCACATCCCCAGTAGGGGTTGTACAGGAGGCAGCTGATGGATGTTTCTCTCTCATCGATGTTTCTAACTCTCTATCCCTCTCCCTTCCTCTCTGTAAAAAAATCAATAAAATATATTTAAAAAAATAAAAATAAATAAAAAGCTAAAACTCTCTGAAATTGTGGCAGTGAAGAACCATTGGAGTTCCTGAAGGCGATGTCTACACATTCAAAGGGATGGCATTCAGATGAAATGGCTGGACACAAACTTCTGTGGGAAAGGAACAGAAGCACTGAGCAATACAGTCAGTTTATCTGTTTAGATCAATAGGAATGAAGGAGGCAAAGCAGGCAACAGGGTAATTAAAGCCCAGCTGAAGCTATCTTCAGACCAAGCTTTCCCATGATTGATTTCTGAAATGAAGTTCAAATGAAGTTCAAGGGGCTGAGTCAGCCAAACAAATAGAAAGTATTTTTCTTATTTTTCCAAAATTTTATTAACTGTCTACGTAGTACTACTGTAAATTGCAGATGTTTTAATAACAGGACCTAGAACTAAATAAAAGGGCCATCACAGATTTTATTTTAAGGTATATGACCTAAAGAGAGATTTGTTGTTTCATTTTTGTAGGATGAATGCACTTAGATTTTCATCAGGATTGAAATTTAACGTTTAGTCTTACAGAGCTTTTTAAAAATTGACATTGTCTAATTTGCTCACTTTGATTGACATTTAAATTAAATTTTCTATATGAAAGCTAACCAAACACACTGAAAAAGAACACAAAAAGATTTAACTTTCAAACCTACAGATGTAGTTCATTGTTTAAAAATATGTAAATGTTCCCTTTTTCCCATGTTTTGGCATTTTCCTCGAAATAATGGCCCTGTATAAATATTTATTTCTAATACCACTTATATATTCTGCAGAAGTTTTATCACAAGTAGTGGGGTCTTGATATTAAGTGAAACAATGTAAAATAATCTCAAATGCTCATCATAAAGAATGTTAGTTAATGCATATCACCAGGAGTATTTATATTATCTACTTGTTACCTTACAATCTCTGAGATAAGACACATCCCTGGGGTATTTTGCTTTACTCTAATCCTTGATAAGTAAATCTGGGCTACCTGGAATAGACTGCTAGATTTGTGCAATATGAACAGTGATGCAACAGGAATGGGATTTCTGCAGAATAAAAACTGCAAAGATATTGAAGTATCCTCATGTGCTTTTATGTTTGTTGCTCCTGGGAGCTTTGTTTTTGAAATTTTAAAAACTCTTTTCCTCCAAATTAATTTGTAAATGCATAACCTAAAGAGCAAATGCCCATGTTTCATTGCTCCTGTTCCTATTCTTCTCATTATTGAAATGGAAATTAGGTAAAACCCCACGGAAGAGACTTTGCAACTAGAAATGAAAATGAGACTAAACTGACAGTACTGTTTGGTTTGGCCAGACATTCTAATAGGAAAAATACAGCAGCCAAGAAAATATTTTGGAAGAAAGACAGATTTAAACATTGATTTTGATTGTGGTGTCACAGGAAAGGCATGCATTACAGAAGGCTTCAGACCGTCCCAGTTTGGGAAACGGTAGAGAGGAGAAAGAAAACTCGTTTCAACTGGAGGACAGTTTCCACTTCTCTACGTGTATTATCGCAGCAATTCACAAATTCTTACCATTCCTTCTGTCACTTGTGAGCACATGATTTTACAGCCTTCTCCTTATAGACCTGATGTCACAGGACAGAATGGTCTAGCTCACTGTTCCCAGACAAGATGGGTCATGAAAAGAAGCTGATGGGAAAATGGGCTCCTGCATGCCCCTCAGAAGCGGGAGAGGTATTCCAGATGTACAAGGATGAGTGCAGGTGTAAAGGGGTCATTCCAAGTGAGGAAGGACTGTGCAGCTCATGAGCACAGTATGTGAAGTCAATGGGAACAGGAAAGGAAGAAGTATGAAGGAAAACGGTCAGAACAAAGGGGGTACTCCAGCAGTTTACTGTCAAGAAGAGCTAAAATTCGGAAATCCTAAGAGGCCACCCCCCAGGAGAAAGTCCTCTAGCGAGTAGAGGCGCTTTCAAAACCCTGGTAGGATTCGCAGGCAGAACTTAGTCCATGAGAAGGGAGTAGTAATGCTAAGTACTGGCGATCTTCCCAGCCTAGGGGCTGCTAGGCTGACCAGCTACCCATGAACCCCAGATGAGCTTCAGAAGGCTGCTGAAAAGCTGAAACAGATCCTAAAAGCATCTACTAAACAAGTTACCAATTCATTCCAAAGGGTTTAAGGACTAAGCTGTTTGGCAATCAGAACTTGAGGCTAAGGCTGCTATCTCAAACAAGAGGTAAAAATTAATTTCCTAAGCCTGCCTGTGGCTTCCAGTTCCTTAAATCTCTTTAGCTGAGGGGCTGGCCCTATAGACTTGTCCCAGGCCCAGTTTACAGCGGGAAGTTGGGTGGCTCCAGCTGAAGGAGGGGAGTGAAGCGGGGTGCTGAGCCACACCGGGACTGGACACTGCCCAGCCTCCGCTGTCTCAGTGTCCCATCATCTTTAGGGCATCACAGAAGGGTTTCCATCAGGAAATACATTTTGGCAAATATATTTTGAAGTGTGTTTTTCCTTCCCTTTTCCCTATCACGTCCTCTAAAATAGGAAGAATGTGTTTTCTGATTACAAATAGATTTTTTTTCCCACAAAATGACTGACATAGGAAGAAAAGTATGGCTTACATTATATGTATATTTGATTACTTAATATATTTTACTATCACTGTCCGCTCATCTCATGGGAACTGAGCGTTATCTACTAACGGAAGGCAATCTTGACTGTAGAACTTACCTTTATTCATCACAGATGCTATCTCCTGAAAATGCCCACGTAGCCAATATTGCAACATATTAGGGTATTACTTGGGAAGAAAATGAAGTAAGCCTATAAAGACCAGCCACCTGTTCATTTCTGTAATGCGGTTTGCATTAGGGAATCCATTACTTTTCACACTGACTTAGCAAAATAAATGACTTCATTGGAAAGTCAGACAAGTCCCAGCCTTGCAAGGCGGTGGCGGGAACAAAGGAAGAAATGTGGCCTATGCTTTCTGCCTTCACCTAACGCGTTGGCATGTGGGTCACTTTAGTGGTGAGGTGTATTTGCTTAGGTATATGTCATAAACACCCTTCTATTCTTAATTTTTTCAAATCAGTGGGCTATTTTAGAACAGTTTTCAGTTTATAGAAACATTGAGCAGAAATTAGAGTACCCATATAGTCCCTTAGCCCCTATTCAAACAGTTTCCCTGTTATTAACATCTTGCATTAGTGAGGAAAACTTGTTACAAATGACAATCCAGTACTGACACATCATTATTAATTAAATCTATAGTTTACATTAGGGTTTCAGTCTGTGTTGTACTTTCTATGGGTTTTCACAAATCTGTAATGACATGTGTCCACCATCACAGTTTCATACAATAGTTTTTCTGCCCTAAAAGTGCCCACCTATTTGCTCCTCCCACATTCCCATCTCCCTTTTTATTTTTAAAAATCGTAAGTTTCAACAGAAAAACACTGCAATATTTTTCCACAGGATATACTGCACTTACTATTTTATAGGGAAATTAAAACTTACCGGTTCGACAAATTCAAACTTCTTTTTTTCTTGAACTTCTTGAATTTTAAAGACATATTCCAGCGATGCTTCATAGAAGTTTTGATGTTCTCGGTCAATTTGTGTATCTGCCTAAAGAGTGCAAAAAGGCAAACCATGACACAGGGAGTAATTATTAATGGTTCTATGTTAGAGAGGAGCTCAAATCCTGTTCCATTCTGAAATCTTTATTAAAAATTAAGTCCTGCCAGAAGTTTTAATACAGCAATTATTACTATGTCCTGGGAATACAGAGTCTAGGAAAACACAGCCCTTGTCCATAAGAACTATAGTATATAGGGTGAGAGGGGAAAAACAACAACAGAGTAAGCATACAATAGTCAGATCATTTTTTTAAAAATAATGTAGAAGAGGTATATAAAAGTATTTGAAAATCTACAGGATCATAAAAAAAAGAGCTTTAAGTTCTGGGAGAAAATGGTGGTGGTTTGAGTTGATTTTTAAGATGAACAACTGGCAGTGAGTAGTCAAAGATTTTTTTAAAAAAGAGTCACTGCCATAAAAAAGTAAAGAACCATGACTGAGTTTGACAGCATTTGCCAACAGAGTAAATAAGCAGAGGGAAGGAAGAAGTAAGATTAGCATCATACTGTCAAAGACCTTGAACACTGCATAGCAAATGTGGATTTAACTGAGAACAAATTATCTGAGAATATTAAGCAGCAAGCCACATCATTAGGTAATCCCTTAGAAAGATAATACTGATAGCAAAGCCAAAAAATTTCCATGGTTCTAACCTAGTGATTCATACTCCATCAATGCCATGCACATTTATTTTTCATGAACACAGTAAGGTTCGATTGATAAAGTGTAAGAAAACCGTTACTGAGATAATTTCATTTTCTTTTTTATGTCACCTCTCTCCCCTCTTCTATGCCCACTACCACCCTCACATGCCCTTTTTAAAACTGATTTTTAACAGAGAGGCATGCCCTGGCCTGTGTGAATCAGTCAATTGGAGCGTCCTCCCATGCAGTGTAAGGTCATGGGTTTGATTCCCAGTCAGGGCACATACCCAAGTTGGTTCTAACCCTGGTTAGGGAGCGTACGGGAGGCAACCAATGATGTATCTCTCTCACATTGATGTTTCTCTCTCTCTCTTTCTCTTCTCCCTCCCCCTCTCTAAAAAAAATCAATTAAAAAAAAAGAGAGAGTCATGATTTTACTTTTCATGCCGCTACATACTCCCCGCTGCCAGCTGAGATTACTAAAAGCAGATGAAAATAAAAGGGGGGCAGTGCTCTGTGGAATACAAAGTATCTGCCAATAACAATTTGGGAATAGAATATAACTTTGGAGCTATTTTATAATGACAATTTCACAAAGAGAAGCTTTAGAAAAAAGATAAAATTAGGTTTACTGGCTTGGACATCACAGCATCTTAAAACTTCACTTGAAATGCCTTTAAAAATAATTATATATACTTACTATGCATTTATTCATATAATGAAAAATAACCCAGTATTATAAGCAGCTCAATAGGGAGGTTTTTAAAGTTGAGCATTCCAACTTTCTAAACTAATATACAAAAAGAACATATAAATCAGGTAGGAAATGTGAACCAGAAGCTTCCAAGCTCCCAAAGATAATTTCTAAACAAGAAAAGATATACACATCAACACAAAGGCAATCAGCATTCTACACAAATCAGGCATTTTCTTACCACAGCTTACAAGAGCACACTATTTATAGAAGGAAGGCTAAGGAGGTATAGTTAGTGGTATGCTAATAAATGTTTAGCAGCTGGCTCTCGTGGAGGGGAAGCCGGATTTGCAGTACTGGCTGGTTTCTGTGGTGTAAATATTCCCCAAACAGCCAGTTCCAAACCACAAACCCAACATCAGTGAATGAGGGAGTCAGAAAGAGATGAGAAAATCGGCTCTCCAAGAGAGCTCCAGGACACCACTGGTGGAAAGGCCACAAGAATATTTTTAGTCTCAGCGATAGCATTCTATTCCACAAGTTACTTCTGAAGGTCTTACTATTTACTTGAAAAGATAATGGCATGGATTGTGTTGACTAGCGCATGGGAACAAACTGAATGTCGGGCCACTTTTACGATGTATGTGATTATTTCTGGTCAACAAAGCTGTGAAGCAAAGCGCACAGCAGGTGCGGATGCTGTTCTGGAAGGCCTGCTCACAGGCTGGCCCTTGGCTGCATCTGGGAATGTTGATTTTGGGAGCGTTCCCACCACCTTAATTGATAAGAGCAGTTCACTATGTCAAAACAATTAGTGCAAACAATATGGTTTATTTTAAACACCTGCATTTCTTCTGGGACTCTGGAATTTGGGACCATGTCAAGTAGAAGGTGCCTATGTGACCACCTCCCAGTAAAAACCATGGGTACTCAGTCTATATTGAGTTTCTAATAGACAACATTTCACATGTTTTCTTCACAACTTATTACTAGTGGAATTAAGTGTGTCCTGTATGTCTCCACTGGGAAAGGACTCTTGGAAGCTCATGGCCAGACTTCACCCTATATATCCTTTGCTGAGTTTCCTTCATATCTTTTCACTGCAAGAAACCACAGCCATGAGTCCTAGCAAATCATGAAATCTGGGGGTTAGTAAGTCATTCCTCAGAAACTCATTTGCCTTGCAAAGTCCATCTCTTCAAAGGGGTGTGGGGGCACCAAGAAGGATAAAAGAGAAAAGATGACTCTTGCCATCTGCCAATTATAGATATTTCCCATCACCTCCAATCTAGATGAATTCCAAACCTGCTTAAATTCCCATCACCTCAAATCTAGATGCATTTGTTGTACCAAGTCTGCTTTGAAAGGTCATCTAGAATGTACAGTGCTTAGAGAATATAACAGCTTAATTTCTCTTCAGTGCAAGATTTTTTTGAAAGACATTCTTTTCTTGCGATGAATCCCGTTAGTACTTAAGCTCATATAGTGTGTAATTCACTAGCAGACAGTTGCTTATAAACCCACTGGCAACTGTTGCTTTGTATTCTGTACGGGATAAATAGGATAACCATATAATTTGCTGTCCAAAGTTTTTAAAGGGAAAGGGAGCACCAGTAATAATTATGCCCAAACAACAGGTATAAACTATTGTTTACAAAGCAAAAGGGGACAATAAAGTCATTCGAGTAAGAGAAACCAAGATGGCGGCATAGGTAAACACCTAAACTGCTGCCTCGCACAACAATTTCTAAGCTACAACTAAAAGACAAAACAGACATCATCCAGAACCACAGGAAGGCTGGCTGAGTGGAAATTCTACAACTAGAAGGAAAAAGAAAAGCACACTGAGACTTAAAGGAGCTGTGGAAGGCAGAGGTACGAAGGCGCGCGCACAGAGAGGACTGGCAACTGAGTACACGGCTGGCTTTTTCAAGCGTGAGGGAACAAACTAGAGTGGAGGCAAAAGCTCCCAACTGCTCGGAACTCCAGTTCCGGGCGAGACTCTGGGGACCCAGACTCATACGGGGAGAAACTGGACTGTCTGGCAGTGAGCAAAACTCGAGGGCGGCTTTCTCTCAGAGGTGCTTGCAGCGATTACCGCGGGACACTGAGACCCAGGGGCCTCTTAGAGCAGGACTGACGGGAAGCCATTGCTGTTTCCCCCACTCTGTGATCCCGCCCCATGCAGCCACAGCTGTTTGCTCCACCATGAGAGTCTGCCCCATCCAAGCTGAGCGCAGAGGCTTTTCATATGAATGGCCTGGTCCTTTGAATTTTAAACTTATCTACAGATGAGTCAGTGAGACCCTGAACATCCAAAAGAAGGCCCAAGGCTCTGCAGCAGCTTGCATTGCTTCACAGCTGGGCCTCATCTGGGCACCTCCAAAACCCAAACAAAGAAGAGGAATCTGCAGATCTCTCTGTAGCTCCTGCTGGGTGGCCTCAGGCAGAGGCTAAATTAGCACCTCCTTGGAGATCCAAGAGCCAGTGTACCCAGGGATCAGAGTGGGACCATCCAGATTACAACTCCTCAGTTCCATAAGGGACACACTCAGGGGGCAGACTCAGTGAGCACCAAAGACCCACTGAAGCAAGTCTTGTCTCATAAGGGTGTCTCCAGCACAGAAGTTCTCCCAGCGTAGACACAGCTGATCCTCACAGCCAATGAGCCTAGAGGTCAATTCCCCCCAGTGATAATACCAACAACAATCAAGGCTTAACTACAACAAGACTGTGCACACAGCCCACAAAGGGGTGCACCAAGAGTGTTCACCTCAGGTTACTGGGGAGGCTGAGCCACTGGGCCCTATAGGACACCTAGCACACAAAACCACTCTATCAACTCAGGGAAGCAACCAAAATGCAGAGACAAAGAAACAGATCACAAATGAAAGAAATGGAGGAAAGCAAACGACTGGATATAAAGTTCAAAACCACAGTTATAAGGTTTTTCAAGAATTTTCTAGAAAAGGCCGATAAATTTAGTGAGACCCTTGAGGATATGAAAAAGGACCAACTAGAAATTAAGCATACACTGACTGAAATAAATAATAATATACAGAGATCCAACAGCAGACTAGAGGATTGCAAGAATCAAGTCAAAGATTTGAAATACAAAGAAGCAAAAAACACCCAACCGGAAAAGCAAAAAGAATCCAAAAATATGAAGATAGTATAAGGAGCCTCTGGGACAACTTTAAGTGTACCAACATCCGAATTGTGGGGGTGCCAGAAGAAGAGAGAGAGCAAGATACTGAAAACCTATTTGAAGAAATAACGACAGAAAACTTCCCCCCACCTGGTGAAAGAAATAGACTTACAAGTCCAGGAAGTGCACAGAACCCCAAACAAAAGGAATCCAAAGAGGACCACACCAAGTCACATCATAACTAAAATGCCAAGAGCAAAAGACAAAGAGAGAATATTAAAAGCAGCAAGAGAAAAACAGTTACATACAAGGGAGTACCCATATGACTGTCAGCTGATTTCTCAACAGAAACTATACAGGCCAGACGGGAATGGCAAGAAATATTCAAAGCGATGAATAGCAAGAACCTATAACCAAGATTACTCTACCCAGCAAAGCTATCATTCAGAATTGAAGGGCAGATAAAGAGCTTCACAGATAAGAAAAAGCTAAAGAAGTTCATCACCGCCAAACCAGTATTATATGAAATGCTGAAATGTATCCTTTAAGAAGAGGAAGAAGAAGAAAAAGGTAAAGATAAAAATTATGAACAACAAATACATATCTATCAACAAGTGAATCTAAAAATCTAGTGAATAAAAAATCTGATGAACAGAATAAACTGGTGAATATAATAGAATCAGGGGCATAGAAAGGGAGTGGACTGACAATACTCAGGGGGAAAGGGGTGTGCGGGAAGACACTGGACAAAAATTGTACACCTATGGATGAGGACAGTGGGGCAGGGGTAAGGACAGAGGGTGGGGTGGGAACCAGATGGAGGGGAGCTATGGGTGGAAAAAAGAGGAATAATTGTAATAATCTGAACAATAAAGATTTATTTAAAAATAAAAATAAATCAAGTTAATTACATAAGAAAACCATATAGTTCTGCAGAAACCTAAATTACTCCCCATCTACAATAAGCGATCTGATTCAAAATAGAGAAACACAAACACACACACACACCCTCATTCTCAGAGGAAAAATGATTTAAGCTGGACTGAAGAACGGGGAGTTTAGAGCAAGTGGAGATAAAAAGAGAAGAATCTGAGTGAGGAAACAGGTACAAACAATAGTTTATACCTGTCCAGAAAAGTTATGTTTTGGTTGATCAACAAGTTTAGTCAGAAATGAGAGTTAAGGCAGAAAAGAGAGAATGTGTGCAAACTTTATCCATAGATACTACAATAGCTTGAGGATGGTGTTGATGAGATCAAAGTAGAATTCCAGGAAGATTAACATGAAGATAGTAGAGAATATACTGATTCAATGGTGGGGCTGGGTTCCTGTGACTGTAGGGAGACCTCTTATTTAGTAGGGGTGAAGATGTTTGGTATACCTCAGTAAAAAAGAGAAGCTAAAGGATGTGAAAAACAAGGACGTGGGTGTGAGAAAGGAGGGGGAAAAAGAAAAAAATAATTTTGATATGAGAAACACAAGCATTAACAGAATTAAAGAAATGAGAAGTAGGAACAAATTTGAGAAAATGGTGATATGTGCGATTTCAATGAGTCACTAAGAAGTGGTCAAGTCTTGAGCAGTGGGAAGTTGGTCAGCATGATGAAATCTCGCCCTGAGATGCTTATCGGGATGTTATAAGGACAGTATGGAAATGGAAGAGATGTCGGGGACACAAACTTAAGGATATGAATAGAGGAATAAGGGTAGAAACTAAGGGATTCCCTTTCTTTAGGAGGCAGGGATAAGAGGACCCTGCTCAAAGTATATTTAGAGATACGTGAAAACCCAATTTCTGAGTTTCTCAAGGGGTTTCTTATCTCCAAACTATAAAAATATTACAGATTCATTATTATAAGTTTACTCATTACTATAACAGAGAAATGTAAAGATTATAAGAATCATTCTTCTTCTTTTTTTAACCCTCACCCAAGGACATGCCTACAGAGAGAGAGAGAAAGAAAGAGAAACATTGATTGGTTGCCTTCCACACACTCCCAGACTGGGGATCGAACCCACAACCCAGGTATGTGTACTAACCAGGAATCTAACCAGCAACCTTTTGGTGCATAGGAAGATGCTCAGCCAACTGAGCCACACTACAGCTAGGCCCCAATCATTCTTTTGTGCCATTTCAGGTATTTCTAAATTTTTGCATTGCAAGAGTTATCTTACATCAACACCACAATTTATTTTTATGCTCATTTTGACCATTTCTCTTGGGTAAATTCCTATCAACAGAAATCATTTCAACTATATTTTACATTTCAAATTTGTTGAAATATGTTATCAAATTTACCTCAAGAATAATTGAATAATTCTGTTTCCACCAGAGAAGCAAAAGTGTGCTCATTTTCCCATACCATCACTAACAGTGGATATCCTATATAATAAAGAGATAACATGCAAATTAACCCTCACGCCCTCACAAGATGGCTGCCTACAACCAGGCCAGCAGGGGTGTTAGTGAGGAGCGAGCAGGCCAGCAATTAGGGGTGATCAGGCAGGCAGGCAGGTGAGAAGTTAGGAGCCAGTGGTCCCAGATTGTGAGAGGGATGTCCCCCAAGGGGTCCCGGATTGGAGAGATTGCAGGCTGGGCTGAGGGGACTCTCCCCATGCATGAATTTCATGCACTGGGCCTCTAGTAGTATATAAAACAGTATGGTATTGGCATAAAAAAAGACAAACAGATGAATGGAACAGAACAGAGCCCAGAAATAAATCCATGCATAAATGGTCAATAAATTTATGAAAAAGAAACCAAGAATATATAATGGGGAAAGAACAGTGTCATCAACAAATGGTGCTTGGAAAACTGGACAGCCAGATGCAAAAGAACGAAATTCAATCACTATCTTAACACCATTCCAAAAATTAGCTCAAATGGATCAAAGACTTGAACATAAGACCTACAACCATAATTGCTTAGAAGAAAAGCATAGGTGATAAGCTCCTTGACATAGATTTTGGTGATGATTTTTTAAATCTCAAAGCAAAGGCAACAAAAGTAAAAACAAGTAAGTGGGACTACATCGAACTAAAAAGCTTTTGCACAGCCCTGGCCAGTGTGGCTCAGCTGCACCAAAAGGTGGCTGGTTCAGTTCTGGTCAGGATATATGCCGTGTTGCAGGCTCGATCCCAGGTAGGAAGCATGCAAGAGGCAGCCGACAAATGTTCCACTCTCTCATCGATGTTTTTTTCTCCCTCTCCCTTCCTCTGTCTCTAAAATTCAATAAAAATATTTTTAAAAAAGCTTCTGCACAGCAAAGGAAAAGGCAATGTACTAAATAGAAGAAAATATTTGCAAATCATATATGTGATAAAGGGCTAATATCCAAAACATATAGAGAATTCATACAACTCAAGAGCAAAACACAAACAATCCTATTACAAAATAGATGATCTGAATAAACATTTTTACCAAGAAAGACATACAGATTGACTGACAGAGACATGAAAAGATGCTCAACATCATTAATCATCGGGGAAATGAAAATCAAAATCACAGTGAGATATTACCTCACACTGGTTAGAATTGCTATAATAAAAAAAGATAAGAGGTCACAAATGTTGGTAAAAATCTAAATTGGTGCAGTCACTATAAAAAAAACATTATGGAGGTTACTAAAAAAAATAAAAAACAAAGCTACATTATGATTTAGCAATTTCACTTCTGGCATTTATCTGAAGAAAACCAAAACACTAACTCAAAAAAATGTATGCACCCCCATGTTCATTGAGGAGTTATTTACAACAGCCAAAATATGGAAACAACCTAAATGCCCATAGATAGATAATAAATAAATAAATTGTGAACATTGGTCAGCCAAAATAAGTAAATAAAATCTTACTATTTTGACAACCTGGATGGACCTTGAGGGCATAATGTTAAATGAAAGATCAGACAAAAAAAAAAAGAGAGAGAGAGAGAGAAATACCATATGATATCCCTTATATGTGGAACCCAAAAAAATAAGTAAATAAAAGTTCACAGGTAAAGAGAACAGACTGGTGGTTGCCAGAGTAAGGGGGGCAGGAGAATGGGCAGGGATAAAATTGAAGAAAAAAGGAAGGAAGGAAAAAAGGAAGGGAGGGAGGGAGGGAAGATAAAATGATGTAGGTTTAATAAGAGTTCTCCAGGTAGAACAAACAATAAGTGCAAAGGTCCTGAGGTATGCCCAGACTTGAATAATTTGGGCAAGACCAAAGGTTAACATAACCAAAGCACATGGAGTAAACAGAAGAGTCAAGAAAGAGGGGGCGGGGGGTGGCACGGAGGAGGGGGAAGGGGGTGGAATGGAGGAGAGGAAGTAGTAGTAGTAGTATGGGACATGTCAATGGAATATTAAATTGTAAATATAATACCTCATAAAATTAAATATGCCATTGAAAATTTAAAATATTAATTTTTCTTATTTTTTTTCCTCATTTCATTTAGCTACAAAACCTTTTCATGGGCACACAATTGTATGTTCAATTATCCTTTTTTTAATAGCAGGTGCTAGTAACACAATATAGGTTATAATGAACTCATATTTAAATAACAGAACTTCCCAATATGAAATATATTTAAATGAAGAAATTCAATTCCCTCAATGAAAGTGTAGAAAAAAGAAATCAGAAGCAAAATAACCCTCCCGTGGCTGAATGTGGAGGTAAGAGAAATAGCAGAAAGAATACAGAGAGCAGAGGACCAGGGTGAATTGGAAAAGCGCTCATTGGCTTCGCTGGATCAGGATGAGGCATTCAGAAGCGGTTCTGGACAGTGACACCTCCAAGTACAGAGAGAGGAGGGAGAAGAGACTGGGAGACGCCGAGTGGCAGTCTCCTATGACTCCCTGTGAAGGTGTGGAGCCCAGGGGGCGACCACCTGACTCCCATCTTGCAGCTCTGAGACAACCGTGGTAGATCCAGGGAAAAGCATGGTGGAGTGTCAAGATTTTTTGTTGTTGTTCTTAGGATGAAAATGACAAGAAAGTCCATTAAAAAAAAACAAAACAAAAGAAAAAAAAACACCATCTCCCATCAGTAGAACTAAAACTGCATTACGCCTTGGTAAAAGGACTACAAGATTTTACTAATTATAGTTAAAACACTACCAATGAAAAGGACAAATATTTCAGAAAGAAGAAATAATTGGACTGCTTATATGCATACAGGTTAGTAAAATATTTCTGTTGCCTATTCTTTAAGACAATCGATGTAAAATAATTGAATTTCTCCCCCCGCCCCAATGTTGAGGCAACGCCTTAAAAACAGATATTTTCAACTTAACATAAAAGCTATAACAAGTATTTGGTAGGTTCTGCCATTAAAATATGCCCAACAGAAGAAAATGAAAAAGTTTTGTTTCATTCTTTCTTACTGTTGAAGAAAACACTATTTTTTCATTTGGAACAGTTAATATTAAATGTCATAAGGCATGAAAAATGTTCAGCACAGAGCCTGTCCATAGTAAATGCTCAGAGAACTATCTACTTTTTTAAACTAAAGAATAGCAGATTCTGAGATACTGCTACCTTTGGACATTTGGACTTCACAGGACTTAATGCTAATGCCCCTTTTTCTATGGGAAAAGCTTACCTCTTGCAAATGAGACTCCTTTTTCTTCGCAGACAAATTTAAATGTTTGTCAAGAATAGAATAGTATTTTTCACTCTCCTTGTCAAACTTCTTCTTCCCATCCTGGGGATAACAATAACAAAAAACACACACCCATAAACATTCAAATTAGAGCCTTAAGAAAACCTCAATTTTCACCACTCATCAAACATCAAATAAAATAAGGATTAGTGAACGCCAAATACAGGCAAAACTGTAAGAAGCAGAGTAGAAAGAAGGACATGAAACAACAGTCATTGGCATATGTATTCTCCCAGAGATGGTCATGGAATTATCTCTTATGGAGGGGGTCAGACTGGCTGTAGTAGAATCCCTTTGAGCACTTTATAATTGATTCTCAAATAAAGAAAATGTCTCCTTTAGGCTTTTTAGTGATTCGGTTGAGATAATATATAGCCAGTTTAGAGAACCATTGGCACAGAGCCTTTTCCAGAAATCATTATTTCCCAGCCACAAAAAGATTCTTGATATTTCAAACAACTCATTCTTAACAAGGAAGAAAACAGACTTTTAAAAGTGTAAAATCATTAAATCAGACAGCTTAAAGTCAAATCAAAGGCATCAGCAACAACTGTATCACATACTCAACATAACTAATAACTAACCTTTGCTTACGCCTAAAAATTATGTTGTTTTGAAGAGGTAGCTGTAACCAGAAGGGCCTTTTGAGGAGAAGGAGGATAACTTTACTAGTACCTTTCATTCTATCACATGCTTCTATCAAAATGCAAATGTAATAAAATCCTAAAAGGAACAGGACATGCCTGGGCATATAATCTCCAACCATAAATACGCATCTTTTCTCCATTCATGAGACCCTCTGAAATAAATACTAGGTAACCACACTCAGATTTCATGGGCCAGAGTAGTACTACTCTTTGCTTTTATTTCAGTGTTTCTGGAAAGACAATCTCTGAACCACTTTAATCAGAGTCAGGTATCTTTAAGCCTATTCAAAATGCAGGTTCCTATTTCTCCCATCCAGAGATTCACGCACTGTTATTTTTCACAGCCTTTACTATGTTGTACACCTTAAACTAATAGGAGCTTGTGTGTCAACCGTAATTAAAAAATAAATTTTTTAAGAACATATTTTTTTTTATTGATTTCAGAGAGGAATGTGCCCTGACCGGGAATCGAACTGTGACCTCCTGGTTCATAGGTCGACACTCAACCATTGAGCCACGCCAGCTGGGCAAAAAATAAATTTTTAAAAATCAATCTCCATAATCATTATGCATAACATTTTGCTTCATTATTTGCATAAGGATTTGGAAAAGGTAAATTAAAAATAATGGATGTCCCCTAACCACCCCCATTAACCTCTTCCAGCAAAAAAAAAAGGGGGGGGGTGACATATGTAGTACTTTCAACAATAAAGATTTTTAAAAAACAAAAACAAACAAACAATGGATGGATGGATAGATGGATGAGTGGGTGGATGGATGGGGCAAGGAGGGGAAAAAGGGAAGAATGGAGGGAAAAGCTTGCATTGAATGTAAAGAGCAAGTAGGCTTCTGCTATAGAAGTTCAAATCCCTTTTAGACCATTTAAGAAGTACTAATAGGTTTGTACTTTACAGCACTATACCTGTAACTGAGGGGGGCAGGTATAAATCCTCCAAGGATTCTTATTACCTAAAGAGAAAATGTGGTCCTACTAAGAGAAACACAATTGAGAATAAATCCAAAAGAGGTCTATTGAGGAACTCACATACCAAAATAAGCAGAACCGAAAGGAAGCGAGGAAGCCCAAGGTTCAGACAGGAGAAGCGTGTCCTCTCCACTGAGGGGACAGATACCTGGGTGAGCATCACATCTTCTGCTCAGTGATATTACTCTTAAGCTGGCGTTTCATGCCCACAATTCACCTGCCCAATCTACTTCTCCAAAGTCTCTCGCACTAGCCCCTTTTGAGCTCCTATCCTTTTCTTTTTTCTCCCTAGGCCATCTCCCCTTTGACATAAATGCTCATTTCTTCCAATTTCAACATATTCGAGTTATATCTACATTTAGTATCCAGCTCAAATAGACATCATTGACAAGTCCCCTCCACCAACTCTCTCTCCCCCTTGTGAACGCTCATACAGCTTTATATATGGGTTTCTTATGGTGTTCATGTTCTACATTGCAGCACAGACCTTTACATATACCCTATCCTCCTTAAAATTGAATATCTCAGAGAGAGCTCAAGAAATATTTAATGGAAAGATGAAATTTTTCCTCTTATAGCACTGGCCACAATAGTCCCTCATTGATATTCCATTTGCTCAAAAAGTCAATAGCCATGTTACAAGGGAATATTCTGCAGAAATGGCATTAACTCAAACCCAATGGCACATTCTCATTTGGGGGCAACCAGCTGCATCATGGTATAGTACATAAAAATGATTCACTTTCATCTTACAATGCGGGCTTAAAATTTCTCACTGTACGTAAAAGAAGAAACTGATTGAAGGAGAAGAGAACACAGCTGTGGTGGCTACACTTGCATCTTTGTTTTCAGTCAGTGTTTGATGGCATTTTTGGAAATGTTAATTCAGGGCTAACACATCAGAATTCCTGGCAATATAAAAGTTATTCCCAGAAGCACTTCCTGGACTCTTATTCAAACCCTGGCCCTTCACACCATCGGGCCAGCAAAAAAGATCTACTCAAAGGTTCCAAAGATATAGACAACAAAAACTCACTCAGCTGGAGCATAAAATTAAAGAGTTGTGTTTGCAGAGCAGGCCACATGAAGGACAACTATAATCCAAGGAAGCATGTTTCTGAAAACAAAGCACGCTTCTTGCAACTCACATCTCCCCTAAAAAGTTATGATTTATTGCTCCTGTAAGCCAAGTCCATTAGGACTTAACCACTTAACACCATACAGCTACCTCTTGTCTCTGTTTACTTGTTGTGAATATCAAGCTAAGAATTTTCTCTGAAACTAGTGCTACAGAGAGAAGGGAAAAATAACCCATGAATCTTTACTAAATGCTGTGCATGATCACTGACTTCACATTTTTATTTTATTGATCTTAGAGAGAAGGGAGGAAAGGAAAGGGAGGGGGAGGGAGAGTGAGAAAGAGAGAAACATCGATTGGTTGCCTCCCACACATGCCCCCACTAGGGACTAAACCCACAACCTGGGTATGTGCCCTAACCAAAAATCAAAACCAGCAACCTTTTGGTGTATGGATGAAGCTCCAACTAAGTGGAACACACCATCCAGAGCCTATCACATCTTCTTATTGTCTTGGAATGATTCATAAAATGCTATATTATAATGGTACATTTTCTGTAAATCAATGGTGACTGCATTTGAACTAGGTAATCATTAAAAATGAAGACATATATAGGCATGTATGTGTGATAAGTATGTATATGATAAAATACTTAAATATAGATCATCATAAAGGACAAATTAGTCCCCAAGCCTAATTAGAATTGGAGAAAGTATAAGATAAGTTCTGGGTCTTCATTCTGTTTTCCAAACTACACTGATTTATTCTGAGCACAGTGATCATACTATTAATGAGCTTTTAAGCTTAGCAACTGTGGTGATGTCACACACACTGAAGTGAGAAGGAGAGGAAATTACAGCACAAACTGTCAAATAGTTATAGCTATAAGCATATTACAGATAAAAATATTAAATTATACACAATTGTTAAAAAGAAAAAAAGGCCAAACTAATGTCTTCACTAACCACAAGAGGGTACCAAAGATAAAGAATAGATTCAACCACAACATTTAGAAAATCACAAATAGCAATTCTAAGTGTTATCTAATTGCACTTTTTTTTCTATAAAAGACTACTGCACAGTTTTGTTTAAACAATTGCCTTAGCAACCTTTATTTTAATGTTATCATGATATAAATTTTTAAAATGAAGTAAATTTTTTTTTCTTTTTCTTTGAAATAATGGAGCACATATTTAGGATTTATGCTTCACTTTTTAAGACAATCCTAATGTTATGATAGCCACACAGGATACTGAAAAACTTCCTATACAAATATGTTATCATGTTAGTGTAATGACCATTAGCTAAGTAAGTACTATGTGCATTAGTATATTTTGAAAACTCCTTCACGAGACTGCACAGTAGTAGAAAAAGTAACATGAAGAGTACTAAATACCAATAGCTACATTTCTATTTTAAAAAAATATGTGGAATTCTTGTAATTGGCACTGCGGTGGACATTGAGAGGATATGATATAGCCCTGACTATATCCATCCTGGCTAGCCTGCTTCCGTTCCTGGTGGTGAGATTTACCCACTGCCTAGAACAGCAGCCCAGCGTGACATCACAACCTCTGAGCCTCTGAAGGGCCAGATGCAAGGATATTCCAACCACATATTGTGTAGGAGTTTCCTGAGGCCCAACTGATTCCTGGTATCCAGAAACCCAAGTTGTTGATAATCTTAGTACAGCTTACACAGCAATATCGCCCTGTGGGTGACTGCACCCAACCATCCCCTGTCTCCCCAACCCATTCTCCACCCAGACCCTCCTCCGCAATCTGCTCAGATATAGACATTCCAAAAGGGCTCCTTCCAGGTGAGTTGTCCCAGCATAATTCACACAT
This sequence comes from Plecotus auritus, assembly GCF_963455305.1. Taxonomy (NCBI): domain Eukaryota; kingdom Metazoa; phylum Chordata; class Mammalia; order Chiroptera; family Vespertilionidae; genus Plecotus; species Plecotus auritus. Next base: position 86,692,528 of record NC_137783.1, read on the forward strand.
CTCTCCCATTCCCAATGACCTCACTGCTGCCACACCGGGTGATCATATTCATAAGAAACAAAGGTTTCATATTTGGTAAGGATTTCACAAGGATCTCCTACAGATTACACACAGAAAAACAAAGAGAAATAGATGTGTGAAGGATATGAAGAAACAATACACAGAAGAGGAAAGCCAAAAAGGTGGCAAGCATATGAAGAGTTTTTCAAACTCATAAGTAGTAAGAGAAAAGCAAATTAAAATATTAAGTTATCACATCATGTCTATCAGATACTGGCAAGAGTTAGAAAGCTGAATAACACTACATGTAGAGTGGAGATGCAGGAACCCTTAGGTACTATGGGTGGGACTGTAGGGGGGTACAACCTTTCTAAAAAGAAATGTTACACTACTAAGTAGCAAAATGTGTGCCCTAAGAACCAGCTTCTGTGTGTACATTCCAAAAAGATCCTTACAAAAAAGTCCGCAAGGAAACAGGAATGAGGCTATGCATCTGTGGGAACAAAAGATAGGGTATTCATTAGCGGACATAAAATGAATTAGATGTATCCTATGGAGTGCTACACAGAAGTTAGAAGAAAACATTACAAGTGGATGGATCTTAAAACACAATTGTGAGGGGAAAAGAAAAAACAAAATTATTTATGTAAGTTAAAATCCATACATACAAAATGAAACCAATTTTGTAGGAACATAAACAAAAATATACACATGAAACTCATAAGAATGTTTGCTATGTGAGAAAAATGTAAATGAAGTATGAGAAATTAATAAAACATAAGAGAGGGCTGTAAACTAAGAAGAAAAGATTTTTTAAAGATAAAACGATTAGGACATTAATCACAAAGCCCAACATCTGATGAATAGAATTAAACGTAGTGAAGGAATTACCTAAAACATACATGAGAATTTCCAGAACTGATTTTTTTTAAAAAAGTTTCCACATTAAAATGGTACAACATGTGCAAAGCACAATAAATGAGGAAATACCTAAAAGATATAAAATATTACAAATCCGTGGATAAAAATGGAAACCTAAAAGCAGAGATCAAATAAAAATCATCAGAAATCAGAACAGGAATGAGTCGACAACAACTTCCCAGGAAGTTATAAAACGAAGGGGCAGGGCCTTCAGTCTGCGGGGGGAATCATTTCCACCTCCATTTCCACATCCAGTCAAACTGTCAGTCTGGACTGAGGTTAGAATAAAAATATTTATAAACAGAGGGACTCAAAAGTTTTACCAGCTATGTATCATTTCTCAGGGAGATTCTGAGCAGGTGCTCCACTACAATGAAGAAATAAACCAAAGAGTAAGACATGGGACCTAGGAAAACATCGGTTCAAGGAGGCAAAGAGATCTCCCAGGATATTTTGAGCACATACCGTGTAATAAAACTTCCATGAAAACAGATGGACTAGGAAGTCTATGAACTTTACTTATTTTTTTAAATATATTTTTATTGATTTCAGAGCGGATGGGAGAGAAAGAGAATGGTAGAAACATCAATGATGAGAGAAAATCATTGATCGGCTGCCTCCTGCACGCCCCCCACTGGGGATGGAGCCTGCAACCCCAGCATGTGCCCTGATTGGGAATCAAACCATGATCTCCTGGCTCATAGGTCGACAATCAACCATGGAACCACACCAGCTGGGCAAGCCTATGAACTTTCAAGCAACCGGTTTAGATGAGTGTTCCAAGAGGAAGTCCTCTAAAAAAATAAAAGTAAAATGAAGAAGGTATCAAATGTGTTTGAACACATTTTTTTAAAAATATATTTTATTGATATTTTACAGAGAGGAAGGGAGAGGGATAGAGAGTTAGAAACATCGATGAGAGAGAAACATCCATCAGCTGCCTCCTGCACACCTCCCACTGGGGATGTGCCCGCAACCAAGGTACATGCCCTTGACCGAAATCGAACCCGGGACCTTCCAGTCCGCAGGCTGACGCTCTATCCACTGAGCCAAACCGGTTTCGGCTGTTTGAACACATTAAGATGTGTTTGCGCTTACATCTGTATATTTGGGAACAGAGAATTGTATGCAAATTTTAAAAGCAAAACAGATATTAACTCAGGAAATACAAACATGCAAGAAAGAAAATGTAACCAATATAACCTAGCATGGCTCATCTATGAATAATTATGTGAACGCTGGCCACTGGTTTTTAAAAATGTTACTTAATATATTTGGAGGATGGCAAGCGGGGAAATATATACAAAGTAGTGTTGGTTGTGGTGTAAAAAGGGTGCTAAATATTCATGTTCTATAGTATGTATGTTAACTTAATTAAAACTGAAGAAAGAAAAATGAGAGATGAGTATATTATTTAGCAAAATGGAGGCAAATTTGAAACAGCTTCAAGAATTACAAGTAGTTGCCTTTGGTGAACAGAACTTTGGAGGAGAAAGTGGGAGTAGAGAGATGATTAGTTTTATAATTTAAAAAAACTATACTAGTATATGTCTTCAATAAAAATTAAATTCAGTCCAAAAGTGGGAGAGGAAAATAGAAATTACTTAAAGAGATGAGCTATGTATAAAGAGAAGGAGAAATACAAAAGTTGGAAGGATAACAAGAAGAGAACAGAAATTAGATTACAGGAAAGAGGAAGTCTTCAAAGGGTATACTGACAGCTTACCCACAAATTAGTATTTTATGCAATCTATCATTAATTTTAGCCATTATTAAATGATCATTTTGTGACTAGTACTGCTGCCTGGGCTAACTAAGACTAAGGGTAAAACTGAAAGTAGGAACCAACCTTTCTTAAGTGGCCATAAAGTATTTTGCATACTAGATCCTATCTAATAAAGAGGGAATATGCAAATTGACCATCACACCATAACAAAGATGGCTACGCCGACAGCAGAGGCCGAGTTCCTGTAACAAGCCTTAATGAGCAAGGACCTGAGGCTGCGTGGCACTGGGCCAGGTCAGGGGACCTGAGGCTAGGCCCCCCACCTGGCAGGGCTTGACAGGGGCCCTCAGGCTGAGCCGCCCGCCCCAGCAGGGCTTGATGGGGGTGGGGCTGGTGGGGTCTGGATCTAGCCCAATAGGGGTGAGGGCAGCGGGATTTGGTTCTCAAGGGATTTCGAGGTACACGTGGGTGGGCGGGGACTTGACTCTGGTTCCTGTGGCGTGCCCCAGACTCTGACAGGAGGAAGATTTTCATATACATTTTACTAATTTTCTTTCATCTCTGACACTTCTATTATAGAGAAAGGGCAAATAGCAATATTAAAATATTTCCTCTAGTTAATTCCCTTATAATGTGCATGAATTTTGTACACCGGGCCACTAGTATCTATATAGAAATCCTACAAGTGGAGAATAATTATCCTCATTTTGATAAAAGTATTATCAAAGAAGAAAAGTAATCTGAATAAGATCAGAGAATTCATCATGGACAAAGTGGATAGCCAAAATCAATTGCCCCATTTCAAAGCTCATGCTATTTGTACAGTAAAATGTAACCTGAAGAAGCTGAAAATTAAAACTATAACACTTCATTTTAACTCCCTCCTCCCACCCCCTTAAAACAAAAGCAGGGGGTGGGGGATGAAGGAAACAAAGAGAATAGAGGGGACTTCTGGTTTCTGGCTATCCTTTCCTAACAAGTGAAAAGCTGAGCAAACTGAAAGATTAACAAAGACCCATCAGAGTAGTGAGGTCACAGGGCAAACCATCGCCCCTAAAATTCGAGAGCCGACTAGGCAGATGCCGAGAATTATAATTTCCTGGAGCAGAAATCCCCTCAGGAATCTGTACTGGGCTAGGAAAACCTGAACTTAATTGGAGAATTGCAGGAGGCTGAGTGTGGATAAGTCTGAGTGATAAAAACTCCAGGGAGCCCCTCATACACAACCCCCTGATAATTTTGTTTGTTTTACCTCCAGGAGCTCTTTGGGGTGCTCACAGTGAAGATGAAAGAAAAATCCCCTCCTGCTTTCTGCAGGTGTAGGAGGAAAGGTAACTACTCTAAAAAGTAACCATTTGAAATACAGAGAGAATTTTGTTTTTCTGTTCTCAGAACAAACATGGAAGTATAAGACCACATATGACAACTACTGTACCTCACTGAAACAGCGGAGGTATTTTTTTTCCCCTTAACTCTGAGGGTGAAAGCAATACAAAGTGAAAATTAATTTTATATATTATATTAGATACAATACTCTATCCAAAATTCCTGGAAAACAGCCTGAGGCAACGCTTGCCTGCTGAAGTTTGCTTACAATCCTTAGGGAGCAAGAGTGAGTGAAAATGGGAAGAAAAGACCAGGAGAAAAGGAAAATGCAAGTGTTTATTACCGAACTGACCGCAAAGTAGGAGGATAAACAGCCAGTTGCTCAGGCATTATCTCCATTCAGGTTTGACAAAACCAGCACGCCTCGGGCCATTTCATTGGGTAAGTAAGGAGGAAGCAAGATGTATCGGCCAACCACTGGTCAAAAAATTAACTCCATGGGATACAAACTCTCTGGCACTTCAGACTGTCATCCAGCCCCCTCCAGTAGTTGTGGGAGAGGACAGAGTTCAGGATGCTACTCCATCAAGAGCCTAAGCAGTGCCCTAGCCGGTTTGTCTCAGTGGATAGAGTGATAGCCCGAGGACTGAAGGATCCCGGGTTCAATTCTGATCAAAGGCATGTACCTTGCTTGCAGGTTCAATCCCGGGCCCTGGTCTGGGCATGTGGGGGAGGCAGCCAATCAATGTGTGTGTCTCTCTCTTTCTCACACACATCCATGTTTCTCTCTCTCTGTCTCTTCCCCTCCCTTCAACTCTCTCTAAAAAATCTGGAAAAATATCCTCGGGTGAGGATTAACAACAAAACAAGAGTCTAGCTGTAATGGTAGGAGCCATGGAGCCTGTGACCCAGAGCTGCCGTAACTCCCACTGCAGTTTCCAGAAAAAAAATCACGATTGCAGGTTCTAAGTTCTAATTTGTGGAACCAGATTGAAGGGCTCCCCAGGAAAAAATACGAGAGAAAGGGAGTGTGGGTGTATCAGAGAGACCGAAAGAGACATTGATTTTGATGGAGTGATTCAACCCAATCACGGGAATACTGCAGAGGCTGAGAAGTCCTGGACCAGACATACTCGTCCTTCTGGGTTTTATCACTAGTTGTATTGCCTGGGAAACTTAACCACTCATGGGCCATGGTCACTTTATCTGCCATATAACAGTTACCAGTAGAGTCAATGACTTCTGCTTAAACGTTCTGGAAGCAAGCAGAGTACAAAGAAGTAGCTGATTACTTAAAGCACAAACAAGGCCATTTCTCCACAAAAGCTTTTCCTAGGAGCACCCACCCTGAGAAACACCTCTGGCTGATGACTGCTGGTGGTGCGTCCCTGGTGAGACAAGATAGCCTATGGGTAGCAAAGTCAACAGTTAGGAAGGTGGGAGTCACGAGAAACACCTACTCTTGCATTTTCAGCTGCCACTATCACAGCTGCTCCTTGGCCTTATTTAGTTTGTGGTTTTAGACTCCACTGACAAAATCCTATTCTCAAAATGTCATTAACTGGTTAGAACAACGAAGAGCGCAAAGAAAGGAGAGAAAGTGTCACTGGTTGCTGGCATCGAAAATTGCCATCTTCGAAGTTAAACGTGAGGCTGAATGGTATTGCTGCCACTGGGCCACTTTCAAGCCACATGGCCTACGCCATACATTTAGGAACAAATCTTAATTTTCATTCACAAAAATACACGATTGGGGATATTTCAGTGTTCACTGCGGTTTGTACCAGAAGTGTGAATGGTTACATGTCACTGCTGCTTTATAATCAAGAAGCCCCTTTGTTGTATCATGTGAATGAGGTGAAGAATGCTTGTGAAATGTGGTCTGTGTAGTCTAGAGTCTCATCTTGCATCCTGTGAATTTACCATTCCTGCAGAGCACTACAGTCTAGACTATGTTTATAATTATGCCAACTAGTGAGGGCTGGTCACACCTAACCCTATTAAACTGAATTACCCTGAACAAACTATTTGGCAGGACACATTTAGACAATTGTTCAGCATGTAAGAGTGGATGACTAAGAAAAGTCTCCTTTATTTTCACTGGAATACAACCATTCTACAATTCAAAACTGTCACTCACAAATAATGCTGAATTCTTTCTTATATTATCAAAGAGTACCAGAGAAAAACAAAATAGACTTTAGTTAGTAAAATGTGGGCTTACGTTGTAAGGCATGAAGTGATTCACCATTTCCTGAAAAACACTTGAAAATAATTTTTTGACAATCTAATCGAATTATGAGACTTAAAACAACCATGTCGTGAAAATGAATAATGGAGAGAAGCTAAAATAAATTTTTCCAGCAAGTATGTACACCGCTGAAAAAATAGGGTTATTCTTTACTATGGAATTTACCAACTAGAATTAGCAAAAGTAATTCTTAAAAGCTTAGTCCTGTGGTCACAAAAAATTCAAAATTAATTATTACTAATGATTTGTATTATTCTTTCTTCCAACTATTAACACACCCATCAATATAAATAAATTTTAGGTACTGTCATTTTCACAGATTTAATTAATCCCCAAAGACACTGGTTTTTCAAAGGTAGTTAAATTTCATACTAAAGAATATATTAAATTTTCTTCCAGTCAATTAAACTGAATAGAATAACCATCTATACTGTTTGCCAATTATTTGTGATTTTAAGTTTTCCTCACTTTCATTTTTATGTATGGCCTTTTGATCATTAACTGAGGTCATCTTAAATAACCTTAAAAGGAAAGTTTGGGCTCAACTTATATCTATTTTGCATATTATCAACAAAACTCTAGAGTTAATTAGAAAGTTCATTTTAATGCAAAAGCTAATAGGGGCAATCTATTTCTTCTTTTTTACAGTCCAAATAGTCTTTTTCCATATTACCAAGTACAACTTCAACCAATGAATTGGAACATCTGAATAAAATTAATTTACAATGACAAAGATGAAGTTTAAAACCCCAAGATTCAAAATCTATTTCAATCCCAAAGACACACACACAGGCACACACACATACAAGCATGCACACACAGCCTAAATATTCCTCTAAGAGCCATGTTGCCTGAATAAGGATTTTGTCATTTCTCATAACATGATCCCTCAACTCTCCATGGAAATCTTGTTATTCAAATGCTCCTGGCATTCTGATGCGAAAATGATAAGCACCTGGAGGGAAATCCGAGGTGAAAGAAATAACTTACAAGTTCTTTTAGTTGTTTGTAAAATCCAAGTGTGTCACATGGCGACCACCTGTTCTCCATCTCCAGTTGAGGAAATAGAAGAAGGAAATGGACTGAATCTGAGATATTTCGGTTAGTCCTAAGGAAGAATTTTTAAACTCCTTGGTGTACCTGACTATGCCAGGAGACATGAGGTAATAACAGTTAAGTAATATGAGATGACCAAGTAAGCCAGGAATCTTTCCTTCCTAGAGCTCAGTCACAAGATGTATATGGAAAACCAGAAGTAAAATGTGCTTCTGTTTTACGGGTAGACAGAAAGAAGTCAATGGCTAACTTGACAGTGTTTGGGAATTATAATAACTGACCAGAAACTGGACATTTTAAGACTTTCTAGAAGCATCTATAAGGCCTTCTTCATGAAGTCATTTTCTTCTCTATTTTGTCTTAGACAGATATCATGTATAATCACTTCCATTTGTATTTATGAGAATAGCTTCTTTTTGTCACATTTCTAATCACAGGCCTAAAAGAGCAGATTTTACTGTGAATTAAAGATAAGCCTACAGCACCACTTTTAAACGTGTATCAATATAATACAACTAATTAATTAGCAAACAGAATATTCAAGAAGCAAACGGCTATTGGTTATAATCTGATATAGATTAGGAGCCACCAAAGTACAGCAGGTCCTTGAATAACATAGTTTTGCTCAATGTCGTTTCATTATAACACCGACAAGATGCTGTAGGAGCTTAACTCTTGTTTATACCAGTTAGCCTATCATAAAGTTGGTTTCATTATATGTGTTTGTTTTTTCACCACAGTTTCAAGAACCTATTGACAATGTTAAGATAGGACTTACTATATATGTTTTCTGAACAACAGAGTATTCCTAGGACACAGCTAACCTGCCCAACAGTACTAGTTCCAAAATATATAATGTGGAAGGCCTATCTCTCAGGTGCTCATATTGTTGCAACTTGTCTAGTGGGTGGCCAAATTACTCAGGGCTTTTGGTTCAGGGGCATTTTACTATGTGTGTTTCCTTTAATGCTTTTCTCTGGGGGTGATCTAAGAAAAGCTACCCTTTCCCCCCAAACACCCTGATTTATTCATTTGATGAATACTGAACACTCAGAACACTGAGACATGGACAAGAATAAGACATACTGTCCATGCTGGAGGTCCTCACAGTCTGGTGGGGGAAAGACACAAAGTTAGCCAAAAAACACAATAAAATGCATCATTCAGGCAGCAGCGATCAGCTCATGATCAATGTAAATAAGACAAGGACCAGGCCAAAAAAATTATTAGACTAGTTCCAAGTTCAAAAAGGCAATTTGGGAAATAAATATATGTTGTCAAAGAATAACATTACTGTGCATCTTAAAAAGTTTAAGGACCTAGGCCCTATAACTTTATAATTAGGTAATTCAGAATTTGTTTTTTTACTGGGAGGGAGGTTGAGGGACAGAGAAAGATCAGATTTATTTTAATGGAGATTCCTTTGGAAACATTTGAGGGGAGGTACAGGCAAGAGATGATGAGGCCTGAGTTAAGAAAATGTAAGAATAAGTACAAAGGTACTGATTCATGAAATCGCTCATGACTTGGTGACTATATGGCCATGAGGGGCAACAGCAGGTGTGAAGGATGACAAAGGCTTCTAGCTAGAAAACAAGAACAGGAACATTTTTAGGGTTATTCTATGAACTAGGGAAACCTGTCATTCTTTCAGACACTTCCCTTTCCCTAAACATTCACACCCAGAGGTTCTTCCCATGATTTTGCTTCCAAAATATATTTCAAATCTTTCTTCCACATCTATGTTTCAAAAACCACTGCAATAATTTTGGGCTTTGATGTCTCTCAGCTAAACTATTTAAATAACACCTAATTATTCTTCTCCTTATTCATTGTTCATACTTTAGTTGGAATAATCTGCGATGCAGTTCTTACCATCACATTCTACATGAATGGTTTTCCAAAGCTACAGAGGAAAGTCCACATCTCTTAGTCAAGCAAACAAGGCCTTCAGTAGCAGCCCCTCAGGCAGCCCCTTCCATAGCTTTTGGTCTCATCGCCAACACTTCCAACTTCATCTTTTATACTCTAGCAATGCCACTGTCCCTGAAGTCCTTCCCACATATCATTACGATCTCTTGCCTGCTTTGCCTGCTGTTTGTTCTGCCAGAAAGTCTCCTCTCCTGGCCAACTCCCATTAATCCATCCATACTCACCTCAGGCATTACCTTTCCAGAGGCTGGCCTTCCTCATTAGATCAAGTACCCTTTTGTGTCCTCAAAGCATGTTGTACCTACCTACATATATGCCTCTCACCCAGCATTTACCATGAAATATACACAAACTACCTCTACTTCATCTATCAAATGACATATACATAAACTATCTCTACTTCATCTATCAAATGACTCTGCTGACTCTGAGTTATTGCCTGCTCATCATCTTAGGACCTCCAGTTTCTAAGAAAAGTACCTGCCAGGTAGAAGGTTAATAAATGTTTTTAGACCTAATGATAAGAGACTGTATATAAATAGGAGCAATGTGCATGTGGAGGGAGGGGGGAAGAGATAAGGAACTTGCTATGGGCCACACAGAGTTTTGCTCCTGATTCTTCTGTGAGTAAACGGTCTATGAAATAATTACTTGGAACTAAGATAGAGCCATGTTTCCTTTCTGAGGGTTGAAAGTGCTCTCTCTTCTCATCTGTCACACATGCCTCAGAAGAACTGGCAAACCAATTCTTCCAGAAAACAACTTAAAATCCAGGAATTACTGTGGATAAGGAACAGCATCCCACGGCCCATCTACCTTGTCTGCCTGAGACGCTGAGTGTCCTCTCATGATCAACCACACATCCCCCTGGGAGAGTCCTTGGTGATGTCAGGACATGGCTGCGAAACATGGGCAGCCTCCCGAGACTTGAAGCTCTTGCTCAAAAAACGGCCTCCACCCATCTCTAGGATACATCTAGATACTAGTTGTAGCTAGTACCCTTGGTAACCCAGTATCCCATTCTTCATCCATAAGAGCACAGGTTAGCTCAAGCAGCACCATCCCCAGGCACCATCCCCATTAAGGGATGTGCAGCCAATTGATGTTTCTCTCATCAATGTGTTTCTCTCTCTCTTCTTTTTCCCTCCTTCCCTCTCTCTCTAGAAATCTTTTTTATTTTTTTAAGTGTCAGAGAGCTAAGTTTTAGCCCATGAAGGGACATCAATGGAGGTAGAAACATGGACTTTCAAAAGATGTGGCTACATAAGGAAAATCTGCCCCAGATCCCCCAGGATTGCCATAGATGCTGGCTCCATTCCTTAGGTCTTCTAAGTCTAAGTCTTTGAAGTTCCCCTGCATGTTGTGTTTTATTTCTGTGTATTTGTTCCTTAACATTCCATTCCTTTCCCGACTTTATTTCTGACAGAGAACGCCATCCCTTTAGCCTGGTAAAGTCATAAAAAGCAGGCCTTGGCTATCTGCCACTTGACCCAGATCCAAGTAAATGGACTCTCAAGAATGGTTAGGACATGGAAAGGTGAAAAAGGAGGGCCAAGAATTAAGTCAAGAGCTACGAAAAGCAGCATGAGTGTGTGAACGAACAGAGAGATGACAGAGGAGGACATCGAGACTGTCAGGACCGGTCTGACTTTCTTCTCCCAGAGAAAAATCGTTTCCCATGTTTCACCATCTATAGGCTGATAGAAAAAAGGCACTGCATTAAATCAGAAAACCAGAGTGTAGACCAGACCACTTATCAAATGTGCCAATTAAATGAGGGATGACTTCTTTGATCTTCATTTGTCTCATTTGTAACCATGCTGACCAACCCAGCCAGCCACCTCAGTGATTCATTAAATATTTACTGAACACTTACTACGTCCTCTAATTGTGCTATTTAAGAGATGGTTTTTGCTGCAAAGATTTTTATCATGAGAGGAGAGAATATAGCACATAAATAGCCACAAGGCAAAGTAGAAACTACTATAGCAAATGCCATAAGAAACATTTGGATCAAATGCTTTGGAACTCAAAGGATGAGCTTGGCTTCTGCTGTGGTGATGCTTGAAGTCTTGTTAAAAAAAAAAAAAAGTGAAAACACCACACCCAACAGACTCTAACACAATCCTATATAATAAAAGCCTAATATGCAAATTGTCCCCTTGACTGGGAGTTCGACCAGGAATTCGACTGGGAGTTAGACCAGGGGGCAGGGCCAGCTGGCAGCCGGCAGCTGCTAGGGACCTTGCCTGTGCACAAATTTCGTGCACTGGGCCTCTAGTATAACAATATGGTGCAATTGAAAGCCACCACCAAGGTCATCATGCCTGTCACACTATCTTACCAGCACCTGCTCACATATCAGGGAGACTTGCTCTTGCATATTCTACAAAATTACACATTCTTCAAGAACTACACTAAATCCCTCTTCCTCTATTAAGAGCACTGGAATCAATTATTTTTATAATTCTGGAAGGTAATTTACCTGGAGTAAGTTATTATTTTAAGTATTTTATGAAGAAAAGAGGAAATGGGTTACTTTTGGTCAACAGAATCATTTTAAATGGCACAACATGGTTATTTATTTACTTCTACATGAACTTAGTATATCTTAGTAACTACCGAAGAATTTTAGAGCTGACAGGAACAAGAGCACACACAAACACACCAATACACACACATCTCCTCCCATACCTCCTCGCACCCCCCACTTTGTTTTAGGGCAATGATTCCATTCTTCCCTGTGTAATACTTTAAAACCACACTTTCCTCTAAAATAAAAGTCTAAAATTTTCATTTTAAAGGCACTTTACCGGGAACAAAACTATCACTTACTCATAAGCAGTTTGGGGCTTGGGATACATGCCAAGTTCAATTATGGAAAAGCATTTAAAAAAGAAAGGCCATTTTTCATGGCAGTCAAAGAAGATCCAAATTATGCTTGATGCATTAAGCTCATGGCCACATGTACCTTCTTATCTGAAATGCTTGCATCTCTACTTGTATTTATCCTTTTCACTGTGAAAAAGATTCTACTACTCTGAAAATAGCCTTTTTGTTGTTTTTTTTTGTTAATCCTCACCTGAGGATATTTATTCCATTGATTTTTAGAGTGGTGGAAGGGAGAGGAAAGAGAGAGAGAGAAACATTGATGTGAGAGAGACACATTGATTGGTTGCCTTCCCCATGATCCAGGATTGAGCCTGCAACTGAGGTACATGCCCTTGAAGGGAATCGAACCTGTGACCCTTCAGTCTGAGGGCCAATGCTCTAAACACTGAGAAAAATGGGCTAGGGCTGAAAATAGCCTTTAAAAAATACAATTTTTAATAAAATATAGGGCTTGAGGTGGTAACAAAGCATTTTAATAAACTACTAGAGGCCTGGTGCACAAAATTCGTGCACGGGGGTGTGTGTCCTTCAGCTCAACCTACACCCGCTCCAATCTGGGACCCCTCGAGGGATGTCCGACTGCCCGTTTAGGCCCGATCCCACCGGTAGGATTGGGCCTAAACGGGCAGTCGGACATCCCTCTCACAATCCAGGACTGCTGGCTCCCAACTGCTCGCCTCCCTGCCTTCCTGATTGCCCCTAACCGCTTCTGCCTGCCAGCCTGATCACCCCCTAACCACTCCCCTGCCAGCTTGATGATGCCTAACTGCTCCCCTGTCAGCCTGTTTGCCCCTAACTGCCCTCCCCTGCAGGCCTGTTCACCCTTAACTGCCCTCCCCTGCAGGCCTGTTCACCCCTAACTGCCCTCCCCTGCAGGCCTGGTCCCCCCCAACTGCTCTCCCCTGCAGGCCTGGGTCCCCCCCAACTGCCCTTCCCTGCAGGCCTGGTCGCCCCCAACTTCCCTCCTCTGCTGGCCTGGTCACCCCTAACTACCCTCCCCTGCAGGCCTGGTCACCCTTAACTGCCCTCCCCTGCAGGCCTGTTCACCCCTAACTGCCCTCCCCTGCAGGGCTGGTCCCCCAAACTGCTCTCCCCTGCAGGCCTGGGTTCCCCCCAACTGCCCTTCCCTGCAGGCCCGGTTGCCCCCAACTTCCTGCCTCTGCTGGCTGGGTCACCCCTAACTGCCCTCCCCTGCAGGCTAGATTGCCCCCAACTGCTCTCCCTTGCAGGCCTGGTCCCTCCCAACTGCCCTCCCCTGCTGGCCTGGTCCCTCCCAACTGCCCTCCCCTGCTGGCCATCTTGTGCTGGCCATCTTGTGTCCACATGGGGGCAGCCATCTTTGACCACATGGGGGTAGCCATCTTATGTGTTGGAGTGACAGTCAATTTGCATATTATTCTTTTATTAGATAGGATTAGGTAGGCTAGAGGCCTGGTGCACAGGTGGGGGCCGGCTGGTTTGCCCTGAAGGGTGTCCGGATCAGGGTGGGGGTTCCCTTGGGGCATGGGCCGGCCTGGGCGAGGGGCCTGTGGTGGTTTGCAGGCCGGCCACGCCCCCCTGGCAACCCAAGTGGAGGCCCTGGTATCTGGGATTTATTTATCTTCTAAAATTGAAAGTTTGTAGCTTTAAGTGGAGGCCTAGACCCACCAGGGTGTGCAGAAAGCTTGGCTTCCTCCATTGCCGGGGAAACCCAAGCCTCCTGCTCTCTCCATGGGTTAATTTGCATACTTGCTCCTGACTGGCTGGTGGGCGTGGCTCGTGGTGTAGCAGAGTGACAGTTATTTTGCATATTGCTCTTTTATTAGATAGGATGTTTCTCTAAAATCAGGATTGGAGAGAGGAAATGTGTAACTGCAATGTAGGGAGGCAAAGCCTAGACTCAAGCAGTGGCTACCCTGGAGCTAGAATCATCTGTTAGAACTGTCTGATAGGGAGTCTAAAAGGTTGCACTTTTTCATTCCTGTCCGTCAACTACTGGGTGTGGGCTGCCTGATTCATGGCCTGCGGCAGGCTGCCTGACTATAGTCCTCCTAGGGCAGGGACAGCTAGTCCTCCCTGAAGGGCAGCCGGGTGGGGCATCTTTGTCCATCACACAATTATATTGCATCCTAGCTCACAATGAAAAAATTAAGATCACCACTTAAGAACCATAGGGAATTTTGAGCTAGATAGGACCAGAAAAACTATCTAATCTCCTCATTTCAAAAAGTAGAAAATAAAGATGAAAGGTTTCAAAGAGTTCAAATGAAGGTTAGGAGAGAATCTACAAATCTGATAGGACATCATGGGCAACAGCATTAGACTCTATCAGTTCTAAATGAGCTGAGCTTCTTCTGAGCCTGGACTGAACAGAAGAACGAGGACAAGCACAATGCATGTTATCATCAATGCATGTCCAATACTCAGCACAGTGTTGGCCCTGTAATAGGGATGGCATGATCAATAAGGAAGAACTTTAATACAGAGCTGTGAACGAATGAAATGCATGGCCTCAGAAGTAGTTTGTCTCACTGGCCTAAATACAAGACAGGGTGAGTGCTAAGTGGAGGGCTTGTAAAAGTCTTTACATGTCAGACAGGTATTTGGACTACAGGGTAATGACCCCCAGGTTTCTTTATTTCGAATTAGTGCTTTTCTTTTAAACTATCCAATTTAACACAGCACAGAGAGAGAGATAACCTTCTTTTAAAATTAAGAACAGTCAACATAAAGTCTAAGTTTAATTTAGTGTTCTGCCCACTATTTTTCATTTCTTCTCAAAGAAGTTAAACCATCATTGCACTCCTGCAAATACTGGTGTCTTTCGTTAATTTGGCTTTAGATGGGTTATCTAGTGAGGATATACACTGATGAACAGTCATTTCACATATAACTATTGCAATAATATGCAAACTCCAAACAGTAACATGAATTTCATTGTGCTAAGTAAAATTAGTCCAGTTACAAAAGGGATTTCTTTGTGATTATCATTAAAAAAAATAATAAGGAATGAAGAACTACTTTCAGAAGTCCTCTGATAATTTCCAAACCAAGGAATAGCCAAGCGAAAGATCTTTCTCAATAACTAGAAATTAAACAATCAACCCTACAGTTTAAAGAAACCAGAGGTCATTCGGTCCAACTCTATGAAGAAATGTTGTTCTATATTCCCCACAGATATTAGTCAGCCCCTGAAGGAATTTTTTTTTCCTCACCACTTTTCAAGGAAGCCTGTTCCCTTTAGGGTAGCTATGCTTCTTAGATGAAAACAAATTTTAAAAAATGCCTGTTTTGAAAACAGACAAGCTGGAAATAAGTTCATTTTAAAGGGAAAAAAATAAAAATTAGATAGCACTTCAGATTTCACAACACATTTTACATTAGAATTTCACTGGATTCTTTCAAAATACAAAGAGATGGCTATGAACTGTATCCTTTAATGCTGACTTGTCCAAAGTTACCCAACTACAAAATCTTAGAATGAAAAATGCAGAGCTCAAACTTCTAAGGATCTGAATACATGCAGGAGATGCCACCCACTGAAGAGGTAATAAAGGCCAAGTTATCCTCTTGGATTTAAACTTATTCTGCTGAGAGTAAGCTCAATGCATGATGCTTTCAGAGAGAAACAGCACTTACTTTCCCAAAGCACTGACTTAGTTCTTTTTGTCCAATTTGAAAAGTATTTACATTTTGTAATTAGAACCATGTCTACAGACACTTATAATTTAATTTTCATTCTAGTCATCCTATTTTAAAATATTTTATTAATGATCTCAGTTTCATTTATGCAAGTGCAACAAAATTATTTTTAAAGCTGGCAATGACAGTTTTTAAACAATGAGACGTTTTTTCTCTTAAAATTGATCCAAGCATTTAAATAGGATAAGTCTACAACAAAACCGTGTTAAATAAGTTTTTAATCTTCACCCGACGATATTTTTTCATTGATTTTTAGAGAGAGTGGATGAGGGCAGGAAAGACAGAGAGAAATATGGATGTGAGAGAAACATATCCATTGACTGCCTCCTGCATGTGCCCTGACCAGGGCCCGAGCCAGGTAGGATCCTGAAACAGAGGTACCTGCCCTTGACAGCAATAGAACCTGGGACTCTTCGATCTGCAGGCCGACGCTCTATCTACTGAGCAAAACCGGCTAGGGCAAGTTTTTAGAAACATAGTTATGCAAAAAAAAATTCTGTAAATTGGACTTCAGAGCCAATTTCAAATTTAAATAGACAGAGGCTCAAAAGCAAATAAAGAGTATTTTTAAATTTTTTTTAAAAAGGAAAATAAAGTGGAAGACAGAACAAAGGTTCCTGATATTTCAGTGAAAATAATGCGATTCATTTAAACCGATTCCATGATAAATGGGATTGGACTCTTGCTTTGTACAAGCTTCAGACAGCAGCACAAGTGCTATATAAATAATCCAAGAAAACTGTTGTCATTAAAGGTCCTGTAGATTCTATAGGAAATCAACTCAGTACTGCATAACCAATACATGTAGCTCCTGAAACTCTCTGGTGGCAATCAAGGTAATGAAATGCAATAAGCCAATCTTTGGGCTGTTCACCTTGATTTGCCCTGTGCCTTATCAGGCATAAAGGAAAATGGCTGCAGAAGAGCAAAGGCGCAGGTATTTGATAAATTCTCCCTCATTTATGACCAAACCAAGCCATCTTTGAGTGCTGCCAGATCTCATAGGGCAACTGGGTATGTGCCACAGACTCCATGAGGTAGGAAATGTTCCCAAGGTAAGCCACGCCTGCACCCACATCTCAGGCTCATGGCCAGGGAGGAGCAGACAGGAAGAACTGGGATCTGCAATGACACTTACCAAAGGATACGTAATCCCCAAGTTCCCTATTTTTCCCTGACATGACCACCCATACTCTCTATCTACTTTGGCGTTTTCAAGATTCACTGTTGTTTAGCATTCTTTCTGGGATGGGCCTTGCAGTTGAATTCAGCTTCCTTTGTACCCATAGCAAAACTCCAAATCTCTCCCCAATTCAGAAATTGCTTTGTCTCATTATTACTTCTCTAGAGGAGAGTGACTAGGAAGGATTTAGAAATGCTCTGAAACGTGAACAATAAATTTCACTACAGTAAAGGCATAATGGGTGGGGAAAAACTGAGAGGTCCAACAGGGGGACAGAACCTGCAAAGTCCGGCAGCTCTGTTTCGCTTTACCGGTGACATTTTCATCTTCGTGGCTTTATCATCAAGTGATTCCATTTGACATTTTTGTAACAATTTGCTAGTTAGCATTAAATTATTCCTTTCAACATCTTCTGAGTTTATTAGGCTTATTAGATTGTTTATGAAAATGAATTCCTAGCTTCTAAATGTTGATCCCTTGAAAATAAACACGAACGAGTCAAAGAAAGAATGCGGCACCAATGCCTTGGATTGGATTTGGGGATAGTAAAGAGTAAAAGGACTGATGTGGCTTATTTTAAACCACAACCATTAACAACAAAAACTTTACTGCTTTGAAAACAAGTTTTAAGTTTTAATTACTATTGTTATATGTTTTCCTGAAATGGTAACTTGAACAATTTGTAGTAACTAGAGAAAACCAACGAATACAAACCCCAAGGGGTCGGTTTTTATGTTATGATCAAGAAAGTAAACCATCCCTTATATTCTACAATGAGGATAATGAAAAGACCACATATAATGGCATGACCACATACTAGAAGTGAATAAAACAAAAGGGGAAGTGCAGGGATGGAAATATCTACCACCCAAGTTCTCAGTCTAGTGATACCTGAGGTAACATTACTGAAGAGATGAATTTTATGAATGAAAACCACGCACACAAACTATTGTCATAGTATTAAATTATTCGCATCAAAATGTTTAGTATTGTCTAGACATGATAAACTATCCTGGATATTAGCTTCTAAGAACATACTGCATTCTGAGAACCACTCAGTTCTGGGGTTAGTCAAGCACTCCATGGAAACCTGCAGGGGGCCCTACCCTTCCTTTTCAGAGATCCCCTTCTTCCAGCCTGAATAAGTATTTTTTTTAAATATTTTTTATTGATTTCAGGGAGGAAGGGCGAGGGAGAGAGATAGAAACATCAATGATGAGAGAGAATCATTGATCAGCTGCTTCCTGCATGCCCCCAACTGGGGATTGAGCCTGCAACCCGGGCATGTGCCCCTGACCAGAATCGAACCTGTGACCCTTCAGTCCGCAGCCCGACGCTCTATCCACTGAGCCAAACTAGCCAGGGCTGAATAAGTATTTTTATTAACAATCTTTTTTATACATTTTTCAAAATCAGGCATCCAATCTTCAGAGTTTTGCTATTAATGAGCAAACAGACAGGATATATTAATTTCAACATTTATACTGTGTTGCTCCATGATACTAAATTCTGCTATTCTCTGTCCCAGGAGAAACCCACAGCAACACTGAGGAGCACTTACCTACTATTTTTACAAAAACAAAACGCAATGTCCTTTTCTGAGGAGTTGCCAATTACAACCCACTCAGAGAGGACCATGGTATAGGCAGAGAAGGTCCCATCTGATGGAAACTGACTGACAGTTAAGCACAGAAGAAGAGAGCAGTCATCATGAGTCACCCCTCTGGAGCATGCAAGTACTTTACAACCCAGGGATGATCCCCAACATGCAGAGATCCACAGTCCTCATCAGAGTTGTGGATCCAAGTAAGTGACACAGAGCAGTGCTTTTCAAGCTTTATTGTGCATCTGAATTGACCAGGGATCTGGAGAAAATGAAGAAATGGACTAAGTCTGGGGTGGGACCAAAGAGGCTGCATTTCTAATAAGATCCTAGTTGATGCTGCAGGGGCTCGTTTTGAATGATAAGAATATGGAGGACCCTTCTCGCCTGCTACCACAAGAAAAACTGATGACAGGGACAGAGAGGATCAAGCAGGTTACCTAAATATATTCCAAAAGCGAGGCCAAGGAAAAGCTGGAATTTGTCCACTGTTGGAATAGAATGAATGGAAAATTGACATTTATTATCAAGTTTGCTCTAGGCACCTTCACACACATATATTTACTCTCGCAAAGCACACATTATCACCTTTTCACTGTAATGAAAGTTAAGAAACTATCCTGAAGTCATTAGGCTCACACACAGCAGAGCCAGGACTCAGACCAAAGCCTGTTGGACTGGAAAACCTCCAAAAACAGGTGACTCCCTGAAAAGCCAAACCTGAGACAGGAATAATAGGAGAAGCCAGGAGAGTCTACAGTCTTTCCTTTTCTAAACATGGTGGACGAAAAAGGGGCGATGAAGCAAACCTGAAAAGCTAACTGGCAGGCCTGACAAAGGATGGTCTGATCACAGATTCCTACCTGGGCAGGTCACGGCGCGTAGTCATGCCCCATATGGCTTCCTTAGCAAATGTCAATCTCTGCTAAGTGAGCCCTGTCTGTTCATCGTTCGTACACAGCTAGGAGAGCATACTTTTGAAATGTCAGAGTAATCTCTTTCCCAGAACTCTTGGAGGCATAACCACCAGCACAAGACCACCAGAACGGGAGACCACAAAACTCTTCATTGTTATCTTGTTGCCCACATACCAACTCTATTTACTGTAAATGTTAACTATCCTATACCTGCCAATGTAAACTAAGTGCCTCTCCATTTCGCTTTTTATCCAACCCTACATACGTCCCAGTTTGCTTTCTCTCACCTCCTTATCAATGAATTTCATGTATCTTACTTGTTTTCTTCTTTGATTCTAAATGTATAAAATGAACTGTGAAACTGCCACTCTCTGGAACATTTTCTCAATCCATGAGATCTTGCCTCTGGTATGTCCTCAAAATTTGGCTCAGATAAACTAACAGTTTTTTTATAGGTTTGAACATTCTTTCATCAACGACATGAACTGCTACTTAGCAATAAAAGGAAATGTAATTAACAGATTCTGTTCTAAAATTCTAATGTACAGAGTAAACTTGTGAAAGCATAAATAAAACTATATTAAAGCCAAAAAGTAAGTATGAGTGTGCTTTCCAAAGTAGTTTTATTCTTCAAGGCATAAATTAACCCCAAATCCCCCAAAAGTTAAATAGAATAAACAACATAATAAACCAGAAAATACAAACAGAACATTTTTAGTGTCAATGCATTTGAGCTTTAATTTTCAAAATGGAATACTGTCCTTTCAGATTTTATTTAGTCCATGACACATCAAGAAAATCTAAACAAATGCCATTTAACACTAATTCTAATGGATAAAAAATACCAGAATTTGGCTTAAAGAGACAGTACCACTCACAATGAGCTAACCAGAATTACCAGCTGGGATCAGTTAACCACATTTACCAAATAAGGCAAGTTTTTTCAATGCTTGAAATCTTTCTACAGTGAGCTCACTTCACGTCTCCCTGGGTTTTCTACAGTAATTGTAGAGGTCATCTCTCTAATTCAGAGTCAGGAAATCACCAGGCACTCAATGGAGACGTGGGCTGCCTGGTCTCCAGAGAGCATTCAGTTTGGCTTCTTATTATTACTGAGTATATATAGAAGAGAACGATGCAAAATGTACTCTAATGGCCAAAGGGTAAGAAGCTGTGTTAAGCCAAACCTATTAATAAGGTCAATGAGAGATGTTTACTCTTGTGAATAAAAATGGCAGACTTACCTTACTTCTCTCAATAGACGTTTCAAATGTACTTCTGGTGATCTAGCACTTAGTCTATGCAAACATCCACAAATTTCAATAATGTTGGCTAACAAATGAGTCATCTACACATTCCCCAAAAAAACAAAATATTTTTTCCTTTATTAATTGACTGCTTTTTTTATGGTGTAGAAACCATGGCACACGGACAAAAGAAATGGAAATCTATGATGAGATTTACCACATTCTTATTTAAATCAACACTGTTGGGTTGTCCACCACATTTTGGAGTTCATGGTGCAATTTGAAACCTAAACAAAAGCATTTAATTGTAAAGTGGTTTTTACGTGGCCTTCTCTTAAATACTTACAGTCTACTTCAGAGGTAAAAAATATATATATTTATCATCTTCTTCTAAATTTCTTGTTTGCAAAACAATAGCCCTAAACTGAGAATATGTTTGGCTTCAAAGGTAAAAGATTTCCATGAAGATATAAATATTGGAAATAAAAAAATTTGGTATTTATGTTACAGTTATGACTTTCAGCTATTAATCTGTTCAAGGTCACAGCCAATTTAACCTTATTATAACTTCTGTGATTTCCCAATGTAGGAAGGCAAGTAAGTCATCAAACACACATGACTAAGACTGTAATACCAGAGAAGACCTAAGAGAATGCAGGAGGATGAAAAATGAAATTTGTTTCAGGCCTCAGACCAGGAGTTTGCAAAATGTTTTCTGCAAGAGGCCAGACAGTAAATATTTTATGCTTTATTGGCCTCCAATACAACCACCCAACTCTGCTGTTGTAACATGAGAGCCACCATACACAGATGAGCTCCATTGTGTTCTAATAAAACTTTATCAACACTGAAGTTGGAACTTAATGTCACAAAACACTATTCTTTTAATTTTTAAAAACCATTTATAATGTAAAAACCATTCATAGTTCATGGGCCACACAAAAGCAGGCAGCTGGCCAGATTGGGCCTGCAGTTTGCAGATCCTGGTCTTTAAATGGAGAAATGAACATTCTCAGCTCAAGAAACAAAGGATACCTTCCACTGTGCAGTGTGGAAAGCCATCCTGAGCCAAAAGAGAATGGAGTCACCTAGTTCCTTTACTGAGTTGAATGCTCTGAGCTGGTGCTGGTGCTTAGACTATTACTACCACACAGGATAGTGGATTTCCTCTCTCCTGTGCCATCCTTCCTTTGGAACTCAGTAACAGCTGAATTCACAGATGGGAACATAAGCCTCTCCAGCCTGAAGGGAAGGATAGAAGTAAATCTTAGAAAAGATATGGTATAGTGGAGAGCTCAGACCTACTTAATAGAAATGCATTCCAATGGCAGGTGTTGCTGAATGAGAGAAAAGGATGAAAAGATGGTGCCCTTAAGGAAACTGAAGGGCTAATGATGAGGCTCATCTTTGGACCCCAAGGAAAAGACCAGGTTTGTAATTTGCTGGAGGGCAATCAGTGGTAACTTAGAGTCAAAGGCCATTGTTACCTGTAAGCCTGAGGTTGTCTCCCCTTGCACTCCTGCTGGTGGGGATTTCTAGTTAGCAAGCCTTGTGTGGCCAGCAGGTGCCTAGAAATGATTGGAACCCCTAATCGTAGAACAACATTTATCGTGAGCATTCCAACGTTAATACTGATGAATCATTGGTTGGCAGCTAGTCTCTCTGACTCCAGCTTTCACAATGCTTATAAACTATCTTTTTGAAATACAGATTCAAGACTTGACTGGCACATGAGTGTAGTGTTGTGGTTAGGAACATGTGCCTTAGAGCAAAGCTGCCTGATTTGCTACTTACTAGTTGCCTAATGCTAGGCAAATTATATTATACTCTCCTTGGCTCAGTTTACTCACTGGTCCGAAGGGCAACTCCTCCCTTACAGGGCTACTGTAAAGATGAATAAGCACATGTGAGCTACCTATGATTAATTTCCATTACATCATGATCATCATCATGATTTCTGTTAACAAAAAAACATACAAATAAAACAAAATACTCCTTGGTGCAGCACGAAACTCTCCAATATTCTGCCCCAGCTGAATATTTCCTGCCTCATTTTTCACTAATTTCATTTCATCTTCCACTCACATACATAGGCTAACCTATAACCCAGTATTTATTCACACCATGGCTTATGAAATACAGGTGGGTTATACAATCAATGTCACAAGTTATAACCAGCATTTGTTTTAATGATGTGGATTAGAGTGGAAGACAATTGAAAACACCAAATTACATCAGATGTTGAAATAGAAGTATGTTTGTATATATAATCACTCAATTATGATGTAAAACACATTTCTTAATGTGGTTCATGTTTTAAAAAATAGCTCTAATCACACCAAGTATATCAAGCGTCTAAGCCACATCACATAATGTTTATACCCACTATGACTTTTACTCTTTTTCCTGGGATACTGGTTGACCTTGCACTGACGAGAAAATTTCTGCTTTAAATTGCACCTGCTGAATGCTACAACTTCACAGAAGTCTTTGCCAGCCTCCCCGGGATAAGAAGAGTGGATTGTTTCTTCTACTGTACTCAAAAATTACTAAGGGTATATTTCAGATACATCATCAATCCCATTCCATCACAATTATCTGTTTCTTTGGGGCTTCTTCTGCTATACTGTGAGCTCCATTAAGGCAAGCAACATATTTTATTTTTGCATCCCCAAGACTTAGCACCATGTCTGAAACAAAGCAGATCGACACCATCTAGTTGAAGGTTTTTGTATCAGTGACTTAAGACAAGATGGATGATGGCATGGTAATCAAATTTCTAATGACTCAGGGCTGGGAAAGGAGGATGAGGGAGTAGAGGAGAACATCTCACTATATTAGATAATAAATTTTAGATGCTAAAAGATCTCATTACTTTGGAATGAAGTACCTGAAACAGTAAAAGTCTCACCATCAAATCCAAAAAGTCTATTAGGGATCAAAGAGCTCTACTTAAGAACTGCCAAGATTTTATTTAGCTCTGAATAAACAATGTGACATCAACAGTGACAAGGCAAATGATTTTATTGTCTGACATTGGTGCTTCTTTTAATGTTATAGTAATTAGACACTCTAGGGCTTCATGTTCAGTTTTGACTACTAAATTTAACAAGACCTGTTTATAGAAAACAACAGTTTGGTAAGCTGAAACAATGTCATAGTAAGAGTAAGTTAATGTAACAGATATTCAGCAAATATGGGAGCTTCCCGACAAATACTGACCCTGGCGACTTTGACATTGGGGTGCCCCATACATTTGTGTGTGTGTGTGTGTGTGTGTGTGTGTGTGTATTAGACATGAAAATTCGTGTATTTCAGATGTGACAAAAAGTTTTAGTTAATTTTATAAGGAAAGTAGTCTAAAGTTATTCATAATTTAGTTTTTAAATCTATATGAGTTTCCTAAATATTTAACCCACCGATTCATAGGCTTCATAGGGTTTCTAGTTACTTCAATGTGTATTACAATGATTTAATTCAAATTCAATACACATAAAATATAGGTGAGGGCGCAATAGGAAGAGCCCAATAAAACAGCATTAAAATCAAATGATGGCACAGGACACTATTACAGTGCAGTTAAACACAGGATGGCTGAATTCACTGGTGGTAGTCATTTTACTGAAGCCCCACAGTTAGGCCCTGGCCAGTGTAGCTCAGTTGGTTGGGGATCATCCCGTGCACCAAAAATTTGCTGGTTTGATTCCTGGTCAGGGCAACATGCCCTGTTTCAGGCTCAATCTCTGACAGGAGGCATGTAAGAGGCAGCTGTTCCACCCTCACGTCAATGTTTCTCTCTCCCTCTTCTCTGTCTCTAAAAAATCATTTTTAAATCTTTTTTATCTTTTAAATCATTTTTTAAAAAAGCTCTATAGTTAACATCAAATGATGTATATTACAAACCCACCTATGCATGATATTTGTAATGTACTCCTGTTTGTATCTGTAACTTGCTTTAAATTCTGAAGTATAAATGTGAAATAGAATGTTCCCTATTTTACTGTGCTGTTAGAATCTTCCACTGATGTCAGTATGAAGTCTCCTAAGTGTTACAGAACATTTCTAAACATCTAAATTTGAAAACCAGAAATCACTAATAAAGATTCCTACAACTTCAAGGACCACTGAAAAGACAGTGATCTTGAACAAAGAAGGTGTCAGGAAAATTAGCAAGTGTAGAGCAATGGTGAGTACCAAAGTACAGATCATGAAATGAATTCAGAAGCACAAACTAGCATGTAGAAAAGTCTTCTACGTAGGGCAGCCGGTGGATGTGGTAGAGAAAAGAATGTGTCTACAAATAGAAACACCGACTCTTGAACCGATGAAACAACCTTGTTTCCTAGAGAAGAGACCAAGTTCACGTGGGAAACTTGCTTTGTGGACGTGCTCCAAGGGGAAGCATCTGAACTCCTCGCTGCTGTCCCTGTTGAATAAAAGAGACCTGGAGAATTTTCTTTAGTTACCTGGAGTATCTCCTTCCACCAGGTTAACTCTAAGTAACTGGATTTGCAACAGAGAAGACTTCATAACAAGGAAAAAGGCTTGATTCTCATCCAAGAAGCTGACCACTGAAGAATAAAAGTAATCAGAGTGTATAGCAAGGTTTCACGCTCAAGATCTCTCAGTATTGGATTCAACAATGACACAGTGAGGCTCCACTACATTTCATCAATTACTATTTATGTGTGACGCTGTAAATTGCATTAATCTTTTTAAAAACTGTATATTTGACCTAAAAAGTAGCATAAGGATCTTTTGTAAAGATACAACTTGTAAGGAAGCTTAAAAATGTTTCCTAAGTATTAGACTTCAGGCATCAACAGAAGAATAATTAGGTGGGAAAATAGTGATAATTTTCTCTATAAGTTATAATAATCAAATTAGAGCATAGGAGCTTATCCTTCTATCTGAGCACACAGTAGCCACTTAATAAAATTGTAATAATCTATATATGTATGTAAACACATATATGCATTTATCATGTAATGATGTAATATTTATTAACTGACTTAAATTCTTCAGCAGAATGCCTTTTGGGTTATGTCCCTTTCCAGATTTCTAACTCTATAGCTGTTCCCTATGACTGGCCAGGTTTGAAATGTACATAAAAGCATGATACTCAGCAATTTCTGAAATATGTACAGAGACACTGAAACATGTACAGCGCCCCCTGTCAAGTACAGAGACCACTGCCCAGATCCTGTCTCCAGGGAATGTGATCTGATTTGTTTTCCTAGTGATGGCCATGAGTTCAAGTAGGGCTGATATTCACCTTATACGGATGTTGTAAGGATGGTGAAAATATGCTACAAACTACCAAAACAAGTTGCATGGAGGTAGGTATGGCCCGGTGCCAAAAGTCAAGTCAGAAGGTTTGGATTTGAGTCCCAGCTAGAGGACAAGGGCACCCCTGGGTTGCTGGCGATGCTTCTTGATCTTTCTGGGTCTCAGGTTAGTTCTGTGAACATGATGATACTTCCTTCTCTGTAAGATTGTTAGAAGTAACTAGAGGCCCAGTGCACAAAATTTGAGTACTGGTAGGGTCCCTAAGGCCTGACCGGTGATCAGGGCTGATCTACAGGCGACTGGCGGGTCCCTGCTGGCACCCGCCTTGGCTAGCCTGGCACCGCCCATTCGCCAGCCCTGCCCCCCGCTGCCGGTCGCCTCCTTCTGCGGGGCAACCTGGCAGGGCAATTGGGGGGCCCCCCGCTGGCACCTGCCTTGGCTGGCCTGGGGCCGGCAACTGGGGGCAGCTCCTGTGTTGAGCATCTGCCCCCTGGTGGTCAGTGCGCATCACAGCGACCGGTCGTTCTGTGGGTTATTCCACCGTTCAGTCAATTTGCATATTAGGCTCTTATTATATAGGATAGTGATCCATAAATTGTGTATCGTATTGTTAATTATGAGTGATGTCCATCTAAAGCCTTCTTGAATTAGTAGCCTTGTGAACCATTATCACTATTTAACCATCAACTCAGAGCTGCTTCTCTCTGTCCATGAAACAAAATAAGAAATTAACCTACATGATGAACAATGACCTTATTTTTACTGCAATGCTTTGGTTAATACTGACAAAAAGTATATAATAGCAATAATTGTTATTAATTATAAAACAAAAGCCAGTAATGCCTTAGTGCTTACTATGTAGAAGAATTATGCAAAGCAATTTATATAAAATGTCAAATTGTGCTATTGTAGCAGTTTTATGACGATCGTTCTATTTTCTCCATTTTTCAGATGGGGAAACTAAGGCTTTAAAGAGGTAATTATTTTATCCAAGTTCACATTTCCTACAAGTATTGAGGGCCAAGTTTTTATCTTGTTTGTATGATTCTATAGAACTTGCTGTTAAATAATTATGACACTATCTTACTCTTCAAATGAGCTAACCAGCCAATTTTCTTTGAGAAGTTTTTAAAAAAGGGAATAAATATCACTTGAGTATCAAATATGTGGTGGTGCCACTAAAGAACTCTATAGATGTTATCTCATTTCTGATTAAAAGCTGACTCTACACCTTACTAGTTAGGTGACCTCACCCCATTTACTTCACTTTTACTATATCTCAGTTTCTTTCCCTTTTTTAAAAAATCTTTATTATTGAAAGTATTACATATGTCCTCTTTTTCTCCCACTGACCCCTTCTAGCCCACTCCCATACCCCACCCTAAGCCTTCACCCCCCGCCATTGTCTAAGTCCATGGGTTATGCATACATATGCATACAAATTCATTGGTTGATCTCTTAGGACCTGCCCACCCTCCTCTGCCTTCCCTCTGAGGTTTGACAGTCTGTTCAATGCTTCTTTGTCTCTGGATCTATCTACAAAGTGAATTTAACAGTTTTCTTATCTGATATGTTGGTTATGAGGATTAAATGAATTTACATGTAAAATGTTTAGGGCAGTACTTGGTTAACTATTATAAAGGGCAGTATTATTATTGTTTAAAAAAATCAAATGACAAAAATCAGTAATTCTGCAACCCTGTATAACATAATAGGGTCTATTGACTGGATGTACAATAAAGGGAATTACAAGCAGTTTCAAAACAACTATTAAATGGCTTATAGTTTGCCCAGAGAATTCAGTCCCAAATACAGTCCTTGCTAGACAGCATCTGTCCAGGAGACAGAGACTCAGCTCAGTGCCCATCAGCAGCACATGAAAAACCAATCCTGACTATTCTCTTAGGACTTGTTGCCAACAGGAGGAAAAGTATGGTGACCTCAATCCATACACTGATCCTATAAACCATGTTATTTTGAATGTTCTGATTGTGAATCCAAAGTATTATCCATTAAATAAATAACTCCGTTCAGTGACAAAAATGTTATTATTTGAAATAAGTAAAACATCTGTAATCCTTCTGGGTTCTCTCTAAGTTATCTGTAGGTTTCAGACAACAAATTAGAGTGCAGCCACTTTTCACATGAAGAAAAGAAATCTAAGGCTATACCAAAAATTAATTGTGACAATGCTTCATAGATTTTTTTTTTAGATACTAAATGCTAAAATAATTACATTTTAAAATAATAAATGTTCAAAGACAGAACCAAACTCTACTATAGACTGAAAAAAGGAGACAAAAATCATCAGGTTCCATCACAGTGTTCAATATGAAATCAATGTAAAGAGAATCAAGTTCTATTTTGAAATTACTAATATTATATTGTTTATTTTTGTATTCAAACATGCCCCCCATAGAGGGTCCCAGCCAGTTTGGCTCAGGGGATAGAGTGTCGGCTTGCCAACTGAAGGGTCCCAGGTTTGAATACGGTAAAGGGCATGTATCTCTGTTGCAGCTCCTCCCCCGCTCCGGCCCTTGTCTGGGCTAGTACAGGAGGCAACCAATTGATGTGTTTCTCTTACATCAGTATTTCTCTCTGTCTTTTCCTTTGTCTTCCACTCTCTCTAAAAAATATATAAATAAAATTCAATGGAAAAATACCCTCGGGTGAGGATTAAAACACACACAAACACACACACACATACACACACACAAAACCTATAGAGGAATGTTCATATGATTCTTTCAATATCTAATTAAAGATGAAAACCAGTCTTTAAAAACATTTCCCATAGAAATAAAAATGTACTTTTAACTTTTATGGGCAGAGAAATACTCAAGCCTCTTTCATCTCTAATGAAACCAGTGGTGAGAGCCTACTGTGTGGTCGGAATTTTTAAATCAAGGGAACTATACTAACTTCACCTGATTTAAAGTGGGCAAGTGGGAACATATTTGAAAAATTTTTATAATTAAGAAATTTCACACTAAATCATTTTTTGCTAAAGGTAAAGAAAATGACCCTAGCCAGTTTGACTTCGTGATTAGAGCATCAGCCTGCAGACTGAAGGGTCTCAGGTTCAATTCCTGGTCAAGATCATGTACCTTGGTTGCTCAATCCCTGGCCCCCGTCGGGGTACATGTAGGAGGCAACCAATCGATGTGTCTCTCTCACATCAATGTTTCTCTCTGTCTCTCCCCCTCCCTTTCACTCTTTCTAAAACTCAATGGAAAAATATCTTTGGGTGAGGATTAACAACAACAAAAAAGAAAAAATCTCACAAAGGAGTACTCTAAAGAGCAGCCTGGAGGAGTTGAAAGACTGCTGGTGTGGATGAAAACTGGGTGCTGTAATAAATGTGACCCAAAGTAACCTCACAGGATAAGCTGAGCATAAATTCTTAACTAGGCAAATCATGGTGGGTAGTCACACCCAAAGCCTATAAAAAGGCTATCTTCACCTTAAGCTTGCCCTGTCCATTGTTCCATTGTTTCTATGCCTGTGAAATGCCTCTTTTTCAGACCCCTCAGAAGTATAACCACCCTCAAAAAAGCACATAATCCTGTTAACTATCTTGTAATCCTATCATAGAGATTTTTCTGCTTTGCCTTTTCCCAACTTTATGTAATCTGCCTTACTTTCCTGCCTTAATCCAAATATATAAAAGAAACTACAAACTGTCATTATGGGAAGCATTTGAGATCTTGCTTCCTGGCATGTCATCAATTTGGCTCAAATAAACTCTTTTAAAAATTCTCTACAGGTTTGGACATTCTTAGGTTGACACTGGTCTGAGGAATTACGTTCTAGCCCTCACTGTGCCACCAACATGCCCAGTCTATTTATATGTGGAACATGAGCACTTGGTCTCCTGAAAGTCAGTTCCATCTCTTAAAATATCTAGTCATTTGGTTTGTACAGGGTGTTCCCCAAAAATGTATACATACTTTACTAGCTGATAGCTCGGTTTTGAAAATGAAATGCGTTTTTTGTTGTTGTTAATCTTCACTTGAGAATATTTATCCCATTGATTTTTAGAGAGAATGAAAGGGAGGGGTAGAGACAGAGAGATATAAACATGGATGTGAGAGAGACACATGACTTGGTTGCCTCCCCCAGGATCCAGGATCGAGCCTGCAACTGAAGTATACGCCCTTGACTGGAATCAAACCCACGACCCTTCAGTCTGCCATCCGACGCTCTAATCACTGAGCCAAACCAGCTAGGGCTGAAATGCATTTTAATAAACACTGCTTTTATAATTATTAAAGGTGTGTGCATACATTTTAAAAATATATATATTTCTTTATTGATTTCAGAGAGGAAGGAAGAGGGAGAGAAACATCAATGATGAGAGAGAATCCTTGATCAGCTGCCTCCTGCAAGTCCCCTATTGGGGATTGAGCCTGCAACCCGGGCATGTGCCCTTGGTCAGAATCGAACCTGGGACTCTTCAGTCCACAGGCTGATGCTCTATCCACTAAGCCAAACTGGCTAGGGCCATTTTTGAGAAACTCTCTATATATGTTTACACACACACACACCTATAATGAATTTGTCTTTGATTGGTAAGAGTTAATTTGTGATGAGACAAGTGTGGAAAATGCAGATATGACTTACAATTGATTCTCTCTGGGAGCAAGGAGGAGAATTCCCATATAATCAATGAAATATAACTGTCAAATTATACAAAAAGTGGGGGAAGAAATAATTCATCCTGCTCTGTTATAATGCTGCTCTCGATATATTCATATTGTGAAAATTCTAGTTGGCATTAACAGCTCTGAATACCCACTTCCACTTCCACTCATTTCTAGAATTCAGTTCAGCCAAATTAAAGAAACCGAACATTCCATCCCACACTCTGACACATGCAATGGCCAGGCCTGCAATACAGTTTCATTCTGCGAATACCAATAGACTCAGAACCCTTAAACAAATACATTCTTGACAACTGTTTATACATAATTCTTCTAATCTTTAGCTATTCACAAAGCAGGCCCCACCGCCTCTGTCCTTGAGTTCCACGACCCCATCATTAACCTTTTCTAATGCCTCTCACAGATGCCTGGTGCTTTTCCCCCTCAACTGGAACTCACTCAGGGCCTCCACAGCAAAGTATCAGGTGTCTCAAAGCTCCATAGAACACACTACAAAGGAAATGTTTGCGGTCCATGGCCTTGATCCACTCCAGTTAAATAGGATCATCTGGTTGTGAGGAGAGGGCCACTTTGACTCAGCGTTTTCCACTTGGACCAAGAAAAGGAGGTTGCTGACTGCAGTGGAAGATTCTACACTTAACTTAATAGACACTCTTGCCTTCCAGCTGGCTCGTGGGCCTGAGTACACTGTGGAAACCTCTATTCTAAAGACTGTGGAAAGCAACAGTGTGTCACTTGTAGAATTAGCTTTATTTACCAAGTAAGAAAATACCTAAGTAAAACAGGGAGCAAAGCAATACAAAAAAAGATTTTTTTCTGCAAGGATTTCTACTTCTACCACAATGTTTTTGCAATACCAAAAGAAAAGAAAAGGACTCAAACGTATATGTCAGAAGAAAATGCCTGTTCTTTATTCACTTTACTAAAAAACAACTACTTAGCAGCTTAGAAACAATTTAGCATTAAGAGCATCAAGCAAATAAAATACACAGAATCACCATCACCAAAGGACCACGTACAATAATCTTTATGCTCAAGATTTCATTTGAATTCATTTAACCACAGGTTTAACCTTCTAATGAGTGGGCAAACGTGTAGTATACTATTGTGTATTCTCAGTTGGTCTGTCCAGGAAGTGAGATGTTTTAAAAATAAAATGGGTGTAATTGCTCACTCAACTACAACTATAGCTAATCTAAACTTTCATATAAGAATAATCCAGCCCTGGCTGGTTTGGCTCAGTGGATAGAGCATTGGCCTGCAGACTGAAGGGTCCCGGGTTCGATTCAGGTTTAGGGCACGTCCTTTGGTTGCAGGTTCCCTGGCCCTGGTCGGGGTGCATGCGGGAGGCAATCAATGTGTCTCTCTCACATCGATGTTTCTCTCTGCTCTCCCTCTCCCTCCCACTCTCTCTAAAAATCAATGGAAAAATATCCTCGAGTGAGGATCAACAAAAACAACAGCAACAACAAAAAGAATAATCCATACACAAATGAAATACACTGTTTTAGGTGGGCCAGAGAACTTGGAATATCCTGCACTATAAAAAGGATTTTTCACAAAGCTCTTTCATAAAGGTTTGTAAAAATTAATGAAGTGAAATATTGTAAATCAAGGCTGTGAAGTAAAAAGGCTTGATTTTAGCTCCATAATCTCACTCATCATTGTCCTCATGGTAAAACAGGTGTAACACACAGGTTGCTTTGAGGATTTAATTAGGTCACAGATGTAATAGTTCAGTGAAAATCACTACAATGTAAATGTCAATAAAGATCAGCTATTTTTTTTATTCCTGAAAAGAGTCTTCCTTGATCTGGAATACCACATTCTTGTTATTTTCTTTCTTCTTCTGCCCATTCCTTTCACCGTAGAGTTTTCTCTCCCCAAACATTAATGTTGAGAGTTTTCAGATTATACAGAATGTAGGTCCTCTTCTCGCTCTGTTCTTTCCCAGTGGGATCTATTCTACCCCCCTTGATTTTAATTACCACCTAGAACAATAACTCCCAAAGGTGTATTTCTAATTCGGATCCGATCACACACCTGACAACTCAACGTCTCCACGTGGATGTCTCAGAGGAACCTCGAATTCATTATGTCTAAAAGCCAAAATCACCATCCTGCCAGCCAAACATAAACGTTGCCTGTCTTCGTAAGTTGCTGCAAAACCACTGAAGTATGCAACCCAGACCCCTGGGAGTTACCTCAGAAACGTCCTGTCCCTCACTTCTAACTACGTAACCCATTTCCTACCCCTTTCCATTTACCTCTGAAATACGCCCCTTGTCTCCACCACTACTATCCCCTTCTGAATCTAAAGCCACTGTCCTCAGCCTCCAAACTGGTTTTCACAAAAGCAGTATCGCCTCCTCCAATCCATGCATGACATGCAACTAGAGAAATATTTAAAAATGCACACGTCCTCCGTTCTTCCCGTGGTTCTTTATATTACGAACACACTGGACCTTTTTCCTTTAAAATGCCAGCCTCTCTCCTCCTTCGGGGCCTCGATTCATCCCCACCTTGTTCCTTCTTCAGGAAGGTATGGAAGGTTGTCCCCTTCCTACCCCTGTATGCCCATAGCTGGCTATTTCTTTCTCATCCTTTATGTATTTCTCTGCTTAACCAGTCCCTCCTCCAGAGAGCACATCCTGGTTCTCAGGACAAGGTCAGTCCCATTCATTACCCTCTCAGGAAGCACCCTGCACTTCTGCATCAGTGCCTTTGCTATTACTTTGGTGTCTGTTTTCCACAAAAGATAATTAGAGACACAAATGCAGGGAGCATGCTTGTCTTGAGTATAGTTGTATCCCTTCATCTCAAACACCAGGATTGCTGCAAGGAGGCCAGTCAGGACATTGATAAACATTTGCTGCATTAATTAACACAAAAATAGTTCCGGCTTAGTCCTCAACTTGATAATTTTTCATAATTGGTGAAGAAATGTATGAAAAACTAATTCAGGGCAGACTGTGATAGCTTTTTACAGGAAATAAGCATAAGGACTACTGGATCCTACGAGGGGGAAAAATCAATTCTGGGAGAGGAATGAATGAGGCCTATATATGGGCGGCTTCTTTCTGGTGCTGGGTGATCAGCCATGGAGAGTTAGCAAGACCTAAACAAGGGGAAGAAATGTTCTGGGGAGAGAGGAAGGTTGGTCAAATCCATGGACAGAGATTAGTGAGCAGGCAACTGTGCCCGAGGAGGGAGGTATAATGAATGCAGCAGATGGGCGCGGTGCGGAGGGCGTTCCTTATCAGGAGTAAACTGCCTCTCAAAGAGATCCACTATCCAAGAATGACAGACAGGAAGGAAGATAACAGATTAGGATGAGCGTGTGGAGACAACTAGTAAGCTATTTCAATATTTCAGATAGAAGAGAAGGTGGAAAGGAGGTAAAATAATTCTGCATTAGAATGGATAGAACTGCTTGCATAGGGAAGAACTATGTCACTGGCTACATAGAAAACCAAAACATTTTGAGAAAGAAAAGGTGAAGTGATGAGTTCTGTTTTGGAAACCCTAAAGTTTATGTCCTTACATAATGTTGTGCAGGTAGTTAAAATGCAGATCTAAGAAAGGGTGCAAGCAAATTTCAAAAAATATTAGGCTCAGGGAAATTTTAATTGGTACAAAATCAACTGAACATCATTGCAAAGTCTTGACAAACATGTTGAAGGTTTTTCCACAAACACGTTTTCTTGAATAATGAAAAAATACCACCTATAATAATAAAAGCATAATATGCTAATTAGACCGGTCGTCCTTCCGGACAAACTTCCGGATGAAGCCAGGGAAGTGAGGGAAGCCAGGGTCCCAGGTGCCAGAGGGAAGCCGGTGCCAGCAGCCATGGGAAGGAAGGCCTACTCTTGCATGAATTTCGTGCATCAGGCCTCTAATAAGTAATAAAAGTTTTCTGATAATAACTGCCTGAATTTTCAATATACCCTCTGCCTAATTTTTATTTTATAGATGTTAGGAGCAAAGCTCATAATTTTACCATAACTTCACCCCTCTTCAAATACTTCCCTCCAATTGTGGTAATGGAAGGAACTCACTGATGCTGACTTTTTCTCTATTCAGTAGAAGAAGATCTTTTATGTTTAAGGAAATGCTGGTCTTTGTAATAGGCTCAGTGCAAAAGTTAAAAATGACATACAGAATTTTTAAAAGGTCATTCTAATATCAAAATGTTAACATCTGAAATTATGTCATCTTTAATTACCAGGAGAATATCTGAAGAATAATAAAACGGAACACTTACTTTTGCTGCGCCTATCTGTTCTTTTCGAAATTTCTCAAGTGGCGCAATTAATACATCATTAGCGTTTTGAATCTGAAATTAAAAATGCAAATTAATTAAATTATGTATAATTTAATGCAAATATTGATAAAAGATGGCTCATTTATTCACCTTATTTAAATAAACAGCTTTTTTTCTCTTGTTCACATCTATAAGTGAAATAAAAATACCTCGTATGTTATAGTATTTTTCTACTTTATAATTAAGTTGTTATCACAAATTATGTCATTTGGTTCTACCATAATGTAAATAATGTGAAAACAAGTACACGTGGTAAAATCTTAGTTAAATATTTGACTTCCTTATTCTAAGACATAACTAAGAAACAGCATATTGGATAGTAAATTTACAAATACTTTTAATTATACTGTTTTAATGCAGTCAGTTCAAACATCATTTTAAAACTGAACCATAAAAAAGCTCTTCCATTTTGCCACTAGAATATTATAGTTCTACAACTGCAAAATAAAATAAGGCTCACTTTTCTTTCCTATTTCAGTATAATTCTTACACTTGGGATTTGCCGGAATGTTCTCATATTTCCAACCCTACTAAAATAGTATCTGATTTATTTTCAATGAACAGTATTTTAGCCTCAAACTCCAAATTGGGATTCCCCTAAAACTTTAAAACATAAATCTTTTAATATTGATCTGTAAGAATATTGTGAGAGGGTTCAAAGTATGGGGGCCAGGGACTGAATGCAAGGAGACAAACATTTCTGACAGTAACATTATGCTGGAAGGAAATCTCCATTTAAAAAACCCCCTATGAAGCATTAAAATTAAACATAGGATCTTAAATGTCTCACCACAAAAAGAAATGTTAATTATGTGACAGGGTGGAGGTGTTAGCTATGGCCATGGTGGCAATCATTTTGCAATATAAAATGTATCAAACCAACGTGTACATCTTGAGTTTACACAGTGTTATATATCATTTATATCTCAACTAGAGGCCCGGTGCACGAAATTCATGCACTCGAGGGAGCGGTGTGACCCTAAGCTCAGATTGGGAGAGGGCGCAGGCCAGGCCAAGGGACCCCACTGGTGCATGATCAGGGTTGAGGAAGGGCGCGGGAGGTTGGCCAGCTGGGGAGGGACTGTGGGAGGGCTCCAGGGCATGTCAGGCCTGTCTCGCTCATTCCCAATTGGCTGGACCCCAGCAGCAAGCTAACCTACCAGTCGGAGCATCTTCCCCCTGGTGGTCAGTGCATGTCATAGTGACTGGTCAACTGGTGAACTGTCTGCCCCCTGGTGGTCAGTGCACGTCACAGCAAGCAGTTGAGCGGCCTTAGCATATCATTAGCATATTACACTTTGATTGGTTGAATGGCCGACCAGACACTTAGCATATTAGGCTTTTATTATATAGGATGAAACCTGGTGGCAGGGAGCAGGCCTAGTTAACAAAATCTTTTTCTACCACTGTGATAACAACATGATCTATTATCCTATATAATAAAAGGCTAATATGCAAATTGACCGAACGGCAGAATGACCGGTTGCTATGATGTGCACTGACCACCACGGGGCAGACGCTCAATGCAGGAGTTGGCCCCTGGTGGTCAGTGTGCTCCCACAGAGGGGAGCACTGCTCAGCCAGAAGCCCTGAGCCGGCTCCTCCAGGGAGCAGGCCTAAGCCATCAGTGGGGCATCCCCCAAGGGCTCCCGGACTGTGAGAGGGCACAGGCCGGACTGAGGCACCCTCCCTTCCCCCCCATGCAGGAATCTCATGCACTGGACCTCTAGTATAATTAAAAAATGCTAACATTAAAAAAAATTTTTTAATACATTACTCTATTTTAAAATAGGTTAAATGGTATACAGGAGTTCCTTATATTATTCTTATAACTTTTCTGTATGTCTGAAATTATATAAAAAGTTTTAACTTCCAACAAAAAGGTTTTACTTATTTTCACTAAACTGGTTATTCTTTAGTCAAGTCTTACTTCTTAAATTCCAGAACCTAAATGCATTGAGATAGTATACACAAAAATAAAAACTAGAGTGTTAATTCCTTCCACGGTTCTGTCATTCTCCCATTTGCAGAAAAATGAGATGAGAGATCTTAAAAACACAGCCTAAAATCCTGTGCTGTGAAAACACACAAAATAGATCAATATTCAAGATTCTTTCTGAGACACTGAGGATCTGGACCCATCCATCACCTGCTTCCCTCTGTGAGCTCAGGCAGGCATCCCTGCAGATACACTGCAGGCCTCTAACGAGAGAGCTGATTGGAAACAGTAGCAAAGCAGCTCACTTTTCATTCTCACTCTCTAAATCCTCGGCGCCCTCATGGACGCCCAAACACATACAAACACACGCATAAATATCCAGAGTTCGCAGACATAATAAATAGCTGATTCTGCCTTTAAAGTGAAGCTTGTATAAGGGGAAAAGACAATGTCATGAACAGTTCAGTTTAAATTGGAAAATGGCAAAAATAAAGGCTAACACGTACTGAATGTTTATGCTGGAAACAAAAGCATGATCTAACGTATTTAAACTTGGTGAACTTCAACAGGGAGATATTTCTCAAGGGCTGAAAACTCCAGCAATGA
This sequence comes from Plecotus auritus, assembly GCF_963455305.1. NCBI lineage: Eukaryota > Metazoa > Chordata > Mammalia > Chiroptera > Vespertilionidae > Plecotus > Plecotus auritus. The sequence continues at coordinate 86,730,088 of NC_137783.1, forward strand.
GGCTGAATAGGATGATATACAGTATAGCGCTGAGGGACACATGTTTAGAATAAAAACTACCTGGGTATAAACCAGGTTCTGTTGCTTACTAGCTGCTAGGGAACCCTTCTGAGCATCAGCTGCATCATCCACCCAACAATTTGGTTCTAAGATGATGAATGTAAAACACTTAGCTCAGTGTTTTACATATAATAAGCGGTCAAAATTTACAGCTTTCAATATTGCCCAAAAAACATAGATAATGAATCTCATTCTGAATTTACCTACTTATCAGACTTCTATCTCTGAATCTTTTTTTGCCCCTCTTCGCTGAAGTGTATCTATGTGGGTGGTATTAAAAAAGTATTTTCCCATGAAAGTTCCAAAAGACAGATGGCTTGGACTCCCCCACATCGCTGAGATCTGTGGGGATGAGAATAAATTAAGGACTGGGCTAATCCTTCCAGAAAGTTCATGTCTGCTTGAGAAGGGGAGAATGTATTCATTCAACAAGTATTTGATGCCCGTAAAGCACTGTTAAAATATTTTGGAAAAAGTGAAAGACAAAAGGGAGTTACAAGGCAAACCATGCCAAACTCCTTATAAATATACACTAGAAGCCCGATGCACGAAGATTCGTGCTAGAATGGGCTTTCCTTTCCCTGGCTGCCAGCACCACCTTTCCACTCCGGCCCAGCCCCTTTCCGCTCAGGCCCCAGAGCCGCCCCTTTCTGCTCCGGCCCCGCCTTCCTACACTGCCAGAGGCCCTGAGAGACTGGGGGTGGGGCAGAACGCCTGTGTCCCGCCCCCGTCACTAGGCAGCTGAGTATGCAAATTAACTTCCATCTTTGTTGGGTTAATTTGCATATCACTCCTGATTGGCTGGTGGCGTAGCAGAGGTACGGTCAATTTACATGTTTGTCTATTATTAGGTAAGATTAGTATTCTGACAACAGGAAAGATCCACGAGAACTGAATGAGCCGAGGCAGTGTTTGGATAGTGAATATGAACTGGATACACCAAAAGGAAAAAATATTCTAGGAAGAGAGAACACCATGTACAAAGGCAAAAGGGTAGCACCAAGCATGGCATGTGGGAAGCGGGGTGCAGTGCAGGAGAAGAGAGCATTTATTAAGCACTCATTAAGAGTCCATCTTACTTGTGAGTGCATTGACCATGTTACAGCCCTCATTTAACTTTTTACAGTTGGGAGTAGCAGAATGAATGTGAAGCATGTTGAACAGTTCTGGCACATAGCAGGCTCCAAAGAAGCAATATGTCATTATTATTAATGAATAAGAACATTCTCTAACTGGAGAAAAGAGTATACATTATTAGTAATTCACTCAATTGGAATAAGTATGGAAAGGGTGAATTATACCCATAATCAGGGAAAGCAGCCTGAACATTAAAATGACTGTTGGCTTCGGAACAGAGGATTTTTAAAAAATGTATCTTTATTGTTGAAAGTATTACAGATGTTTCCTTCCTCTCCCCTTGATTCTAACCCCACCCCCACCCCCTCCCCCAGGCCTTCACCACACTATTGTCTGTGTCCATGGGTGATGCATATATGCATATAAATTATTTGGTTAATCTTTCCCCATTCACCCACCCACCTACCCCTGCCTTCCCTCTGAGATTTGTCAGTCTGTTCTATGCTTCTGTATCTCTGGGTCTATTTTGTTGATCAGTTTATTTTTTTCATTAGATTCTACATATGAGTGAGATCATGTGGCACTTGTCTTTCTCTGACTGGCTTATTTCACTTAGTACAGTGGTCGGCAAACTGCGGCTCGAGAGCCACATGCGGCTCGTGAGCCGCAGTTTGTCGCTCTGTTGACTAATGAGTTTGCCGACCACTGACCTAGACTCTTGATTCCAACAATTACAGGTTGCTGTTGTTCCTTGTGATTAAGCCCCTATCCCAGTGGTCAGCAAACTCATTAGTCAACAGAGCGGCAAACCATGGCTCGCGAGCTGCAGTTTGCCGACCACTGGCTTAGTATAATGCTCTCCAGGTCCTTCCATGCTGTCTCAAAGGGTAAGGTATCCTCCTTTTGTACTGCTGCATAGTATTCCATTGAGTAGATATACCACAGCTCTTTTATCCACTCATCTACTGATGGGCACTTGGGCTGCTTCCAGATCTTAGCTATTACAAATTGCACCGCTATGAACATAGGGGTGCATATACAGTATTCCTTCTGATTGGTATTTCAGGTTTCTTAAGATATATTCCTAGAAGTGGGATCACTGGGTCAAATGGCAGTTTCATTTTTAATTTCTTGAGGAAACTCCATACTATTTTCCATAATGGCTGCACCAGTCTGCATTCCCACCAGCAGTGTACGAGGGTTCCCTTTTCTCCAGATGCTCGCAACACTTGTCATTTGTTGATTTGTTGATGGCAGCCATTCTGACAGGTATGAGGTGATACCTCATTGTCGTTTTAATTTGCATCTATCTGATGATCAGTGACTTTGAGTATGTTTTTATATGGCCCTTGGCCATAATCCAATTTTAAAATGGGCAAAGGACTTAAACAGACACTTCTGCAAAGTGCACATACAGATGGCTAGAGGATATTTTTTAATGTTAAAAAAACCTGTTCTGAGAAGCCAAGCCAGTAATGTATGGGGTACTTTGAGAATGAAGATTTAAAGGTATAATATGCCAACTAAAGGCTGGGAGAGGAACTCAAGCTAGAAGTGGTGAGGAACCAGAGCAGGTGCCTGGCTGACAGATGAGTAGCAGGGAATTGAAGAGACAGTTTTTTGGAAAACAAAGGGAGAAGTGACATAAGGTTTACATCAATGCTCTTTTTTCTGCCCCCCACCTTCCTCTCTCTAAGCATGTCCTTGGATGAGGATAAAAAAAAAAAGAGGGAGTATGTTTAGTGGAGTAGAATTAAGACAATGAATTTCACTTTGGAACTATTAGTTTTGTGCTATGGGAAGACTCAAAGAACTACTTTGGCAGAATATTCCACCTCAAAATGGCACTAGTACAACTAATCAATATGAATGAAATGTTCTTTATTGGGATGGGAAGGATTAGGAGAGAGAGGGGGGCGGTATACTAAGACACTGGCACCCATACTCATATCCAGTAGTTTCAATCTTTGACAAACCCCACATATGACCTGAGAATAAAACAAAACCTGAGGAGATATAACAAATTAAATGTGATCATTACCAACCATCCTATGAGCAAGTATTATTTCCTCTCTCTATTCCGTATTTATTTTTTCTGTTGTTTCTTGGACTTGTTCATGTTTTCTCTTTCTTCCTCCTCTTATCATTCTATTAATCTGAAACTGAAAGATTTTTTTAAATAAAGTTCTGGAGGCAATAAACAGAGAAAATGAGGAAGGGAGGGAACATCTAAGGGTGATATATAACAATAGATATGATTTATTGACTATTTACTATATACCAAGTACTATGCAAAGCTCTTCACAATATGGAGATTAAAGTCAATTCTATGTGAGAAATGATGTTTGAAATCTAAAAACCATCTGGAATGTATTAGGAATGTGAGTGTTAAAGTTAGCCAGAGTTCCAGTTGAATCTGGGCACCAAAACCGCTAAGACTAAAAATCTTCATCCCTATATCTCTTAAGGTTTTTATAAAAATAAAAGAAAAAATACATATCTTATAAATAACAAGCATAGACTTGGCATATTATAGACTTTCAATAAATGTTCGCTTCTTTATAGAATTTGCAATACCTATCTGCTATGTGTCCAAAATATCATAAGCAGCCTCAGAACTTCCCAAGAGGATTTAAAATGTGATTACTCAAAGGTAGAAAAGAAAATCCAAGTTAATTTAACAGAACAGTGCCTATTCAGAATACCATCGGCAAGAGTAGGTAAGCAGGGGCCTAATGTTTCCAAAAGCCATTACAGCGTATGTGTTCTTACATCTGAACTATGATGCTTCTTTTGTATGCAGTCAATGGGCTGCTGCTCACAATATGTGAGTCTAAATTCAAGAGATCAAAATGGAAATGCCAACACTTTCAGGCACAAAGTGGATTTACAACCCAATGTGGCTGCCTCTGACCCTCGGGTCTGTGCGTCCCTAGGGAACGCATGCCTTTCGTCCCCACACACTGTCCCATCACCTGGGCGGAATTCTTCCATTCTGAAGTAACCCAAGTGTAATGTGAAGGAGGTGTTTTAAATTTTGGTATGTTATAAAGGTTTATTGTTGTTACTGAAAAATAAAATGATATACAAAATGGTGGAAAACCATTATTAAAAATGTGAATCAGGGTGCAACCCTGGTGATTTAACATTCACAAGGATTTCTTTTTTAAAAATCTAGAGAAATGTGCAATCTTGGCTCTCACAGAACTCTTTCTCTCCAGATTTACGCAAGAGGCTTGATGAAACTCCTTCCAGAAGGTAATTCTAGGGGGAAAATCAAGTCACAGAGTTCAAGAGATTCAAGATCCCATAATATTTGTGGAATGTGTTACTTTGCATGACCTTACTAAGAAAGACCCTTTAGGAAAAATACAAAAGCAGTTTCAGTACGACTCTCCCTAGATATTGATCCTGTAAGTTCTTGAAAAGGTCTTGGTTCAATAATTAAGATACAATTAACTTATTAAACTATTTTTTAATTTTTAACCATTACCCAAACCTTGGGTTTAAACAATTTCTTTTTAGGGATAGTGGTCCATTTTAAATTCAAAAATAATTACCAGCTATTTCAACTTATTTTGCATAGCAGAGAAGCAAATCTGATACTGGATGATGGTTTACAATACCACGCTAGCCCACAGACACACTTTAACATGGAGCCAGGCAACTCAGTTTCCTGCCACTTCTCTTCTGCTATTTCAAGTGGTTTTAATAAAAAGCCACGAGGGAATGCTCATAAATTACTCAAAAGCAATGGCTAGCAATGTTTTTATGTGGTTAGACGAATGATTCTCCAAACATGTTTGGGGTTTGATTTCTCTAGGTATACATGAATTACAATTTTCTCTAGATCATGGGTTTTCTGCTGTGCTATAGGAACTTTCAGCGCCTGCTGTTCACTGCTGAGAAGGTTAGCACGATGTGTCTGTCCAACGAAGCGAGTGGCAACGCACCAGGAGGAATCTGAACGTATCTCTCCTCCCACCTTTACTTCTCACCCCTTTCCAGGAGTGGGCTCCAGTGCTGGTGCCAATCGAAGCTCACCGCTAATCAATGGCTACAGTGTCCCGAGAGCAGGCAACAGACTCAACAGCGCCAGGACGTTAAGCTTACAACTCTGTACCTCAAACTTTCAAACCACTGAAAGACTCCACCTAAGGTTTTGAAGAGAAGACTTAATGCTACTCTGCAGTGCTATCTAACGCAACTGTTTGAGAGGCTACAACAGACCACACAATTTACACAGCAAAAGTAATTTCTTGTTGAGATGTCTTTGCAGCCAATTCACAAAGTGGGAAGATCGCAAAGGAATGTAATGATGAGTGGGTGAACCTACCTATAAACAGTCTCTGAGGTAAGAACAGCTCATTTTCCCATTGCTTTCTGCAACTGGGAAAATTGGATTAGAGTCCTAATTTTGGAATTACAGGCAAGTATCTCTGCCTTGCTCCCACCCCTGACCCGTCCCTTCCTACCAAACAGCTTCCCAGGATGAAGCTCTGGCAAGTGGTCTAGGGCTGGGTAGCGGCTCATTCCTGGACACTGGTCATGTTAACTCTCCACAAGCGTCTCTTTGCAAGAGACTCTCCCTCACTAGGTCAGTACACCCACAGCTCTTCTGAACTGGAACTCACAGGCCCAACAATACAATTTCAGTACGACTCTCCCTAGATATTGATCCTGTAAGTTCTTGAAAAGGTCTTGTTTCAGTAATTAAGCTGTGGAGGATAGGCACGTGAACAAGACCTTCATATAACAATGGGAGGTCAAAGATTAAGTACATTTTACTGTAGATCATTTAATACGAGCAAATTACTCTTTAAAAAGTCTTTATTTAAAAATTATCAAAAAAAAAATTTTAAGTGTTATCTAAGGTTATCTGGGTACCACAGTCATCCATTAAATTTCTACCTTGAATGTGGCTTGCTGCTTCCATATTGAATGTTTTTGTTCTACTTATTAATCTAGTGTTCCATTATGATCCCCACCCCATTGGACCACATAGATTTAGATCCAACTTAAATTTATTATTACTTTCATCTTTTCCTTCCCTTTATCAGTAATAATACTTCTAAGAACAGAATAGGAAAAGAAATTTATGTTTTTGAAGACTGATGCTATGAATCCCCTTTTATTCCAGGAGATGAGTGTAAGGAGTACATTCTCCAGGAGAGTGCACTAGTTTGTACTTAACTCTTGACAACTGTGCAATCTTGGTCGAGTTATTCAGACTCTCCACGTCTCAGTTTCTCTTTCTATATAATGAAGGTGATAATATGCATTTATCTCATAGCCTGTTTACAAAGATTAAAACTTATGTTTTATGGATAATGGTCCTAAGAGCTTATTAACATGAAGTGGCACTTGCTTCCTATTGAATTCATTCTTCTGAGCAGGCCACTGTTAATGCAAATATCATTTTGTAAGATGCCTACGAAGTTGCAGCTGGAGTTGTGCAGTGTGAGCAAGTGGAATCTCCCCAGCACATTCCGGATGTCAAGGTTTCCTCAATGGAACAAGGTGGTCCCAGGGCAAAGAGCAAGCAATCCTCTGCTTCCAGCACTTAACGACTGTCCTGAATAAAAAGTTTGCTATTTTTTAATAAAACCATCCATACACACAAGATAAGTGAGTAAAAAAGCATTCATCCAAGACAGAATTGACCATTGTCACAGAATCAATCCGAGAAAGAGAGGAGTAAATTGCAAAATTTCATATAATCCACTGTGATCTAATAATGTCATAACTCTAGGTTGCACCAAATGAAATTCTCTGAATACTGTTCTTTGAACCAGAAAGATAAGTTACTTATTTTAGCTTGTTTGCTGTTCTGAAACTACTTGTGCTTCATTCATCCTACCTGGCATTCTCTAATGGGAGGTTAAACTAGGCATACTGTAAAACATTCAAGCATGTGGAAAACATTCATAAACACCAGCTATAACCATAACGCTGTCTCCTCGCAAACCTGTGTCTACTTATGGCCATCCTGATTACTACTTGTTCATTTATACTTTACAATAATGAAGTCTTTTTAAAAATCAGCAAAAAGGGTCAAATTGCTTTTTAGCTATAAATAAGATATATAAAGGGTCAAATTAGAATTGACATCTTAAAAGCTACTGGAATTACTCACTCCCCAACATCCTGCACATACATTCCTGTAACAAATATTTTTCTATTGATTTTGAACAAAAAGTTTATATTTAGCAAAGCACTTCTATAGAATGTGTGGCTACATTATACTTCAAAGGTCATACAAGGAAAATGTTGAAGTTAAATTGACCTTTGAGAATATAGGCTCCAAAAGATATAATAAATGTTATAAGCTCAGTTCTTTCAGCAGATTAATTAGCCACTCCTGCATTTTGCATAGACACTGGTGAGGTTACTTCATCCGATCCTGTACTGTTGGACATTCTCAGGAAACCCCAGATGTGAACCTGTGCACCTCTGTGTCACTGCTATTAGGTCCCAATGCTGCTCTCACATTCGTTAGCACTGTAAGAGATGGCCGAAGATTTTCCCATGGCACAGCTGTCCCATGTGTATCAATGTCCTCATTCAGATGAAAATATAACTCTCCTCCCCTTCCCAAACCTTAAAATTCAGAAACACTATATATTCTGAGCTGAGCCAATTACGGCTTCAAGATTTTTTTCCAGGTCTTATCTCCTAGCTTAGAGGAATCAACGTGACTCAATGTCTGAGGACAGGTGGAAGGACCTTCAACAAATTGATAATTTATGCAATTCAGTGTTTGCTCCCCCTACCTTTTAATGCTATTTCTTCTTACTATTGTCCCTGTGCCCTCCTTGGTATTCAGTACTAAGGCTATCTTTGGAGAGAACTAAATCACTCATCTGTTTTAAATTCTTCATTTGTGAATTTAAGCAAACATCTAATAGTCTTTGCGTGTTAATAAAAGAAATGAAAATTCATTAAATTCCCAGTCAGTCATTTTACAGCCATTACATTTTAGGAGCTGAACGTTAATGTATTTGAATCATTATTACTCAATATTTATGTAATGCAGATTGTTAAAATCATAAGAAAAATTTAAGATATCCCAACATAAAAGCAATTTCTTAAATTTTACAATGATGAGGATGGGATGGAAGGAAAGAGGAAGAGAGGGGAGAGGAGAGAAGGGAGGAAGGAACGATGTAGGATGGGGATGCACATACACTAGAGGAGGAGGACCTAACTCATTCAGGCAGTAAGATGGGCTGGGGTCTAGCAGTGGGCTGGGCAGGCTCATAGCAGCTCTGGAACCACTGTGTGCATCTCTTCCCAGCCTGCCTTCAGTGAGCTGGGGGGAAATCAACTGAGGTGGGAATATTTACACCATGGAAATCAGCAAGCATTGCAAATCAGGGTCACACACACACACACACACACACACACACACACACACACACACACCTGAGTGCTTGATGGCAGGTGATGTTTCACCAGCACATCACTGCTTAGAGAGCTAAGCCTATATTTGGAAGACACAGATATTAAACTACAAACTATAGTAAAAAAAAAAAAGTGCTCAATTTACAAGATTCCTTTTACCTCACTATTAAAACATCTCTTTAAACATGTATCTGTGGGCTTATAACATTTCCAATTTATTATGTCTTTACTAACACCCAAAGGATGAAAATCATTTCTACTTTTTTTACACTGAAACTTGCTTTTTCACAGAGCAAGGATTTTGGATTTCTGGCCTTCTACAGCAACACCCTGAACAAACTTGTACTATGCCACTGATGACAAACAATTTTAGCCTCACGAGTCCACCTGAGTAACAGCAGGTCTCTGTGCTGCTGGGTTGAGAACAATTCTGAAGCTGAATCTGGACATTGAAGGAAGATCACCAAATGTTGGCTATAACCATCTCTTGCTAACAAGAGTGACAGACTCATGCTGCATGTTATTTATTTATATCTCTATCCTTTCAGCCCTGTAAAGGTGGAGACGATGATTTTTTTTAATAGGCATTGCCTAGCAAAGTGCCTTGCCATACATACAGCAACATAGCATTGCTAAATTGATGAATAAAGTCATTACTGATAGCCATAATTGGCACCTGCAATGAGTTATTGTAATAAATACTGTTACTCCTAATATTACTGAGCATGGCAACCAACCTGTAGGAAGCTAAATATTTTTTAAAATAAGAAAAGTATTTCTGTAATATGTACTTTGATACATGTGGTATAATATAGGTAGCAATCTATATCTATATTGGTAGTAATATGAAGCTAAGCTCATTGATATTATATTTAGGAAAAATTCAGTCATAAAAAACAATAATAATTTATGTCTTTGTACATTCACACAAGATTCTTTACTTATAAATTGGTTTTGGAAAAAGATATCCTATATAATAAAAGGGTAATATACAAATTGACCCTAATGGCAGAATGACCAGAACAACCACTGGATCAGTCACTGTGAGGCACACTGACCACCTCTCAGTCCCTTTCCCCAGCCATCAGGCATCAATCACCCGATGGGAACCGGGGGTGGGTGGCAGCAGGTGGCAGGGCCAGCTGCGGGGAGCTGGGGGAAGATGGCCCTGATCGCAGGCCAGGCCTAGGGATGATTCATACGAATTTCATGCGCCGGGCCTCTAATACACACACACACACACACACACACACACACACACACACACACACTATTGCACTTAAAATCAAACTTCAGAGGGCTGACCACTGTCATACAAATGGCCATTAAAATGAGAAGAGCCGTAACCCTGGAAAGCAAGAGATACCACTCTCTTCCAAATTCTCCCTACTCCTTTTATTTTTATTTTTCTTAACTACTCCTCCTTTAAAGGTTGATTTCACTGATGTGCTGAGCTGAAAACTTAAAAACAAAATAATATGGCTTTGTTAGATTTCAGGTGGAAACCAGGAAAGGGGTTTAGGGTAGGAGAGTAAATTATAGACGAGCACGCCTAAAAGCACGGAGGAGAAAAGTAAACAGGCCACCCTGTCAGAGAAGTGGGGAAATAAGTTACAGAGAAGTAGGCACATCACAACAATTATTGAGAGTTCTCCTTCAGCTCTTACCACAGCTCTATGAAAAAGGTACTAATTTTCAGATAAGGAAAGGGAGACCCAAAGAAGCTAAGTAATTGGCCCAAGGCTATAAATGTGAACTCAGGCAGCCTGACTTCCAGTCCATATTCCCAATGTTCTACTATACCAATTACACCACTCTCAGATAATAAAGAATACACTGCAGTGCCAAAAATGAGTCTTGCACCCAAATAAAGTTATAAGAAATGTGAGTATGGCTATCATTAAAAAAGTGAAAACAAAATCCTATATAATAAAGAGGTAATATGCAAATTGACCATCACTCCAACACACAAGATGGCAGCCCCCATGTGGACACAAGATGGCCACCACAAGATGGCCAGCAGGGGAGGGCAGTTGGGGGGGACCAGGCCTGCAGGGGAGGGCAGTTGGGAGCGACCAGGCCTGCAGGGGAGGGCAGTTGGGGGCGACCAGGCTTGCAGGGGAGGGCAGTTGGGGGGGACCAGGCCTGCAGGGGAGGGCAGTTGGGGGGGACCAGGCCTGCAGGGGAGGGCAGTTGGGGGCGACCAGGACTTCAGGGGAGGGCAGTTAGGGGTGACCAGGCCTGCAGGGGAGGGCAGTTGGGGGGAACCAGGCCTGCAGGGGAGGGCAGTTGGGGGCGACCAGGACTTCAGGGGAGGGCAGTTAGGGGTGACCAGGCCTGCAGGGGAGGGCAGTTAGGGGCAATCGGGCCAGCAGGAGAGCAGTTAGGCATCAATCAGGCTGGCAGGGGAGTGGTTACTGGGTGATCAGGCTGGCAGGCAGAAGCGGTTAGAAGCAATCAGGCAGGCAGGCAGGCAAGCAGTTGGGAGCCAGCAGTCCTGGATTGTGAGAGTGATGTTGGATATTCCTTGAGGTGTCCCAGATTGGAGAGGGTGCAGGCTGGGCTGAGGGACACCCCCCACACACACACACCATGCACAAATTTTGTGCACCGGGCCTCTAGTATAATAATAAATAAACAAATAAGTAAAAAGCTGTAGTGTTAGTGATGAGATTTTTTATTTTCTAATTTCTAAACCTGGAAATGTATATATTTTCCCTACTGCAAATATTTTTTTGAAAAGTGATATGCACTTTTGATTGCGTCCCCAAACAGTTTCACTGTTGTGTTAATGCCATATTTATGTGATAAAAAGTCAAGCTGAGTTAAGTAATCATGATTTTTCTTGGCTTATGAAATGCTTAGTTGTAAAAAATGTAATGGTGAGATAAGAATCAGCATGGACACAGAGAGTTTAGAAAGAGATTACTGAAATTATTAACTAAAATAGGAGCATTTCCCCCACATAATTCTACCCAATTAAAGTTTGGGAATGAAAAAAAAAAAAAGGATATTCTTTCTGAAACATATCCATAGTAGTACTGTTTTTCTAGTCCACATCCCTGGTACAACACTTCCTCGGCTGTTTATGTCACATATTATCTTGATATAAATAAACACAGGAAACATTGTAATTGGAAGTCGTACAGTAAAAAAAAAAAACCAACACTGCACCAGAAGCTAATACACACACACAAAGTATATGTTTCCTATAAACTACCCCTGTAGTGACTGCTTAATGTGAATATCTTAAGGACCTCTGGGGGCTAGGGGAAGAAAAAATAATCTTTTTGAAATAAATAATCCCTTAATGGAATAAACCAACAAATTGAATCACAGGGTTGTTAAAAATAAAACCAGGAAAAATTAATTAAAAGAGAAAACTTCAGAGCTTTAATACAGAATTACAGAAGTCCACGAGTTCCCCAAAGTTATCTAAGTCCTACAATTTAGCAAACAAGAGATATGATTTATTTTGCAAAGCTTTTCTTTTAAACTTTCCCAGGAATTTGAGCACAGGCCATTAGTCATAGCTAGGAATTACTTCTCAAATAAGTTCCATATGTTATAACTCTTGTCCTTGGTCTTTTCCAAAGCCAGGTCTGCTCATAAACTACGGGCCACTTTTCCACACTGAACAGCTGTCAAAAACCTTTCTTACCCAGCGAAGCAAAGACCCTCTCTCAGCCCTTTCTGTGAGGTCTTATATCATGTGCAATGAGTGCTGTCAATACTAGAGAAGTTCTTTGTACAATGCATGGCATACAACATAACAGTACACTTTTTCTTATCTATGAGAAGTATGTCCCAACAGAAAATATACTCATTTAATAAATCATTAACATCCGACCTCTTCGGTCCTACACTCAGGCTATGGCTTGAATTACTTTCAGGTCATAGAACTGCCTAAAAGAATGTTTATGATTCTTGCCCAGAAAATAAAGCTTGGAAACTCCTCTCCTCCTGACAGCAGCAGGCAGCCTGAGACGCTCCGACGCTGGCGCATCCGTCATGAGCACAAGACCAGATAGAATGCGAAGCGGCAGTGCCTTGCTATGGGGCGCCTAAGTCACCTTATATGATTATGAAATGTATGGAGAAACAAGCTCTTCTCTCTCTTTATGCTTCTTCTTTAAACATTAAGGGATACTATATTTAGTGGAGAAGAAAAGTTAGCTCCTCAGATGCCCCGCTGACATGCTCAGGGAGACTTGCTGCTGGGAAACCTACTCCTTATCTGGACAGTTCCCAAGGGGCCTTTTGATCTAATCAGCATTCAAGAATTCCCTTGCAGAGTAAAAGAGGCAAAGGCAGATTCAGCCAACTTACCTTTCTGTTACATTTCAAGATAAGAGAAAGCTTTACACCCCCCATCCACGGGTGACCTACGTGGTTTTATGCTTCGGCTATCAGGTGAAGTGTTGGTGTACAAATAGTGTCTCCGGCCCAGACCTGCTAAGCTCCCTGTCTATAAGCCAAGTGTTTGTCCCATTCCCACAGGCATCTTATAAACACACAGGTCCCTGCCTTCTCCAATCTCTCAATTTGTCTCCTCTCAGTGAATGACACCAAATTCAGCCAACTGCCCCACATCCCAGACTACAGCCTCTCCTTGGTCTTTCACAAACCAACCCATGATCTGCCCACTGCCTAACCTTGTACCCCATCACCTCACCCAGGATTATGGCAACATCACCTTACACACCTCTCAGCACCCAGTTTCCCAACCCACCGGTATTTAATTTGCCACACAGCTGCCAGAATGATCTCTATACAACAGAGTAGGTCACTTCCCAGCTTTTATCATCTCCCTACAACCTTCAATATAAAAAGCCTTTCCTTAGCCCAGTCTCCCAAGATCCTTAATGAAGGGTCCACGCCCTTCCTCCCACAAACTTTTCTTGCTGCCATTCCCACGCAGGAAGTCTTCTCTTTGACCATATAACAGGACTCATAAACCCTAGATCCCACTGTCACCTTTCCATAGTTTTCCCTGCCTGGTTCATTTGTTCCATTCCTCATCTACTGGGTGTACCAGTGAATAACGCGGATGTTTTTCAATAGATGGAGTTACACGGTATGTTGATATATATATATATATATATATATATATATATGCGCGATTTGATATGTATGCTATTTTGTTGTATTGACAACAAGCTTCAAAACTTCATATGTCAAATTTTCTGAAGGTGCTAAACATCATAGATATTTTTATGCTTAAAAATGTCGAATTTCGTGCCAAAAAAGAGCATTTGCAGGAAGTTTTAATTCATTACTTTATTTTGAACAAAAAGTTATCGTATACTTCGGGAAACTTATGCGAACATGCTCCATCTCAAGATACTTGTGAACACTGGTTTAAATGCTTTAAAACTGATGATTTCGATGTGAAAGACACAGAACGTCCAGGTCAACCGAAAAAGCTTAAAGACCAACAATTACAAGCATTATTGGATGACGATGCGTGTCAAACTCAAAAACAACTTGCAGAAAGATTAAATGTTGCTCAGCAAACAATTTCCAATCATTTACAAGAAATAGGAAAGATTTTAAAGGAAGGAAAATGGGTGCCACATCAACTGAATGAAAGACAAATGAAAAACCGAAAAGTCATCAGTAAATGTTGCTTCAACAGCACGAAAGAAAGTCTTTTTTGCATCGTATTGTGACTGGCGATGAAAAGTGGAATTATTTTGAGAATACAAAATGCACAAAATCATGAGTTGATCCAGGTCAACCATCAACATCGACTGCAAGGCCAAATAACTTCGGAAAGAAGACAATTCTCTGCGTTTGGTGGGATCAGTAAGGTATGGTGTATTATGAGCTTCTAAAACCAGGTGAAACTGTTAATACTGATTGCTACTGAAAACAAATAATCAATTTGAACCATGTTTTGATCGTGGTTCAACCAGAACGGGCCAGAAGACACGGCAAAGTAATTTTGCTTCATGATAACACACCATCACACACTTCAAAACCAGTTAAAGACACGTTAAAAGATCTTGCCTGGGAAGTATTAACACACCCACTGTATTCACCAGACCTTGCTCCTTCAGATTACCACTTGTTCTGATTGATGGCACACACACTTTCTGAGCAGCACTTGAAAAAGTACGAAGGAGTGGAAAATTGGGTCACTGAATGGTTTGCCTCAAAACAAGAAAAGTTGTATTGGGACGGTATCCACAAATTACCTGAAAGATGGAGGAAATGTGTAGCTAGCGATGGACATTACTTTGAATAAAGCACTTTTGATGTTTCTCTTGAAATTATTGTGTTTTCTTTGATTACAAAATCCGCCATTATTAACCAGTACACCTAGTAAATGTCTTTTAGTTATCCTTTAAACCTCAGCCCAAGTGTCACCTTTCCTAACATTCCCAGTGCACGTTTTAAGGGTCTTCTTCAAGTCCCCACAGGACTGTGATCAGACCACTGTCACAGCAGGTCACAGAACTCTGCAGGCCACATTGTGCCGGGCTGTCTTCCCAACCAAATTATGAGTACTTCTGAGAAAACACCTATGTCCCTGCTTTCATTTCTGTACCCTACAGGGCTTAGAGCAGAAGCTGAGGCAAACCGCTTTAGGCCAAAAAAAACATTTCTTGGCACACACCCATTGGCTGAAAGTGGGGTGGAGGGTGCAAGTGGGAAGGAGTTGGAAGGGAAGTTAGAGAATAAAAAAATGCCAAAATCACTGAATAAAATGGACAATACTGCACTTTGCATTCATGCAAACTAAATGTCATTTTCCTATTCATATACTGGTTTCAGTCGTAAACAGTAGTCCATTCATTCATGTGCTAATTGAATGTGAAGTGTTCTGAAACCACTGAGGAAGAGAAAAACCAAAGTGTATGGATTTCAATAGTAAGATCTTCCCACCTTACCTCTTTTGGGGAAAGTGAGGATTTAACAGACACTAAATGTAGACCAGGTTGCCTGGTCTACAGATTTTCACTATCCATGCAAATAAAAGGTTATTAATATCACTAAATTTTTAATTTCTACTTTTTAAAAGATGAATGGATGAGATTAACTTCTGGAACTTATTAGGCTTCTTTATCAACTCTAGTTATAATTTTGGAAATGAATCTTGAATAAGCACTGGGGATAGGGTAGGGCGAATGGGCAAGCTAAGTGCTATTTGGCAAAACAGCCTATCCCTAGATATTTATTAGGGATGAATAAGCAATAGCCTGCTGTCTTATCACTGGAAGATGCCTCGCTACCCTGTGCCAAAAGTTCAATTAGGTTTATAAACACTCTTGAAAGAATGAGGAATGAAAAAAAACAGCTTCTCGGGGTGTTTGAGCTCACCAGCCAGGGAACATATTATCTACATTACTAAGGTACCAAATTACATTACTCTAGAACAATGAGAGCACTTGGGCCAAAAGGCAAAAACAAGGGCGAGCCTAGGTCAAATTAAAAAGCAGTTTCAGAAACTTCTACCTCTTCAGTTACCCCTAAGTAAGCTCTGTTTGGCCTTTTTCTCCTAGTGAGTTTATTTAGGCCATGTACCACCATTTACCCCCCTCTCCCCTTAGGAGCCCTCACCAAGGACTATGCTCCCAGGGGACCTGAATCCTAAATATTTTCAACCATTACGATAGTCTTTGGTCCACCAATAAAATATTACATTTATGGTTTCTTTCTTTCATCAAGACCTTTCTCCATGCTTCCTAACAACTGGTAAAGGTGATTTACTGACAAATACTCAGCTGCTTCTTGCAGTCTAAAAGCTATCTGCCCTTGGGACATGTAAGACAGCAGGACAATCCAAAGATGAGGATTTCAGTGTCATGGATGGTCCAAGGAGAGAGAGAATAGGGTTGGTGAAAAAATAGTTGCCTACTATATCTACATGTGTGTCAAATGTGAATAGGATCTTGTTAAAACTAATGACAACATTATTATAGTTCAGGTTCATATCAAGCATACCATGGTACTAACGCCTTCATCCTCAGTGTACATATGTAGATAACAGTGAATGCAGGATTAATAGGTACATACCCAGGGAAGGGTATTGTCCAACCAGAAGCAACATAGTCTATTCTTCATAACTTTTCAGGTGAAAATTTAAAATTAATCACAAGTGAATAGCTTGTAAACCAAACCCAGAAATTTACAATGATTTAGTTTATAATATTTCAACCATTAGGCTATAATTAATAAATAAGTTTAAGCAAACATGTATCCTGGAATGCAAAGGACCTGCTCTAATAGCACTATTATAATTCAGAAAGACCGTCAAATAGGCAAAAATTATACAAGATAATACCAGATAGTGAAGAAAACAAATGTTGATGGCAGCAGGGATACTAATTTAAATTGTGTGGTAAGCAAAGGGCTCAATAAAGAGGTACCTGGGAAATAAGTCATGAATTATAAAGAACTCTCCACCTCCCCCAAATGCCACTCAAAGATCTAGAAGAGTTTCAGGCAGAGAGAACAGCGAATGTAAACATCCTAAGGCAGAAACATGCTTGACATGTTCATGGAAGGAAAAGAAGGCCAGCATGTCTAAAGCATAGAGAATAGTTTGAGATTAAAGAAGAGTCCAGAACATGGAAAGCCTTGAAAAGCATATTATGAACTTTAGATTCTATTCTATGTTCACCGTTGTAGAAATACAGAATGTGATAATGACAAAGGAATGCAAATTATAGTGTCAATAGACTTCATATTTGCACTACATGCCATTATCATTCATAAAGTGCTGTACCTCTTGAGGTTTTTAAAGCCATTGTCACTGCAAAGAAGAGTGAAATCCACTGAGAGTTGAAGGGAAGTTCTGCCCCTAAGTTGAACTCAACTGCTACACAAACCAAAAAACAATAAAAAAGAACTATGGAAAAACCCTTTGGTATTAACTGCTAAGAACTTCCTATCAAATAAACCCAAACACTCACAGATCTTATCTATGACTGTACACAGACAAGAGCTTACAAAGTTAAAGCAACTACTTTCTAGGATGAAAAGAAAGGGGATTTTTGTACCTGAATTAACCTGAGTGGTGACCTCCATTGATCACATTCAATGTCATCTAATTATAAAGTAAATGTACACACAAAAGTGTGTATGTCCTGACTTGCCAAGAGACTATTTTATGGCATATCTACAAACTGAATCTATTTTTCACAGGTCAATGCTAAACTAGATAGAAAATAATGTAGGGCTAAGGAGAAGCACTGAGCTAACCATACCTAAGATCGTCCCTTCTAGGAGTAAGGAGGTTAAAGCCCAAAGAGCTTAAAATTGGCCAAATAAATAATAGAACCAACTGAACTCAGTGCTTTGTATCTAGTTGAATTGGAATAAAAATTCATATTTCTCTTTAATTTAATACAAATTTAAAGATAACTTTAAATACTCTTCTATATTATCAAGAAACAATTAGGCACTTCATTAGATAGCTTTACACAAATTCTACCACAAAAAAAAACATATATATTACAATCCTAAAAGATGAATGTCTCAGCTACTCTGCTTTAAAATACTCCCCTTGACCTTTTTAAAAAACCCTTCCAAGTGGCAGTATATGGGGGCCTAGAGGTAGATATGATCCTGGTCAAATTTCCTCTTTTTCAAATGTTCTAAAACTAACATATAAAGTCAAAGGAGTTTTTTGTTTTTTTTTAAAGCAGCAAATACTAAATGTTAAATTATTTCAAAATAAGGTTAACATTTTAAAAATTTTTCTTTTTTGTTTGTTTTTTGTTTTGTTAATCCTCACCCAATGATATTTTTCCATTGATTTTTAGAGAGAATGGAAGGGAGGGGGAGAGACAGAGAAAAACATTATCGATTGGTTGCCTCCTGCAGGTACCCCGAACAGTGCTGGGGATCAAGCCTGCAACCGAGGTGGTGTGCCCTTGACTGGAATTGAACCCAGGACCCTTCAGTCCACAGGCCAACACTCTATCCACTGAGCAAACCTAGCTAGGGCTATAAATTTTCTCATGAAATATGAGAAACTTAAAATCAAAAATATTTTACCAGAACCAATACTTAGTTATGATACATCTACCTCCAAAGAATAGAAAATGAAAAGCAATCAGTAACATTCAAGTTGTACACAAGTGACAGGCTGAAAATAATAGCATGGTGTTTTAAGTTCTAAAAGTCATATAGTTGGTGCATTTTTTTAAAAAAATGTATGTATATTTTGAGGTTTCTCATTTAGTTGAACTTAAAGAACACTTAGATGTCTCAATCAGGTTTTATATTTAAAAGAAAACCCAAACCATTCTACAATAAACAATAAAGCATAAATACATAACAAGTTTTACAAAGCACCATTTACAGCAAAATTTACCTGTAAATTTAAATAACTGGGAAAGGCAGAGTAAAAAAATGGAACATAAATTCCTACTAATTTAAAAGTGATATTTTCCAACTATACTTCACATTTCTAATTTAATTCAGAGTTCTCCTAACATCATAAATATTGCACAATGAATTTCAGACCTAAAAATTGACATTTAACCTAGCAAAGGGCCGATATTCCGTGACGGAAAGTTTTGTGTTCTACCTTTAAAGGTCTAAATAATGTAACATTCTAACCTTTTCTCAGGAACCAATAGCAAGTTTTAATTCACTGCTTTATACTACCTATAAAATTTCATTAGCATGAAAAACTAAAAGATGATCTATGAATATTTTAGGAAAAAAATCTGGGTTATGAAATTAGACGATTAAATTCTACTAATAACTGGCTAAATGATCTTAAGAAAGTCTCTAGACCTTTCTGACACCCAGTTTCTTCATTTGTAAAGAATGAGATTTGAGCCAGTTTTACTCAGTGGATAGAGCGCTGGCCTGCGGACAAAAGAGTCCCAGGTTTGATTCTGGTCAAGGGCACATACATTGGTTGTAGGCTTCTCCCTAGCCTTGGTCCTGATCAGGGCACGTGCAGAAGGCAACCAATCGATGTGTTTCTCTCACATCGATATTTCTCTTTGTTTTTCTCTCTCTTCCACACTCTCTAAAAATCAATGGAAAATATCCTGAGATGAAGATTTTTTTTAAAAAAGAGTGAGATTTGACTGATTTCTCACAAGTCATTTTCAAAGCCCTAATGATCTGTCACTCTTTAAGTATGCTCTCATCTACTATTTTGTCTTGGTTTTCATGAATGACCCAAAATCTCATAAAAGATTTCTTCCTTTGGCTGCGTGATCACACTAACTATGTAATTACAGGTGTAGGGTAGGCCTGGAACTACACACTAAACATATATGATGAGAAACATTCAAATATACTGTTGAAATTCAAAGTCAGATTTATTTTTGGCAAATGCAGGTTTAAACCAAGGAGGAAGACAAAAGCAGGAAAGAGCAATTAAGCTCTTGTTATCAACTGGAAATTCAATCAAATATATAAAAATAATATAGAATATATATATAAGTCCATATCTAAATCACATCCCTTCTGGGATAGTCTTTCTCATATATATGTACTACAATATGTACTATGTTTGTTATACGTACTGTTACCATGAGATTCCATATCAACATCATTGTATCTGAGAATCTTATGTTAATCTGTTCAAATCTCTGAAACTAGCCACAAAGAAAACTTGATCTTAAGGAGAGATACAATGCAAAGCAATGTTTAAGAATAACGAGCACCACCATCAGAAAACCCATGCAAGAACGTGAGGCACAAAGTGAAGATCACCTTAGCCTTAGTAAGGTGTGGTAGAAAAGAATCTTTAAGGATTGAATTAGATGATAGTGTTCATGTATAACTGTGACTAAAGGGAATGTATATACAGAATATAAAATGATGACTTGAGAGGTTTAAATGAGAGTAATTGTAAAATGCTAAGACACTGCCTACCATATAGAAAGCACTGACCTGGCCAACTATTAAAAATTGAATATGTAATTTTATTTTTCCAAATCTAAAATTTTGAGCCCTTGGAACAACATCATATGCAACAAATTGTCACAACTTCCTAATGATATGTAATGTAATTTTAAAAATCTATCTACCTCATTTTAAAACGTATCTTCAAATTCATTAACACTCCTCCCATCAAAGGTGAAACCCACAGCCCCACGTAAAAGAATGAAACTGGATCCCTTTATTACGCCGTGCACAAGCATCAGTCAAAATGGATGAAAAGACTTGAACATGAGAACTGAAACTCCTGTAAACAAAAAAAACAGCATAAGCTCATTGACATCAGTCTTGGTAATGATTTTTTTAATTTGACACCAAAAGCAAAAGTAAACAAATAAAACTGTTATCTGGGAAATTGGGGTACCCCTTTTCCCACTGAGTGTGGGGGTGGGAGGGGGTGTGGAGTCCTTATGGTATCTTGAGAAAAATAATTTTCTGAGACTTGCACGACAAGGATGAGTGACTTCTATTTTTCTGAAATTTCATCCCAGGGTTTCCAAAGTCCCATTTGCCTGAGTCCAATTGTAGAGGAAGTATAGCTGGGGTTTCAGTAGAGCTATAAGCAAAGGCAAAGTCCAAAGTTTCTGTTCCATATTGCAGCTGGGTCCAGTTCAGCATCAGGCTAGTTGCAGTCCATTAGTCCAGTGTGTGTGGGGTCAACATGGCTGTGGGCTATGTGGGCGAATGGAGGGGAGCCAAGAAAGCATGCCCCCTGCAACAAGAGCCCCAAGGGAACGATATCTTCCTTCTGGGGATTAAATATGCCAAATTTCATACCCTTGCAGTGGCCATGCCTATTCTGGCCAATGACCCGTGCCCAGGTGTGACTGACAAGTACCTTCCTGACATCACCCCAATTTTACTGGGCATGTGTCTATCTTTTCTTCCCAGTCCCTTCCCCCAGCGATCTGCAGGGCAGGAATAGACTGGTGAATCCCTGGGAAGTGTAAAGCTTTAGCTTCCTGGTAAAGATGCCCAAATGAAATGCCTATAATATTTGGCCTTCCCTTCGTTCCTTTCCTATTATTAATAACTAAGTTAATTACAACAGTATCAGAATTACATCAAACTAAACAAACAAACAAACAAAAAGCTTCTGCACAGCAAAGGAAACCATCAGCAAAATGGAAGACAACCTACCAAATGGGAGAAAATAATTGTAGATCATATATCTGACAAGGAGTTAGTATCCCAAATATATAAAATCTTTTACAACACAACAGCAAAAAAACAAAGAACCCCATTAAAATACTGGCCCAGGATCTAAATTTACAGTTCCAAAGAAAACATATGGGTGGCCAACTGGTGCATGGAAAAGAGCTCAACATCAACAGTCATCAGGGAAATGGCAATCAAAACCTTATCACTGCACACCTGTTAAAATGGCTATTATCAAAAAAGACAAGACATAACAAGTGTTGGAGAGAATGTGGAGAAATGGGAGCCTTGTGTGCACTCTTGGTGGAAATGCAAACTGGTGTAGTCACTATGGAGAACAGTATGAAGGTCCCTCAACATTTTTTAAAATAGAACTACTGTAAGATCCAGCAATTCCACTTCTGGGTATGTATCCAAAAGAAATGAAAAGACTAACTTGAAAAAGTATCTACACTCCCAAGTTCATTATTTATAATAGCCAGGATATGGAAACAACCTAACAACCTAAGTGTCCATTGATGGATGAATCAATAAAGATTAAAAAAAAAAAAAAAGGAGATCCTAGCATTTGCAATAACATGGATGTACCTTGAGGGCATTATGCTAAGTTGAAGTAATTCAAGCAGAGAACAAATACAATGTGAACTCACTTATATATGAAATCTTAAAAAACATACAAAAAAACTGATAGGTACAGAGAACAGACAGGTGGTTGCCAGAGGCGGAGCTGGGAAAAATGAGTCAGAGTGTCAAAAGGTACCAACTTATAAAGTAAGTCCTAGGAATGTAATTAATGTGTAGCATGGTGACTATAGTTAATAATACTGCACGGTATATTTGAAAGTTGCTAGGGGATATCTTGAAAGTTCTCTTTACAAGAAAAAAGTTTAATTAGGTGCAGTAATCAATGTTAGACATATTGTGTTAACCACTTAGCAAGATATACAAATATCAAGTCATGTTATACACCTCTGATATAATATTATGTCAATTATCTCAAATTTAAAAGAAAACCTGTATTAACTAAAAATACCATCAATAACAACAAAAATGAAACAGTGGTTGTTCAAAGGATGAAGGATGGGGTGTTGCTCCTTCCCTCTTTATTTTCCTTCCTTTTCTGTTTCATCTTGCTTGTCAAAGTGGCCACCCTCACCCACCTGTTCCTGAAAATGGCAAGAGATATACTTGCCCAAAACTAAATTAATCCACAAATCTGCTCTCATTTGATCCAGAAAATACCTTTAAAGCACTTTTAAAACATTTATTTCAACAAGCACCTTCATAAGCTGCTGGCAGGTATGCAGATTGTGGACATACTTTAAAAAAAAAAAACACTATTATGCATTTTCTTAAAAAGTTACATAGATTTTCCATTCAACACAGCAACCTCACACCTAGGTGTCTACCCAACAAAAATGAACACATATGTCCACATAAAAACATGTACACATAAAAACGTGTACACAAATGTTCACAGCAATATTATTCATGGTAGCTAAAAAGTACAATTATTTCAAATGTCCATCAAGTGGTAAATGGTTAAATAATATTGGTTTGTCCGGACAATGAAGTATTATTCAGCAATAAAAAGGAATAAAGTACTTGCTACAACATAGATAAACCTCAAAAACATTATGCTAAGTGAAAAAAGGCCAAAAATAAAATACGTAATGTACAATCCTATTTATATGAAATATTCCCAAAAAAGCAAATCTAGAAAGACAGAATGTAGATTAGTCATGGCGTGGGACAGCAGACCAACTGTAAAAGGGCATGAGGTTTCACTGTGGTGAGAATGTTCTAAAACTGAACGTATTGATGCCTGAACAACTCTGTAAATTCACTAAAATCCATTGCATTATCTATTTTACATGAATGCATTTTTATGGTATGTACATTATACTCCAATAAAAGTTGTAAAAGTGTACACTGCATACACTGTCCAAAAATAAAGTGTATTCCACACCTACTACATTCAATGTCTGGCTAAGCATTGTGACATAGCCCCCATACTCAAACAAACTTAAAATATAGTAAAATACTCACATTTAAAAAAAAAAAACACAGGAAATCTTTAAACAAATAAACAAACAAAAACAGTGGAAGCCAGTTCCCCACCTCTTGAACAAGGGCTGGTCACTTCTCCGTGTATGAGGCAGTGGTTGTGTGACTTCAGAGACGAGGTCAAACAAGGCAGAACAGCTCTGCCTGGTTCTCTTTCCTCTTGGGACATGACCTCTGGAAGTCCTGATTCTACACGTAAGAAGTCTGACTAGCCTACAGTACCTTGCTGAAGAGACCACATGGAGAAAAATGTCCAAGGAACCCAATGCCAGCCTCCTATTATTGGTTGAGTCTTTCCAGCATCCACCAGAAGACACGTGAATGAGCCTTCAGACAACTGCAGCCCTGAGTCCTCAAGCCATCCCAGGTTACAAGCGGAACAGTGACGAGCTCTCCCCACTGAGCATGTCCAAACTACAGATTCATGGGCAAAGTAAATGGTGTCATTTCAAGCCACCAACATTTGAGCTGGTTTGTTACACAGCATTGGAAAAACAAAATATCACCTCATCCATATATTCTTAAGTACTGGAAAACACAAATTAGTCTAGGGAACAAAGTAACTTTCTCTAAGAAAGCATTAAAACTCCCAAAGGCTGACAAATTTTAGCAACAGGCTGGTCCTGTTTGTTTCTATCACAATATACAAACCTCAATTTCCGCTGTGGATAACTTGATTTTCAATGTTCAATTTTACAGCAGAGACAAAACATTAAGAGTCAAAATTACCTTTGACAAAAAAAGAATAGGTATTTAGACAAGTTAGGATGTAGAAATATGCACACACAAAAAAGGCGGAATTCGATTTCTGTCAGCAGCCTGTACTTATAGGATATAAAACCCACATTGTAGTTGGCTGTGATGGCAAGCACACACTTCGTTTTTGGTAAACTGAAAAGGAATCCAGCTTGCTGCTCAGTATATCAATTCAGAATCTTCCAGGCCATATGTCCAAATCAATTACTTGGATTCAGGGTCAGCCTTTATTTTAGAGAAAGAAATTTATTTCTAGCAGGTTTGCTTCCTTCCATCCCATATACTGTGCCCCTGCAGGGTACCACATCTGACCAAGCTAACCTTTTCAGGATAGCGTAGAAGAGGAGAGGTAAGGAAGAGTACCAGTAAGAGAACATAATCAATAATTTGTGAGAAACTTGGCTGGAGTTAGCTGCAATCCTATATAATAAAAGGCTAATATGCAAATCGACCAAAAGACAAACGATCGGTCGCTATGATGTGCACTGACCACCAGGGGGCAGACGCTCAACGCAGGAGCTGCCCCCTGGTGGTCAGTGCGCTCCCACAGGTGGAGCACCGCTCAGCGAGAAGCAGGCTCACAGCTGGCAAGCGCAGCGGAGGCTCCCACCTCCATGGCAGCACTAAGGATGTATGACTGACAGCTTAGGCCAGCCGTGGGCAAACCACGGCCCGCGGGCCGGATAAGAGCGGAGGGTTCTCTTGCTCTCCCCTCCGCTCCTTCACCAGCAGCAGTGTTAACATGGCAACGTCGGGAAACACAGCCGCAACTCCTTCTGCGTGGGCGGATTTATATCCGCCCATTCAGTAGAAGGAACAACCTCTCAATCTTCCAGAGGCTCCTTGTAATGCCCGCGGACGCATCCCCCCGACATCACCCTGGGAATGCGTAGACACGTTATCATGGTGATGTAGGGAGACACACCCCTGGAGAGCACAGTATCAGAGCATTAGCTAAAAAGGAGACCAACAACACTGTTCCCACTGAAGTTGATGTTTTAAAGATCAAAAACCTTTAAACCCAGTCTACAATGCCATCTACATCTACGTCCCGGGCATAATTTGGAAGTTGCACTAAAGAAAATGTTTAATTTACTGTTTACACATTTTGTTCTTTTCTATTTGTTTTAGTTTTAAATTATTTTATTATATTTAAGTTTAATTTGAAAGGTTTTTGTACCTTTCCTTTGTTAGGCAATTTTATTTTGCCTTTGCCATCTTCAATATAAGGTATGTTATTGTGCTATGATCCCTCCATTTTTTGAAGTTTCAAATTATAATAATTAGTGTTTACATTCTTCTTGTTAAAATGTTTGAAATGAATAAAACTATTGAAATAAAAAAAAAAGACCGTACCCTTTTATGTAATGATGTTTACTTTGAATTTATATTAGTTCACACAAACACTCCATCTGTGCTTTTGTTCCGGCCCTCTGGTCCAGTTTAAGAACCCATTGTGGCCCTCGAGTCAAAGAGTTTGCCCACCCCTGGCTTAGGCCCACTCTGCGTGGGAAGCGGGCCTAAGCCAACAGTGGGACATCTCCCAAGGGCTCCTGGACTTCGATTTTCGTGCATCAGGCCTCTAGTATTCAATAAAAGCTTGTCAGAGATTCTAGCAAACATCCCTTAACTGAACTTTTATTCCTAAGAGAATTCATGACTCTTACTATGACAAGATCCGAAAAGATTTTGTCTGCACCTTGTGTTCAGTGAGCTTTATTCTAATTCTTGTATTAGTGAGGAGGTTTTAATGGCAAGGAGTAGAAAACCCACTTTAACGTGGTTTAAATGAGACAGAAACATATCAATCCACGTAACACAAGAATTAGGAGTATGCCAAACTTCAGGTTTGGATGACCCAGAAATTCAAAGAAAGCATCAAAAAAATAGATTATTTCAGTCTCCAAGCTGCTGCCCAACGTGTCAGCCTCATCCCATAGCTCCTGGCAGGAGAGCCATCAGACATCTACGTTCTTCCAGTCTAGTCCTGGCAGAGGAAACAGACTGCCTCTGCCCACACAGAAACCCTAAACGCTTACCGTTTGCCTAAGTGCCGGCTGAGCCCTGTGCCTCACAGGGAGCCCAGCACTATGACGAGTGGCCTGGACGTGGACTCACAAAGCCGTGGGACAGAGGGCCAGGTTACTCTGATGGGCTGAGAGCTCAGGCTGCAGAAAGGGAAATGGGCCGAATGGAGGCCAGAGACCAATTTCCAGGTCCACTAAAAGGCAAACCACCCGCTGAATGGTCTATTTGGTTAATGAGAAAAAGAAATTGCTCAGTTTCCAAGTGGATTTTGTTCTAACAGTTCACCTTTATGTCAGTTTTTATCTTAAAATAATTAGGGCATAGGAGGCATGGAGTGCATTTTCCCAGTGAAGAAATGTATTTGCCATGTGCCCAAATTAGCTCTTGGTACATTTAAACTATTTATAGTTGAAATATTTAGGCTGAGAATGCCTCTCCCCGTCCTTTCCCAGTGGATCAGAAAAAGCAAAAACCACCTATAGGCGCTGGTGCCCTGGCACCGAGGGGCAGAAACAGAATTCTTCACAAGTGACCATCAGGGAGAGCAGCACAGACGGAAGGACCGAGTCCTTCGCAGTAGCAGCAGCTCAGCGGGCAGGAGCCTGAGCTTCCCCATGCCCATCTGTG
The DNA here is from genome assembly GCF_963455305.1 of Plecotus auritus. Classification (NCBI taxonomy): domain Eukaryota; kingdom Metazoa; phylum Chordata; class Mammalia; order Chiroptera; family Vespertilionidae; genus Plecotus; species Plecotus auritus. Next base: position 86,757,184 of record NC_137783.1, read on the forward strand.
CTTATGAAACACGCATGAGTCACATTATAACAATATTCTGTCTGGTATTTTCTCGACACACACAAAAACACACCAGTTTTTCTAATACACTATAATGTCCTAATAATGTGGATGATTCCTTTTAAATTAAGGCAGTTCTGTGTTCTTGGTAATTAATATTTAAGTACATTGTCCTTGAAGTGCTGCTTTTCTTTTTAGGAACTCAGAAATCCATAGCGTAAAAAAGGGGGAGGGCAGCTGTCATACTTCCAACAATGGATAAATTTTTTAAAACAAGTAAAAATTAAATAAATAAATAAAAACCCTTCTTTAATAGCCTAATGATTTTTATGAGAACACACTGATGACAGTAAACAGAACCACGCCTTAGAGGGCACAGCCCGTTTAATCCTCGAAATAGCCTTGCAGTCAGGGTATAGGTGTTACTGACCTCAGTTCACACACATGGAAACTCAGGCTTTGGCACTTCGACAATGTGCCCAAGTTCACATGGTTAGAACATAGGGGCCAAAGAGTTCCGTGGTAGCGGATATGACTCCAAAATGCCCGCACAGAAAATCCCAACTAATAGAACTTAAAAGCACTTTTATAAATCAGGTCCTCCCACATTTCCCTTGCCCCATACATATTTCCCTTGCCCCATACATTCATTACTCACAGTATTTTGAGAAGGGGAAAAAAATTATGTTCCAAGAAAAATGTTTCCCTCTGCTTTTTCCCTTTGGTTCTGAAATAGTAACCTGTGGTGCCCTCGGAGGTTGCTCTCAGCAGGATGTTGACCTTGCGAGGGATGACAAATTGTCTGCCTGTGCACCATTGCCCAACAATGCCAGATGACAGCCCCACTGTCTGACATGATTATTACAGTTGGCACTGAGCCAAGTAGATAACTAGTTCATTCTCTGTTCACCAAAAGCTGAAATTCTACCCAAGCAACCATCGGACAAGAATGTCGGTATGGGACATGACTTGGGATGTTATCTCCAGATCAGGGCTTCTCAGACTTTAAGATGCACAGGGCAGACCTGGGATCTCGTTCCAATGCGGGTTCCCATGTAGGACTGGGCAAAGCCTGAAATTCTGCATTTCTAACAAGTGATCATTTGATTCTGATGCTGCTGCTTCATGGTGCACATTTTCCGTAGCAACCATTCAGTTCATGGCAAAAGAAGAAACACCTGTTCTTCAAATTACAGCAGCAAACGAAACACTCAGATTATAGCCACAGGTTGCCAATCCCATATAATAAAAGGGTAATATGCAAATCGACCGAATGGCAGAACGACTGGTCGCTATGATGTGCACTGACCACCAGGGGGCAGACGCTCAACGCAGGAGCTGCCCCCTGGTGGTCAGTGTGCTCCCACAGGGGGAGCACTGCTCAGCCAGAAGCCAGGCTCACAGCTGGTGAGCGCAGCGGCGGTGGCGGGAGCCTCTCCCACCATCGGACATCCCCCAAGGGCTCCCAGACTGCAAGAGGGCGCAGGCCAGGCTGAGGGACCCCCCATCAGAGTGCATGAATCTTGTGCACCGGGCCTCTAGTATTAATCATAAATGTCTAGTATCCTTTTCTAAACTGGTACTATCAAACTGGTATTTTCATTTACCACCCTCCTGAATGTGCTGCTGTGTCACGGACAGTGTTTTCAAAAGGCCATTGGGCATAATGCTGGTCAAGCCTGGGAAATGTAACTTACTATATCCTCTTGGTGAGACACAGTGCACGCGCGTATTTAAACTTGAGATGTCCTCTCTAGTATAAAACATGTTCGTACCAGCACAGTCTGTAGGACAGCAATTTCTCAAGCCTGTCCCTGGCTCAGCTTTGCAGGGCCTGGAATACAGAAAGCGCTAAGTAAAGCCTGTAGAAACTCTTCCATTGAACTTGGCAAAGCACTGAAGAAACTTTTTTTAAATCCTTTGGGATCCTCTTACAGCGTGTAACACAGAGGGAGAAAGGTATTACCCTCATGCTTTGCCACTGATTACATGTCAGCTTCGATCAAAAACAAAACTGGGGATGGATAGTGTCAAACACAACAGGTACCCCAAACAGCAGGGCTCTGGGAATGCCATGTGAAGACAGATGACCTTTACCTCCTGTTGTCCCCTCTAAATCTGCCCAGTGGGAGCAGTCCTTCACCTGCTCTCAGGAGGAGACAGCAGATGGTCCCCGTGACTTCTCTGGACATTCAGGAAAGGAAAGCCTCTAACCCAGCCTTGGGCAAACTACGGCCCGCGGGCAGGATCCGGCTGTTCTATTCAGTTCTCTTGCTCTCCCCTCCACTCCTTTACTTTGAATTTGTATTAGTTCACACAAACACTCCATCCATGCTTTTGTTCCGGCCCTCCGGTCCAGTTTAAGAACCCATTGTGGCCCTCGAGTCAAAAAGTTTGCCCACCCCTGCTCTAACCACACCCCCACCCCGCCCCACTCCCACCTGGTGTATGGGAGAATCTATGACCTGTCATAGGTGGGTTCTAGCTGACTTCTTTTCCTTCAAACAAACCACATTTCCCATTCTTTTTGTTACTAAACATTTCCAGGATTGCTGTGGGATAACTTACAGGCAAGTTCTTGCTCAACACTTAAAAACAAAGTCTTCTTGCTCTCTGGCCATGGAGATGACTAAAGCCACACCTGTCTTGTGGGTATTTTCACAGGTTCCTTAGAGACTCCGTTCCCTAGAAGGTCCCTCCATCCATGACTTCTCTAATGTGGGCAGTCAGTGTCTCTCTGCTTTGGCTAGCCACTCCTGACCAGGGGTCTGTGTCATGGCCTCTTCTCACGGCGTTCCCTTCCCTCTTGGCATGATTCCTGTTTTTAAATGGCTCCAAGTAAAATTTCCACCTTGAGATGCCCAACGCGTCCTTGGTATCCATGCACCCTTGACATGCCATCAGCTAGGAATGTACTCACTGCCCAAGGAGCTTGGCTGCCTGCTCCACATGTCACAGGTTCCATCAGCTTCCTATGTATCAGGGGGGAATTATACTACTGTGCCCATGACTGCAGGAAACTTATACTAAGACCAGTAGTTCCACATGCAAGACAGCAGAGCTCACGCAAAAAATCCTCACAAAATCAATCCATAACCGCCACGGTTTATCCATGTGGAATACGAGCACTGTGTCATTTGTTTTTGCTGCTTTCTTTGAAAATCTGTACAACGTTCTGGTATTTCACCTCTGCACAGCCAGCGGGAAAACATTTTTCCCAGCCGAGCAGTAAAAGGAACGGTGTGCTTCAGACAGGCAGAGGTGACATCAGCTGGAGGAATTTCTCTGGGAGGGAATGAGACAGTCCCTGAGGATTTCCAAAAATTGCTAGGTAAGAACAGGGATGCTGGGGGTCTGGAAAGCATGTAATCTGAGGCATGGGGACAGTAAAACATGAGCTGTTACTCTTAATACAATTTCATTAATACTCAAGGGCTGATAAGATTTATATAAATTCAGTTTAATAAACTACGACAATAAATGCTCAATTATGCTCATCAATGTAGGCCACAAATTATTCCAAGTTATACATATCTGCTCTTCAAGTGCATTAAGTAATTCAGTGTAATTCTCACGGTCTAATGGTACTGCCCCTGGAAAACGCTGAGGTTACCTTGGTTATCCAGAGTATACACCTCCAAGTGGGAGGCACAGGAGTCCGGAGGGAGGAAACATATCCAGAAGCATCCTAAGTTGCAGGGGTGGTCAATTTAGGATTTCAAAATCAAACTATAGACAGGCCACAAAATGGATACCATACATATTTAATAACAATCTGATTCATGCATTTCCCCAACAGGAAATTATAGGATGTATTCTACCCCAAGCCACAAGATTTACTTAAAATGCTCTACACAGAATCAGCAAAACTCTGGCATAAATGTTACACAGATTCCTTCAACATCACATCCTCAAGAATACAAAGAAAGGGAGGGAGGAAGGGATGGAGGGAGAGGAGAAGAACGGAGGGAGGGAAAGCCAAGAAAGGAAAGGAAAGGGAAGGGAAGGGAAGGAAAAAGAAGGGAAGGGATAAAGAGAGAGAAAGAAAAAGAGAGTAAAGAAAAACAGCATTTCGCCCACTAGAATAAAAAATAACTCATCCATCAACCTGGACTCCTTAATCCTGAATGTAAGTGTCTATGGTAGAGATCAAAGACTCTAGTGAAGTGACACATTTGACAAAAAACGAATCTCAGTCACCGAATGGCTTTCCTCATCTTATTATCTGCAGAGCTCTCTAGCGACATTGAGCATTTCAAAACAAATAAATAAATATACACAAAAGGCTATGTTTTCAAAAATAGCTGCCTAAATTGAAGCCACAAAACACATGCACATTGAATGAGGGTACGTGCCCACACAGGCTGGACTTGTAAAGACTGCAACGAAAGAATGAAAAACAGAAGGAGAAATCTGGGAGGGGCACTTCCAGAGAAATCTAAGGGCCATGCAGTATAATGCATACCGAGCGTCCTCATCACATCCCCGCCAAAAGGACTGCCCAGCAGCCAGCAGACCAGTAGGGAAGAGGAAGCACCCATTCACATTTTCTCTATCTGAGATAACACAAGCCAGACGCCAAGATCCAAACATCTTTATAAACAAATTAGTCACTAAATGAATAGTAAAAGCGCTTTTCCTGATATAATAAAAATTTTGTTGTTTTTATTTGAATAGCTAATATGAACTTTAATCCCATTCACTTCATGGTTTTAGAGTTAACATTTCCAGATACTAAATGGGTTTTTTCAATTGCCCTATGTAAATTACAGCCTGGCCTGTGTGGCTCAGTGGTTGAGAATCGATCTATGAACCAGGAGGTTGTAGGAGGCAGCCAATCAATGATTCTCTCTCATCATGGATGTTTCTGTCTCTCACTCCCTCTCCCTTCCTCTCTGAAATCAATAAAAACTGATTTTTAAAAATTGATTTTTTAAAAAGTTAAATTACAGTTGTGTTAATAACCCTTTATATTATCAGAATTAACATCCAACTGGATTAGAAACAAGGTATGTATGAGAAACATAGAATATAATATGAATACAAAGTATTTGAAATCTATGTTCACACAATTTAACAATTATTAAATCAGAGTAGCTAGTCTATACCAGCTGCTTAAGTACAAATTACTTCAAGTTTCCGGGAGCCATCCATTTTTAATTTTATCAATAAAATCACTGCTCCAAATTTTTCCCAGCAAGCACTTCTCTTAGTGTTATACTCAGAATTACAACATTATTTCTCATGATTAATGTGCAATACCCCCAATCCTATTAACTGTTTTGCTTTGTTTCTCTATTAGTTCATTTATACAAACATTCACTCATAATAATGATTAAACCCAGCTGTGCTGAATACTAAGGACCCTGAAACAAGCAATGCAGCCTCAAGGAGTCTATAGCTTACCATGGAAAACAAATAAATAAGCAATGACTGCAAAACGTGCAACAGAGGCACAAGTTATTAAAAACTCATATTTCAAGCTGTTTTCATAGGCACTATTTAAGTTTATACATAACTCATGGAGTAGGGAGAAGATTTATTTAAAATCCGAATATTCCAGAGTGTGGACTTCAAAATTAAATCCATCATCCAAAATGATACAACTGATTAATGGCAGTCTCAGCTAAAATAACGTAAGCCCCTAATCTTTTCTCTGCACTAAGCTGCATTTCCCAGTTTCTAAAAAAACCTGACAAAGTCACCATCATACACACAACTAGTTACTGAATCCGTGTCCTTCCTAGATCTGCATTCAGGATTCCACTCCAGCAGGGAGTGCAATAGTCTCTATGCTCTGATCCTCTGAAATTTTAATGACTCTGTCCTTTCATTCTCATTTCTCAACTGTCTCCCTTAACCTCCCTTGTCACCCCGTCTGGTAGAAAGGATTTGAGTCACTAGTAGTCTATGAATGAAAACAATGAGGGCAAGCTTAAAGTAAGCACCATTAAACTTTAACTTGGAAAAAAAGGGCCAAGGGCAGACCACACAACTATGTAAGCATGTGCAGAAAAGATGTGGCCACCTAACAACTGAGTAATAACTGTATGCTAGCCTGGGAAATTTCTCACAAACAGCCCCGTAGCTTTATTTCCAAAGGCTCCGGGGCGCCCTCTCCTCCCACCCCATTCCCGCCCACCTTCAGAAATGCTTAGTGTGTAAAAGCACAAACGTTGTTTTAATTACAACAAACGGACTCTAACAAACTAGTGGTTAATTCTTGGCCAAGTTATGTCCTTATGTTTTTCTTCAATGCTTTGCTTACAGATTTTCATCTTCGCTTTAGAATTTTGCTTTTGAAATCGTCATCAGAATAAACACATTCTGTTCCAATACCCGCAAAAAATAACACTTATAACCTTTAAATGTGGGTTTGGATTTAGGGGAAAAAAAGGATTATTAGAGACAAATCATAGGACTAAAGGGAGAGCTTCTAAAAATAGGGTGGGGCTTATGAAGACAAATAGATAAGGGTGTATATTCTGTAACCTATTGATCTCAATATTTTAAATGGACAGTCTACGAGATTCATGAGTTAAGGGTTAATGAAACAAAGGCTTTTTCCAGTTAGAAAAATATCTCAGCCTTCACTGGCTGCTGCTTAGTTCAAGGGCTTGCAGAACACTCCAAAGAAAATATCCCCTCTAGTAATACTTGGATTAAAATGGTGATTTGGGTGTTTTGGCCAATTAAGACCCTAGAGAATGGCAGGGCTCCACCAGACCCGGCCTCTGCAATATAAAGCTGAACCACATGTGGTGGTAGTTTCTCAATCACATCAATCTGATGGAGGGAAGCCAACCAAGGAAGAAAACCTATTGTCACACTGCCTGCGCTGACTTCAGCTACCACAACAGCGCTGAAATATCCTTTCCCGGAGGAGCCTCTGAAGCGACTCAGAGAAGCCGGGGGTGAAGCGAAAACCAAACAGGCAGCCCTGCATGCTGTCTCTCAGGGCGAGAGCTTATGTAAGTTTTATAGTAAAACAAACCAAATTAAACGAAGCAAACTGTACTCCTTGACCTAAATGGAATGTTGGTTTCTAATTCTTTCTTATTTCAGTGTGAAACTACCCACAGTGTAGGCTTCTAAGCTTAATATCTAAAATGAATCTGCCACAACATAGTTTGCTGGCAAGAAGAATACAGCTTTGAGACTGTATAGTCCAGTGGGAAGGTAACCAGAGTGAAAGAGCTGGAAAACTGGGGGCCCTAGCCATGGCTCTAACCGTACCAGCTGTGTCACTGTCACCTGTGTGCGTGCCAGGCCCCTCCTCTATTGAATGAGAATACCAGCAAGCACTACACTTCTAAATCATTCATTCATTCATTCATTCATTCATTTTTGAGAGAAACAGAGATCAATTTGTTTTTCCACTTATTCATGCACTCATTGGTTGATTCTTGTATGTGCTTTGACTGGGGATCACACCCGCAACCCTGGGACAATGCTCTAACCAACTGAGCACGCGGCCCGGGCCACTTCAAAAATCATCTTTAACCCTCATTCACATTTGGCTAACCAAGCAAATTTATAGTTTTTGTATCAGACTGTTAGGCATGGATTTCTTCATTCATTCTTTCTTTCTTTTTTCCATCAGATCATAAATTAAAAACGAAGAATCAGAAGTCTGATGTTTTTTTTATTTATCTTTATTTTTTAAAGTAATACTGATATCCTCCCCCTTTTTCTCCCATTGATCCCCTCCACCTTGCTCCTGCCCTCCCAAGCCTTCACCACACTATTGTCTGTGCCCATGGGTTATGCATATATGCATATAAGTTCTTGTTTATTCATTCTTAAAGGTTAGTTTCTGTTGCTACTAAATTATCCAAAGATTTCCAACTCTTTGGTCATAAATGATTACATTTGTTAACTGTAAAACTTTCTGCTCTGGGAAAAGGAAAATTGTGTACCCTTTTCCACACAGTTCACATGGGCACAGGGCAAAGCATCCTATATAATAAAAGCCTAATATGCAAATTGACCAAACGGTGGAATGACCGGTCGCTATGATGCGCATTGACCACCAGGGGGCAGACACTCAACGCAGGAGCTGCCCCCAGCCCGCAGGCCCCAGGCCAGCCAAGGCGGGTGCCAGCGGGGGGGCCCCCCTGATCACCCCGCAGAGGAAGGCGACCAGCAGCGGCAGCGGGGGGTGGGGCTGACGAGCGGGCGGCACCAGGCCCACCAAGGTGGGTGCCAGTTGGGGCCCCCCCAATTGCCCCACCGGTTGCCCCACAGATTGGCCCTGATCACCAGCCAGGCCTGGGGACCCTACCCGTGCACAAATTTTATGCACCGGGCCTCTAGTTTTATAATGATAGACAATTGCTCCTCTCAAGGCACCTGGAAGTCTTTCAGATTATATTAGTACAGCTTACAAATACTGTAGAAACAATTTGATCATTTCCGCCATGACTGAGGAAATTGAAGGATTATTTTCAGAAGGAAATTCGGGAGATCCAATTAACTAGTGTTAAAAAAATATATAAAGGCAATGAATGAGTTGTGGAAAATGACAATGAAATAGAAATCGGTTTTATTCATTACTACTATAAGAGGAGACTAAAACTTCATGCACCCAGCCCCTAGCCAATCTCATAATTCCCCAATGATTCAAAAGAAACTTGTCTGGGCAATGATGATAGGAAAATAAAGAACAAAAAACACTAAGAAATACTCAACTATCAGAAATTCTTAGGTTTTTCTAAAGATACAAACTAAAATTTGTAAGTGAATTCAGAATGAATTATGGTTATACTTTGAGGAAATTCCAAATTTTATTCCAGAGCTAAATTACTAAAAATATTTGTGTTCTGAACAAGTAGTGAATTTTGTAGCATCAACTCAACAGTACCAAATGCTACCCTCTAGATAGTTCCTAAGTCCTGTGGAAATGTGGTAAGCAGTTAGACATGAGCAGAGGATGATGGGCCAGGTACAGAAGACCACCAGGGCAGAAAGCCCCGGGTGCCCAGCAATGGGAAAATCTGGGGAAAAAAGGATCTTGCCCCAGGGATAACCTTTCCTCCCTGAGCATATCACTTGGTCAGGGATAACATCTAGGCCTCAGTTTGTTTCAGCTCAGGCCTGGCAAAGCAGAAAAACCAGACAAGCAGCTGGGACCCCACGGCTGACCTCAGGACCAGCTGCACTGACTAATGAACTCCTGGCCTGGCTCTGACCAATCAGTGGAGACCATGACCCTGAAAGACCCCACCTGGAAAGCTGATGAATTTTCTACTGAGATCCTCTCCTGGAACCTCCCCTAAATTCTCCACCCTTTAAAGCTTTTAGAATGGAGGACCCAGCATATTCTCTCTCCCTGGAGCATGCCCACATCTATTCCCTTCCCCTTCACCCCCCAAATGTGTATTACGTTCTTTACCCTTCCCTCTCCTCAGCTCCAAGGGCGCCTTCTTTTGCCCCTGTAACTTGTTTCCTAAGCCCATTTCTTCTACCACTCATTTCTTCTACCTCTGACTTTCTAAATAAGCTTTCTCTTCTATTTTGAGTCCTGGCTCTGAATTCTTTCCTAGCTAGAACTTAAATACCCAGTTGCTGAACCCAGGTCAGGTCTGACGCCACAGGTCTAAACACCTTGTGCCATTCATGCCACCGCCAACAGAAGGAGTATCTTCTAGACAAATGGCAAAAAGACTTCACACAGATAGATGTTTTACTCATTAATTTCTCTAGGACAGTACTTCGAGGACAGTCATGAAGAATACAGAGAAACTAATGAGTGGCAGCATCTAACTAGATGAAGAAATCAAGAGAAAAAATACAGTTCCTGCTCTGAAAATGATTTAAATCTAGAGTCACTGGAAATAAGCCCATCATTTGCCACTGAAGAATGTGGCTTTGATCAAGGTAAAATAAGAATGAATACACAAACATTGCTCAAGATGTTTCAGTTGTCATAACAAAGTGTTGCCTCAAACTGCACTGGAAGTAAAAGAAATGTAAATATATAGAAAAGAATATTAAGTAGAAAAGTAAGGTGGTAAAAAAGGATAAACTGATTTAAAAGAAGTCAATAAAAGGGGGAGAATATGTCTGCTGCTTCTTTGTTTTTCTTTTCCTTTTTGCTGTTCTTTTTGGGGGAGATGGAATATAACTTGCCCATGCATACAACCACTATTTTTTTGGCTACATTTTACTGACACTGATCAAACAATGAGATGATTCTTTTGTTTTGAACAGGCTGCCAAAAATCATCCTCCCTCTGCCTCCACCCAACAGTTCACTAGTACTCAAAATTTAATTATGTGGAAACTGGGAAATACTGGTATTTCCAAACTACATAACAAAGAAGCCTTGCTCTAGTCCAGTGGTCCTCAACCTTTCTAATGCCACGACCCTTTAACACAGTTCCTCATGTTGTGGTGACCCCCAACCATAAAATTATTTTTGTTGCTACTTCATAACTAATTTTGATAATGTTATGAATCGTAATGTTAATATCTGTGTTTTCCGATGGTCTTAGGCAACCCTGCTAGTGGTTCTCAACCTGTGGGTCGTGCTACTTCATAACTGTAACTTTGCTACTGTTAATGAATGTTTTCTGATGGTCTTAGGCTCTACAGCAGCGGTTCTCAACCTTTCTAATGTCGTGACCCACAGGTTGAGAACCACTAGCAGGGTCACCTAAGACCATTGGAAAACACAGATATTTACATTACGATTCATTAACAGTAGCAAAATTACAGTTATGAAGTAGCAACGAAAATAACTTTATGGTTGGGGGTCACCACAACATGAGGAACTGTATTAAAGGGTCGCGGCATTAGGAAGGTTGAGAACCACCATAGTCCCACTCCTATCTCCTTCCCTCGGCCACACTTGGCTCCAGGGGCTAGTCTCTTTACATCAAGTTCCCTGCATAGTCAGGGCTTTGGATCTGCCACCTGAAAGGGCCTAGAATCTGCCTGCTTTTCTTCAAAGCAAACTGTACTAGTCACCACAAGGTCTGGTTACCTCACTCCATACCCATCTCTCTCTACCTCCAAGATCCCCTTTGTATTTCCATCCCAATTCAACAAACCAGTGTTTTCTAAATGTTCCAGGTTTATGTTAAGCTTTTCTATGTAACTAGACAGTAGGCCTTACTCCAAGGCTAAGTCAGATCCTTTCTCACATCTCCCAGACAGCTGAACAGGGAAGCAATTAATAATAATGATTTTTTTTAAATCTGATGACTGACAATTAATAAAAAGTAGTTCTAAAACACCATGTAGTTATTACAAATTATTCCTGGCAACCATACAGTAAATGTTTATGCACTGGACCAATATGAAAATTAACAGTTATAGTCATATTTAAAAACTGAAGCTGTAATCAACAATATATCACAAAAGTAGTAAGTAACCACTTTCAACCTCTACATTACTAAAACTAAAAAGTCTAACTCTGCTCTAAATCCCAAATATTTGTCTATATGTACACTGGGCATTCTGATGTACAGTTATGAAGCATGGATGGATTAAAGTAATACCAACATACTATTCGGCAATACCATAAATTAGACTTAGCACAAACTAACCCATCAGCATATCAATCATTAACAAGTTGCTTTCCTTCTTCAAATGGAGATTCTTTTTTTTTTTTTTAAATATATTTTATTGATATTTTACAGAGAAGAAGGGAGAGGGATAGAGAGCTAGAAACATCGATGAGAGAGAAACATCGATCAGCTGCCTCCTGTACACCTCCCACTGGGGATGTGCCCGCAACCAAGGTACATGCCCTTGACCGGAGTCGAACCCGGGACCTTTCCGTCCACAGGCCGACGCTCTGCCTACTGAGCCAAACCGGTTTTGGCAAATGGAGATTCTTTTTAAAGAATGATGTAGGTTCAAGTTTCCTTCATATCTTTTTAAAGTCTCTTTTTAACTTTCCAGGGAAATTTGAACAAATGCCTTATCATTATCATTATCATTCATTATCATTCCCAATAGCAGCAAAAAATGTCCAAGAGTCCCTCTACAGATGAGAACAATGTTCTCCAACTGGCATCTCCAATTGGCAACTATGACCGCTGCAGCCTTGAAACGCCTTTAAGACATCATACTGTGACTTCAGTCTTCCTCTCTTGTTAACTCTCCCCACTTCAGAACTACCAAATAAGCTCAGTGGTAGACCAGAAGATGGAGTGAAAGTGGTCTTTAAAAATTAAGAGCTATCTGCCAAATGAGAGAAGGTAACTACAGCCACAATCCTTTGGTAAATAGCAGGTGTTTCCTAAGGATCAGCAATGTGAACAAGAACTCAAGACTTTATTGTAGCTTTACGTACTTTTCAATATCTACTGCCAGCAAAAATTATGGGAGTATTAGCAGGTTGAAATCCTGCACCAAAAATTATCAATGAAAATTTGAAAAATCATATAGAAATATCCAAATATTAATATGCAAAAACAAATGGAAAATGCCAAGGATAGAAAAGCAGTACTGTGCAACTAAACTAAAAAGGATCATTTGTAATTAAGAATTCCTGAGTATCAGGAAAAAATGTAGTTCAATGACTTAAAAATCAAGTCTTTTTTGATCTAACCTTAATCAACTTCATTATTCTGTATTTGGATACAAAGTTGAAAAGCTCTGTGGTAATTTGATGTTGTTTAACAAATAATTACACAGTCCTTAATGTTTATTTAACAAAAGTAATTCAGAAAAGAATGAAGAAACAAAATGGAGTCACCATAGTCAAGCTAACATAACCACTTAAATAAAATCTGTCTGAAACATGAGGAATATATTTTATTTAACTACCCTAAGGACTTAAACTTTTAAATTTTCCCATTGTGCATCAATGCCTCGAGATATATATCCTACAGATAACCTGTCTGAAGAACTTAGGGAAAAATATTCATGTGTCCAGGCCACCAGACATCTGGACGATTTCCATTTCAGACCAATCCAGAAGCTAAGAATGCAGAACTGATTCTCCTCAAGCATGAACCTTTTACTTTAAGAATTCTCAACTTTTCTCTTTGTTTCAGAATATTCTGGGTGTTACCTGGTAGTGATTCCCAATATGCAAATCTTCAGACCTCTGAATACAACTCTGTCATTTAATTCTAGCAAAGATTCATTTATGCTGCGGCAACATAATATATAGCCTTAATTCTGTGGGTAAAGGACAGAAATGCTGCTGAACATCCTACAAGAGAGTCCTCCACAGTTAGGACTCATTCGGCCCAATATGTCAGTATGGACAAGCCAAGAATACCTGCTCTCCTCCAACTGTAAGTGACTCTGCTCTGAATGCCAGGTCCCATGTCTCTCCCCACTGCCCCATGCACTTCTGAAGAGATGGGCCTCCTGAGGCTTTTGCAGTGTGGAACTCTGCTAGTGTTGCCTAATGGCTGTTCCTCCTCCTTTTGTTCTAGGCCCACCCTTCCACTTGTCACCACATGCCAACGGGGCCAGGATAAGACCCTAAGTAGCTGCCTGAACCCTCCACTGTGACTCATCTCACCCCCACTCAAGCTCCAGTTACAACACAAAGAGAGGTCTGCATGAAAATATCAAACTGTTCTTATTGTTATAACCTGCTTCTCTGGAGCTGGCAGTAAAACTTTGCCTGAGAAGACTAAAAGGTAAAGGAAATTCCTGTTACCTAACTATTGCCAATTAAAATACTGAATCTTCAAATGACTGAATCATCCATTGTATAAACATAATTTAGAATAGACTCTTGTTTCCATAATAGTCATCATTCTTGGTCATTTAATAACTTAAAACATGTGGTAAAAAAGTTTTTGTGTGTGTTTACGTTTTGACATTGTCTGCCCCAAAACAAACAGTCAACATTTCCTGTTGCATTAAAACATTCACTGTCTGTTAACCTTGTAAATCCATAGATATAAAGCATATGTCTTTGCACACTCCAACCACATCAGAAAGCAAACTTAAACCCCAAAGTTGTCATACCCATTAGGATGACTACTGTCACAAAAACAGAAAACAATAAAGGGTAGGGTAGATGTTACGTAGAATGTAGAAAAACTGGAACCCTTATGCACCTTTGACAGAAATGTGCAGCCACTATGGGAAATAGTAGATGGGTTCATCAAAAAACTGAAAAGAATTTAAACCAGGTCTCAAAGAGGTATTTATACACCTGTATTTATAGCAGCATTATTCACAATAGCCAAAAGGTGGAAGCAACCCACACATCCATCAACCAACTGGATAAACAAAATGTGCCATATATGAATTATTATTCAGCACTGAATAGAAAATAAATTATTCTGACACACGCTACAACATGGACAAACATTGAGGACATTATGCTAAGTGATAAAAGCCAGTCACAAAAAGATAAATACTGCATAATACCACTTATATGAAGAATCTAGAATAGGCAAATGCATAGAAACAGAAGTAAAATGATGGTTGCCAGGGGCCATTGGAGGAGAAATAGGGAGTTGTTTAGTGGGTATAAAGTTTCAGTTTTGTGGGTTCGATTATAAATTATACTAGAGGCCTGTTGCACGAAGATTCGTGCAATAGGCATTCCTTCCCCTGGCTGCCGGCACCGGTTTTCCTCCGGCACCCAGGACCTGGGCTGCAGTGGAGCCAAGCCTGCAGCCTTCAGGCTTGGCTCTGGCCACGGAGCCTTCAATCTTCACTCTGTGCCTGCGTATGCAAATTAACCCACCATCTTTGTTGGGTTAATTGGCATACTCGCTCCTGATTGGCTGGTGGGTATAGTGGAGGTATGGTCAATTTGCATCTTCCTCTTTTATTAGTGTAGATGTGTATTTTAGCATGATTTTAAAATCTCAAAATTGATGACACTTAGATCTTCTCTTCTTGGAATTATTAACTCAAAATTCTCTACATATTTACAATTTTGTCAATTATCCTCATCACTTTATTTACTTTCATTCCTGCACAACCTCATCCCACCTCAAGAGTGGATTTAAATACCCTCTATACACAGATGTCCTCTGAGAGGGCAAAACATCTGAAGACATTTTTGGTTGTAATAATGTAGGGGGGAGGGGAAGGGTACTTCAAGAGCACAGAGGCCAAGGATGTCAGTAAACATCTTACAATGCACAGGACAGACATCCAGAACAAAAACTGATCTGGCCCAAAAGGTCTGAGAAACAGAGAACACTCTGCATTTATAAAAAGAAAACAGAATCCCAAGCTTAGTGCTTCACTTGTTGTCAACAATTAATTGGAATCAAGATTTTCCCAACTTTGTGTTCCAGTTTCATGCTGACTATGGAAAATACATTTTGTTTACATCCCTTAAATAGTGTTCTGTTATGTGTGACGAGCATAAATTATACTGTGGGTGAAATATAAAGAGAACAGAATTAAAAGTCACAGATCAGTGAGGATGATTTATTTTGCCATGGGAGACTTAAAATAGAAATACAGAAATTATTATGGGGTGCACTTTTCTGCCACAAGGTAGTTAGATATGGTTATACATTGAAAAGTACATCCATTTTTCAAACAGCAGTGTTTCTGTTGAAAATACCTTAAAGATCCAAAGGATTGGCAAGAAGTGTGGGAATATGGTTCAAATAAAGTATTCATAAGGTGACCATATTTTCCAAGTAAAAAGGGAAAATACATTATCGTCAGGGCCGGTCTGTGGTTTACCACTACATTAGTAAAAAGTTAATCAGGTTGTTGTAAGTTAGATTGTTATAGTAAATTCTCTTGTCTAGTATAGTTGGGAGAAAAGAAGAATGTTGGTTAAAATCATCCTTTTTCACAGACTCACTCTACTGTTTCTCTACTTAGTTCTCCTTTAATATCTTAAAACTAGAGGCCTGATGCACAAAGATTCGTGCAAGAATGGGCCTTCCTTCCCCTGGCTGCCGGCACCGCCTTCCACCTCTCACCTTGTCGTGTCAATTTGCATATGACCTCCTTATTGGCTGTGGGCCCCACCATCTTTGTCGTGGAGTTATGGTCAATTTGCACACTCCGTCTTTATTAGATAGGATAAGGCATTGTAATCTCACATATAAAAGTCCTGCACTTCCTTTGTTGAGTTATTCATAAGTATCTTACTCTTTTGTAGCAAATTTTTGTGGTGGTATACGTAAATTTATTTATATCTATCAACCTGGCTAGGCTCTGATTATTTCTAATAAGTTCTCTGTAGATAATTTAGGATTTTATATGGGAGAAACAAAATTAAGTCTTAGATGTTTTATGCCACAGATCAGGGGCCCTCCAAAACAATACTGAATTCAAATAATGGTACACATCCTTGTCTGATTCCTGTTTTGCAAAGTGAAGTTTTCTAATGTATAGATGAATTGAATATAATGTTTCTTAACTCCTACAAAATTTCAGACAGTTCACTACCATCATATTCTGTTCAAATGACAATGTTAACTGGAAATTCTTAGGCCACTAACATACTGCAATAAACAACAGTTGGTTGATTATCCAAATCACAATAATTCCCTTGTTTTTGAAAAAAGTGCTGATATTCAGAGAAACACATGCAGAGGCCTTTTAAAAGTTTTCTTTTTTTAAGGTTACCATGGGAAACTGGACAACCCTTCACCCCGCCCCCCAAAACAATTTCTGCCCAGTCCAGTCCAGTGGCAATGTTTATGACTTGCCACGTGGAAGAAGCCAACTAAGAGAATGAAACTGATAAGCAAATGAAAGGCACAGATAAAAAAGCCTGGTAGAGGCCTGAGTTCATGATTCTGGCTGTTCCTGAATCCTACATATAGTATGACCCTTTCCACAGATAAATGAGATGCCTCAGTGTCTTCCCAACCAAGTCTGTTTGCCTTGCAAATGAATGTCCTGGGTGACACACACATAACAAATCTTCACTGAGAAATAATACAAGGCATCTTGATAAGAATCCACTAAGAGCAGACTTTTGCCCTGCAAGAATTTGATTCTAAGACAAATAGCAAGTTTATGAATAATTTGTTATTTTAATTAGTATTATAACTAAAGTAAAATGTAATAAGCAATTGTACTATAGTTTTACAAAATGTTACCATTGGGAGAAATTGGGCAAACAATACACAGTATTCCTTAAAATTTTATGTGAATTTATAATTGTCTCAAAATTTAAAAGTTTAATTAAGAGAGCTATAATTCTCTTATCTTAGTAGTAATTAAATTTCCAAGTAATTAAACCATTCACTTGGTAGTGAATGGTTTAATAATAAACAAAGACAAAAACCTTTTGCTCACTGAATACCTCAATGTCTTATTTTGGTTGGTCAACTGATATTTCCCAACCATCTACTGCTTTGTTAACATTATTTAAAATTTCCCTTCATAATACCTTTTACAGCTGTTTTCTAGTCTACTTTATGTCTACTTAGGTTTATTTTCTCCACCCTTTAAACTTAAGTGTCCCATCTAAGTCTTAAAAATCTTTCAGGAGATGGTTACAAAATGAGTTTATATATACTGTATTTACGTTTTATATCAAAGCATCTTTTTGCTTACTATGAACACACACATACACACACACCATCATCAAAGCATGATTTATAAATTTATTACAGATCTAGCACATCCCCAACTGTACCAATGAAAAATGATGGCTTGACTCCATAGGATAAATGTATTTTTGAAATTTCAGAGGTAAAAATGGAAAGATTTCAATATGATGTACAATTTTGACTCCAAAGTAAAGCCTATACACCTGGGATAAAGGGCAAAGGCAGGCAGAGAAAAGAACTAGAGATGGGAGGAAAGAGATGCGAAGCACGAAGGCTGTGTCTAGTTGGCTACTGCTGCTCACTTCAATACTCACAGCCTTAAGCGCAAACACCTAACACTCAAAGATTTATGCCAGAGTAACAAACCGAAAAAGACATCTTCAGTTCAGTTTATATCTTGACAGGAAAAAGACATGAAAAGAATGTGTAAGTTCTTTACTCCATGATCCTATTTTAAATTGATTGCTTTTAAAATAGCACTGTCTGGTGGAAACATTCCCATTAAATCCTTGCATACAGTCAAGGTTAGTGTTAAAAAAATAAAGGGTCTTGGGAAACAGGAAAATATAAAGGTTTGGATGCTTACTGTCACGTACTCATTTACAAATCTTGAAATCTAGCAATTTGATATATACTCATTAAATACCAGCTGTGAGAATGGTGTCAGTCACAAGAAAAAAATTCATGTCCAAATGGTAAGGAAAATGGCATTCTAAAATACAAACTTTAAAAATGAGTTCTCACTCAGCTCCGTCAGCTGACAGCTAGTTACGACCACAACTGCCAATAGCATACAAACCCTAATTGTACTGGGGAAAGTGCAGGCTCCTTTCCAAGTGCGCTTTTGCAAGAGCTAATAAGAAGCATAAAAATTGAGCCTTGGTTTTATCTCTTTCCATCCCCTTTCTTATACTCTGGGGTAGAAGTGTTAACGAGCAGCAAAATGACTACAAGGCAAGCTGCCAGGATAGCCTCCACTGTCTGACCACTATGTCAAATCTATTCTGAGATATTTTTAGAGTTTTGACGGAATTCCTAGTTTTTATCAAGAGTCCTTTTCCAGTCATAGAATCAAAAGACAAAAATTCGCCCAAAATGAACACTGATGTGTTTTCTGAAATCCTAGCAAGCACCCTATTCAAGTCCTTCACATTAAATTAATGACTTTTTACTTAAAGAAAGTTTATTTCTCTATTAGACTTAAGCATAATGAATTAGGTCAAACAATCTGAGAAATGGTAAATAAGAAGCTATGATATATACAAGGGGGTGGGGGGAGCACAAAAGAGATCAGGCCTCAGGCCTCTCCCTCTTTATCTCTAAAATTTATATAAAAAAAAGGGAAGACACAGGATATAACAAAGCAGAGCTGAAAGTCCAGTCCAAAGACCTGACACTGAGTCCTATGTCTTAAACTGCCACTTATTAGTGATATCTGTTATCTTGAGTCATTCATTTACAGTCTGAGCTCAGGTTCCAATTGCTGTAAGGATTTTTAAAAAGATACATAAAAGCACTTTGCAAACTTTTAAAAAATACAAATAAGTACTAGAACAATTACTGATAAAAAGAAAATCCACTATAGTGGCAGTGTGATCTGCTAACTCAGTATTTCATCAGATATCTGTGAATCAGGGAAGTCATGGGAAGCCTCCACCAGTCAATAAATGTGAAAATCAGAACTATGTTCATGAGATGTTTCTTTTATAAGTTTCAGGTGAAATCAGTGTATAAAAAAAGTCGGTATGTAGGCCAGCATACCTAAAGTTTATATCTAATGAAAGTTAACCAAAGACATACCAGAAATATAACCCATACTCATGCATGTGGAATGTTAATATATCATGCTTCATGTGTCTCAGATAATAATTATTCACAGATCATTGGACTTCAGTTTATAACAATATTAATGCTAGAAGCACAAATTAATCAATAGCACTTACTGATGGCATATGAGCAATGCAAAAATGGATGGCAGACACTAAGCAAAAATCTTTCATCAGGGGAAATAGGAACATGCAGTTTTCTCAACATTTACGATATTCTCCAATTTCATGAATCTTTGGTTCACAGAAGGGGTAAAAAAGACTTAAAAAAGATTTACTCAACATTTTTGGTTCTCATGTGCCAAAATTTAATATGGGAATTGTCAATGGATTAATGGATTAAGTTTTTGCTGAAATATGTGCCTGTTTAAATATGATAAAGAATTTGAAAAGTAATCCAATTTCAACACTTAAAATGCCTGCATTCTTCCTTAATTTTTGTAAGACACTGAAATAATACACCTAAAGCACTTACTGGTACTAGTAATAGAGCACCTCTCATACTGTATTATTAATACATGTTTGCTATTATTATTCTCCAATCCTATCTAATAAAAGAGTAATATGCAAATTGACCGTACCTCCACTACGCCCACAAGCCACAGCCAATCAGGAGCGAGAATGCAAATTAACCCAACCAAGATGGCTGCAGCCACGGAGCGAGCAGGAGGCTTGAGTTGCCCCCGGCGATGAAGGAAGCCAAGCTTTCCACACACCCTGGCCGGCCTAGGCCTCCACTCGAGGCTACAAAGTTTCAATTATAGAAGATAAATAAATCCCAACAAAAATGGCTGCGGCCACGGAGCAAGCACGAGGCTTGGCTCTGCTTAAGGCTACAAAGTTTCAATTATAGAAGATAAATAAATCCCAGATACCAGGGCCTCCGCTTGGGTTGCTGGGGGGCATGGCCGGCCTGCAAACCACCACAGGCCCCTCACCCAAGCCACCCCACACCCCAAGGGAACCCCCACCCTGATCCGGGACACCCTTTAGGGGAAACCAGCTGGCCCCCACCCGTGCACCAGGCCTCTAGCCTATCTAATAAAAGAGTAATATGCAAATTGACCATCACTCCAACACACAAGATGGCTGCCCCCATGTGGTCAAAGATGGCTGCCCCCATGTGGACACAAGATGGCCTGCAGGGGAGGGCAGTTAGGGGTGACCAGGCCTGCAGGGGAGGGCAGTTAGGGGTGACCAGGCCTGCAGGGGAGGACAGTTAGGGGAAAACAGGCTGGCAGGGGAGCAGTTAGGCATCAATCAGGCTGGCAGGGGAGTGGTAGGGGGTGATCAGGCTGGCAGGCAGAAGCGGTTAGGGCAGGCAGAAGCGCTTAACGGGCAGTCGGACATCCCTCAAGTAGTCCCAGATTGGAGAGGGTGCAGGCTGGGCTGAGGGACACACACCCCCGTGCACGAATTTCATGCACTGGGCCTCTAGTTTTTAATGAAAACAGTTTTAGTTTGGAACATTATGGATATGTGAAGTCTCTGGAGCCCAAAACCTGGGTGTAAACTGTGGCATACCATTTATTGGCTATATTCTTTGAGTTTGCTCTTCTTTAAAATGGGTGTATTAGCTCTGGTTCAGTTGGTTATGTTCCATTCAGTGCACCAAAAGGTTGTCAGTTCAATTCTTGATCAGAGCATGTGCCTGGATTGAGGACTTGTTCCCCAGTAGGAGGTGTGCAGGAGGTGGCCAATGGCTGATTCACTCTCACATCAATGTTTCTCTCTCTCTCTCTCTCTTCCTTCCTCTCTCTCTAAAAATCAATAAAAATGTTTTTTAAAAACTTAAAAAGGGGGTTGTATTAATAATGTCACCTCAGAGAGGTGCTATGCAGATTAAATTGGTTTAACATATAAAGCAATTACCATAGCAGTGCCTGGCACCTTGAAAACGCTCAGGGTCAGCTGTTATCTCCAACAGTGCTTCCCAATAATGATTACTTGACTTGAATTATATTTCTAACACATTTCAGGTGCTTATACCTTCCTATGACTAGTGTCTAACATATTGGGTAGCTCAGATACATTTTTTTAAAAATCTCTTGAGACATTATAATAAGAGCTCAACATCTTGTGTCAATAACCCAAGTAACTTATGTTAGATCTAAAACTATTTTGAGTCTACTTCCTATTAACCCTTACCTAGTCTTGCTTATGCTTTAAAGAAAGTATAAAAAAGGAAAATAGAAGTTATAATTCTCTTATAAAGTGAATGTTAAGGTTAGAGTTTCCCTCCCAGCCTCTCATAATTTTTTTTGTTTCAAAGTAATATCCAGACACCTAGCCTATTTCAGGAAAAGTATTTTCATTACCCAAAAATTTTTTTAAAAAAAGTAATCTGGGCACTAAATAGAAAGAATTTAAATCCTGGCAAACATAAAGCAAATTTGTAAACTTACATGTCAAAGGTCAAATGTTAATGCTAAATGCTGGAAGTGATCATAATTTAAAAGAAAGTTTCTTATATTCATCAAAATGAAAACTATAAGAAATAAGTACATCTGTATAAATTCTTCAAATTAACATAAGCTAAAATATTCTGAAGTTGAGGCTTCCTCAATTGGTGATAAAAATATATCTTAAAACTATTTCGCTGTGAGCGCCTGTGCGCGCATGCAGACACACACACACACACACACACACACACACACACACACACACACACTTGTCAAAGTTAGGTACTAAAAGTACCCATAAAGTAAAGGCCCCCAAGCAGGAGTAGAGGAGAAGCATAGAGTGGGTCAGATAATTTGGACCCTCAATCTTGAAGAACAGCTAGACCCACTGAATCCACAACCTGTAAGTTTCTAGTTAATATCTTTCCACAACCCTACTGTAGCAAAGTGAATAAATGGGACTTAAGCAAGCTGTCCAACAGCGTTCTCCTGATTCTCCTACTGATCTAAATCTCCTATGTTGAGTTTACCTCATCTGATCAACCTCTGGACTCAACCACCTCAGGGTTCAATTCTCCCACATTTTCTCTTCTGTCTGCACACTCACAGATTGGGTGATCTCATTCATCCCATAGCTTTAAATACACTCTACATGTTGTCAACTTCTAATTTTATATCTCTAGTCCCATCTGCTACCCCTGACCTCTCTGGACTCATATCCAGCTGCTCCCTAGGCAAGGTTACTTAGATACCCAGGAGGCATCTAAATAGATTCAAACTTTTAACTATTTCCTTCCCATCTCCTTCCTCATCTCAATAAATGGCAACATCTACCAGCTGCATTATTTTTTCATTTTAGTACTTACCACCATCAGACATAATTTGTTTAATGCCTATTTCTCCCCAGGAGAATGCAAGCTACACAAACAGTTATTTCTGTCACAATATATGAGGGCTAAACGGGACTAATTTAGGCTGTATGGAAAATGCAAGCCCCAGAAGTGATCTATGGGGTAAAGTCTGACTGACAAGATGAAGCCAATGGAAGGATACGATCAGGATGTTCAAGGCAGAGGACATGACAAATACAAAGGTCTAAGTCCCAAAGAAGCTTGTAGGGACACATTAGGAGAAACTAAAGCCCCTTAGGCTGGAGAACAGGGAACCAGAGGGAGACTACTGAGAAGGGAGGAAGGGGGAAGAGAGTAAGGTTCCAGGAATTCAGGAAAAGAAAATGTCAAGTTCGAAGGCGAGGAGGCAATCGAGTCAAATTCAGTATTTCAATACAAATAACAAGAGGTAACAGAGACCTCTTCCAGACTCAACTAAGACTTCATGCTTCCTTAGGTGGTTCTGTTGGTATGTTAGTAACTGAAACAAATTATTTTCCTATTACTTTATCTGATTCACTTTTTTGTTGTGGTACAACTAGGTATTTTTAGTTGGCTTTAGCAGAATTTTTTTTTTTTTAAGAAACTCAGTTAATAAAAAGCTAAAAGGTTCCATTTCTTTAAAAAGGTCAATATTTTCTTTGGTCTCTTTTTTTAGGCAAATAGCCTTTTTAGGTCATCCCGATGATATATTCATCTAATTATGGTAATTCATTGGTGACATGCGAATTTGTTTAAACTGTTAAGTGTCCTCTTTCATCTTCTTGAGATTTTATTTTTGTTTCGTCACTGTTCTGACATACTTAGGTTTTAGTCAAATTCAATCATGCAAGTTATGATTTATCACTGAAAAACATAGGCTTTATATGAATTACAGAACTCCTTTACACTTTCTTAGTATATATTCTTAAAATATCCTACTTCTAAAATGAATCACTAATTTTCAAAACACAAATTCTTCAAGATCTTTATACAAGATCTGCTACCAACTATTCCTTCAGTTCTACTAACATCATGTGACTAAAAGTGTTGATTAATCACTCCTGTATTTAGATTTGTGTGTTATTGATTACTTTAATAGACTCTTTTGGAAATGCAATTAGGCTTTTATCTGTAGATGTTTTTCCCTCATTATTTTACATTCTTTATTTCAGACCTTCTCTGAAACAACAGGAAAAGCAAGAAAAACCACAATATGACTTCACTCATTAATGAAGTATTTCTTCCTTGCCCCAACACGAGAACTATGGCTGAAGGCAACAATGATGAATTCTGAAACACCAGAGTTGATCTAATCCTATCTCCATGGCTTTTAAGACACTCTACCCCAATCCTCAGCCTTTTCTTCTCCTTGGCCTTTGTCTTTTATCCTGTGATCATATTGGTCATCATATTGGATGTCTCAAGATCCTGTTCATAAAACATCCAAATCTCTGAGCTCAGCCTTCTTGATTCCTAAGGTCTGACTTCCCACTCAGCTACATCTTAACTTCATTATCTAGATCAGCTCCACTGCCAAGTTCAGTATGTTTCAACTCCCACTCCTGGTAACAACTTCCGTGTCCTCCTCTGTCAATAGTGAAATTTAGCATTAATAACTAGTCATGCTTGTCCTCTCTGCTTTCTTTGTTTTCCCAAATATATTTGATTGATTTTTAGAAAGAAAGGAAAGGAGAGGGAGAGAGACAGAGACTGTTCTAAACTATTTCTACAAACTCCTCTCAAAGCAAATGACCACTCCTTCCTAACACTCTTTTCCACCTGCCCATCCAACTGTCCAAAGGTCTCCGTTTTAACCAATCCTCTCTTCCTTTTCTCCCGGCTCAGAAGAAGAGCTTTTCCCCAGGTGCCTTTAGGTTTCCTCAGTTCTATAAGAACATTCCCTTGGCTCTTTTCTCCCCTGCAAGCTACAACACACTTTCCCACACTCTTCAACTAATACATTTTCTAAAATGATAGCTCATGCTAGTTGGTTTATCGCTCTTCTTCATTACTTGTACAGGATCTGAATCACAACCTCACTCACCCAGAACTGAATATTCCCCTGACTTCCATGCCATTTCCAACTCTTTATTTACACATATCTCTAACCATTCTTTCCCTGTTTCCATCAGCATCTGTTCTTCTGGGTCATAGTGCACTCACTACCCACATCTCCCCACGGAAATTCGATTTCATCTCAGGCAGCTGCTGTGAGGATTATGTATAAAGTACATAAAAGTATCCTAGTTAGCCTCAAGACTCCAATCGAAGTCACCTCCACTTGTAGTCCAGATCACACTGTATGGCTCTCTCTCTGATACTGAGACCAGATGCAAGGTAAGCTGATGTTTTCTAAGAGAATATGGTTACCCCTTCTCCCCGATATTTCTTCCACACCTCATCTCTTTGTCAACATGGCCACCAAATTTATCTCACCTAAATCCCATACCGGTCCTCTCATTTGCTATTCAAAAATTTCTAGCCACTGCTCTTCCTTATCCATTTAGCAAATGACACCAAACTGCGCTGCATTTCTAGCACATTTAGTCCACATTTGAGTTTACTTATGTTTACCTATAATTCCCTAACACAATGCTGAAGTACAGTGATATCAAAGGTGATGTCTTAAAGAAGTGTGTAGCTCTCACCATAACTGACAACATCTTCATCACCATTAACATTTACTATGTGCCAGGTATTACTTTACAACAATCCTTGGGGTATAGCATACTATTTATTCCATACACATATAGAAAGACTGGGTCATAGACAGGGCTCTTCACAGAAATTTAATGGGTCTGAATTATACTTGAAAAT
The DNA here is from genome assembly GCF_963455305.1 of Plecotus auritus. Classification (NCBI taxonomy): domain Eukaryota; kingdom Metazoa; phylum Chordata; class Mammalia; order Chiroptera; family Vespertilionidae; genus Plecotus; species Plecotus auritus. The sequence goes on from NC_137783.1 coordinate 86,782,568, forward strand.
GAATAAATATATTACTAATAACCAAGCATTGATACTGCCACATAAATTAACCTGTCAACCTGGAAAGCATTCCCTTTTTTTCCCAGCCCAGCAAAATCATCCCAGCCTTCAACACCCAATTCATGAATTGCCTTTAATACTTGTAATGTGTCTTTATTATAACACTAAGGTTATTTAGAAGGTTGCTCAATTAGAATGGATTTCATAATGGCAGTTGGTTCAATATTTTTAATTATTAGGAAAATAAACTGGAAAACAAAATGGATGTAATTTACATATGTTGAAAATGAAATAAGTAGAAATAGCTTATCTTATTAGCAACATTTGATCATCATTCAACTTTTTTCTGTAACATTTAGTACACACATCACATTATAAGGTCTGCTATGGTTAAGCCTAATTCAAAAGATCTATTCTTTTTTAAAAAATCCAAACAAAGCATTATTCTTAAGAAATGAGTAACAGACTTACCAGTCTTCTCCTTTCTTCTTCTACTGTGATGAGTAGTCTTGCAAATTCTTTTAGCGACTGAGCTATTTAGAAGACAAATTTTAAAAAGTATTAACCTCTTTTCATTGCTAATACCTAACTGCACAGGAACAAACATTACAATGAAACTAGTTATAAATTTGTATTTATTCTATGGTTTTATGTTTTTATAACCATAACACAGTATATACAATAGAATCTCAATGAATAACAGCTTTAGATAAGATGTTTGTATGCCACAAATCAAAGTTAAGCACACAGCAAGTACAATATTTTTTTTCTTTAAAGACACTAGGGGAATATAGTTTATATACTTAATATATAAAACTCTCACATTAATAAACAGAAATATAGTACTGGAATCACTTCTAAACAGAATATTACAAATAAGGAAAAGCATATTAAATCTATAAGAAGCAATAAATCCAGTACTATTTAGATGACTTAGTAGCAGCCAGTAATACAAGGGCCCCCACTGTATCTTTCTAGAAGTTCAACAAATTTTGTATTCTTCCTATATCTACAATATTTTAAACCTTTGCTAGTCAGTGTTGTGAAATGACCACCAGCATCAGCATTTGGGAACTTATTAAAAATACAGACTCTCACGCACAACCCCAGAATCTGCATTTTAACAAAATGCCCAGGTGACCTGCTTGCATATAAGTTTGCATGCACTGCTTTAGAAAATTATCGGATCTATATTGCCCTAGCCTGAGGAAAGAACCAACTATTCAGAAACTTTAAAAGAATAAACCAAAAATAAATAAATGGGAACTTATAGTAGCCTATTATTTTAAAATGCATAGTTCCAAATGGCAATTGTGAAAAGTAATTTATCCACATCAGTTTTTGTACCTTATACTTAATATGAATTACTAACTAAAATAAAAAGGTTTTGTTACAATACTAAGGAAACAAATAAGATAAATGCAAAATTTGTTTTCATTTAACCTGTGAACCTTCCCTTCTATGCCCCTATTCTTTAGGCTCTCCCCATCCCCTTCATTCACCCATACTAATATTGAAAACATTGTGCGAGACCAGAAGTCTAATAAGTCTGGCCTCAAGCCCACAATAAAGGCAAGTAAGTGAGGAAAACAAAGCAAGAGTCACATTATCAGAACTTATTAAGGAAGAGAAAGAATGCTTTCCACTCAAGAATTTAAAAGGGCAGTACCTCCCAGCAGGCTCCCAGATGTCTGCAGGGAGTGCACGCTGCCAGAGTGAACTCCCTCACCAGGCCTCCTCACCAGTCCACCGGGACCCAGCATCCTAGGATCCGGCTCCAAGACCCCACAGTGATTGCAAGCCAGGGGGAACACTGTGTCCCACCCCACCCTGGACCCCAGAAGCATACTGATAAGCCTGATCAGGAGCCACCCAGTGCCCGCTCTACCCCGAGTCCTGGGAACTGCTACCGGGGCGACCTGGAGCAACCCAGAGCACAACCTACTCTGGGCCATAGGAGAGCAGGGACTGTGTGATCCAGAACAACCTGTGTGACCCAGAGCAACCAGTGCCTGCTCCATCCAGGCCCCTTGGACAACCATGCTGGGGTGACCCGGAGCAACCCACACCGCTTCACCCCATCCCGGGAGGGGTGACCCAGAGCAACACAGTGCACACCTCACTCAGAGCTCGGACTGTGCGAACCAGGACAATCCACGCCAGCTCCATCCAGGCCCCCAGGACAGTCCTGCCGGGGCCATCAGAGCAACCCAATGTGCACCTCATTCGAGGTGACAGGAGAGCACACACTGAGTGACCTAGGGCAACCCACCCCTGCTCCACACTGAGCGGGGGGCGAACTGGAGCAACACAGCAAGTGTCTCACTCCAAGCTACGAGAAAGCGAGGACTGTGTGACCCAGAGCAACCTGTGCCCACTCCACCCCGAGCCCAGGGTCTTATTGCCAGGGCAAACTGGAGTAACCCAGCGAGTGCCCCACTCAGGCTACAGGGGAGCTCTGACTGTGCAACCCAGAGCAACCAGCACCCGTTTCTCTCTGGCCCCTTGGGCAGTCCTGCAGGGGCTACCCAGAGAAACCCAGCACACACCTCACTCTGGGCCATAGGAGAGAGCTGCTAAGTGACCCAGAACAAGTCAGTGTGCACAGCCAGGGGCCACAGGCCCACACTGCAATGCGCTGCCAGAGGGACTTGGGTGCCACCCTGCCACAGGTGCCAGGGCCACACAGAGAATCGCATGCCAGAGGGCTCTGGGTCCTCACAGGGAGTCACACACCAGAGGAACTTTGCACATACTCCCACCACCCCAAGCATCTGAAGCAGACAACTGAGGGACCAGATCCATTGGAGAAGGGGATACAACTGAGAGCAGAGACAATAAAGGTGTGAGACACAAGGCAGACCCAGCCTCTGGGCTAACAATTTCTGGACCATTGCCCTGATAGGGTCTTCAACTTCTCAAATCCCAAGCAGGGTGCCCAGGGCCAGAAAGAGACAGCAAAAATGGGGAGACAAAGGAACAACCCTCCTAAGGAAAGAAAATGAGGACGCGGCAGGAAAGTAAATGAAACAGAGGCATGCAATATGTCAGAAAAAGAATTTAGATTAAGGGTCATACAGTTCATAAACCAAATGGATGAGAAAATCAACAACTTATGTAAGAATCAAAAATTATATAGCTACAATAAAAACCACAATAGAAGGTTTCAAAAGTAGACTAGAATAAGTGAAGGACCGAATTAGTGAGTTAGAAGATAGGGCAGAAAAACACACCCAATCTGAACAGCAATTGGAGAAAAAAATTAGAAAGCAGGAGGAGAACTGCTAGGTTTACAGTAAACTAAGCTGGTTTGAAATGCTATCCCTACCCATTCACAGCAGGTTTTATTCACAGTTACCAAAACAGAAATCAAAGGATTACCTGGGAATCAGATAAATCTTTTAAACACATTAATGGCCTTAGAGTACTGATTACTTTTTAAAAAGTTTTAATTTCTGCAAAAATAACTCTACCAATGTAACCCAGTTTTGACAATAGTAAGTTGAACAGAAACCATTTTTCAAATATATGGATTTTAACTGGAGGGCATAATAACATATTCTGTTTTTGTTCTATTGGCATCTATGCGTAAAGAAAGCATTCCGTCATCATTCTGGCAGCTATCTACTGCTGCTGAAGATCTCTTTTGGTGAGTCTGAAAGAAATCTCAATGAAACTTTGGGTGACAGAAGAAGCATTGAACAGACTGTCAAACTACAGCGGGAAGACAGGGGAGGTTGGGGGGGGGGAGGGCTGTAAGAGATCAACCGAAGGACTTGTACGCATGCATATAAGCATAACCAATGGATACAAGACACTGGGGGGGGGGGCAGGTAAAGGCATGTACTGGGGGATAGGGGAGGCCGGGGTTGGGGGGGAAGTCAATGGGGAAAAAAAAAAAAAGGAGACATATGTACTACTATTTGTAATACTTCAAACAATAAGAAAAATAAAAAATAAAGAAGACAACATTAACATGCCTAGGGAAAAAGAATCTAAGAGATAAGTCAGTTTGGGCTACAGGAATTGGAGGCAGCTGGTACTCCTGAAGGTGAGAAAACAAGAGGAGATATAGAGAAATAGTTGAAAGTAAAGAAACACTTTAACCCCACATTTCTCTCAATGCCTCCCAAACTACTTAGTTATTATTTTTTTAAAAAGGAAAAGAAAACCTTACCAGCACATGCTTCCTTTTATTGGCATCTATTAGATGACATAGTCTAACAAAACATGGGCCAAGAGAAAAGGTTATGGAATCTAGAGATACTAGGCCCGATACAGAAAAGAAGCAAATGGAATTCTCAAGATGACACAGCTGTATAGCCCAGGACAATAGCTGTACAAAAGACCAAGAGAGGATCTGCAGAGCACATACAAGAGACAACCAAAGAATGCATAAATGAGTAGAACAGCAAATCTATCTCTCTCTCTCTCTCTCTCTCTCTCTCTCTCTCTCCCCACCCCACCCCGTCTCTGAAAAAAATACAAAAAAAAAAAAAAGAAGTAGCAAGATAGTTATGATTTTTATAGAAATGGGAGAAATGGCTAAAAGTTCAAAATGCTCTTTATGCGGAATTAAGTGGTGGAGAGTGGTAAGATACAGGATAACTTTTTAAATAAATAATAAAAATAAAACAAGCTATTCATGCTTTATTTTCCTACTGGCCTAAATTCTGGGAGGGCATAGATCACATATTATTAATTTTCCCAAAGAGCAAAGTAAATATCTAGCACACAGAAGCCTGTCAAGTGGTATTTTTGGAATAAATAAAAATATAACCTGATCCTAAAGTGGCCCAGAAAATGATCACTGGCCCACGTAGTGGTGCCCTAAAAGTGCCTGGCAGTCTGTTACTCTGAGGACTGCGTGAGAGACCCATTGTGAATAAAACCCATTGTGAGAGACCACAAGTCCACGGGCTTCCCCAGGTAACCATTACTCTGAGTAAACTGTGGAGTTGCCTTAAATCCGATTTTGATTACAACTAAGGAAGCTCAGGTTCTCATTGCACTGTTGAACTTCTTTGTACAAAAATGAATATTTCTGCTTTACTTGGTTCTGATCTGTTTCCAATATTAATACGATTTATAGACTCAGTACCTAGAAATTGATTATAATGAGAATGTCGAAGGAGAAAAATTTTGACGTGCAAAAGCAATCAAGTCTGCTTCCTCAAAACATGAACTATTCTCCTTCCAGCAATTTTTTGAGTCTCCCCCAAATTAACAAGTTTTGTTCCCTCTTTCTATTGTTGATTTTTCAGGGAAATTACTTGGAAAAAAAGATTGTTCTCTTTAAATATTAAAAGTATATTTAAAGTCTCAGTTCCATAAAAGTATATGTTTCTGGGTCTAAATGAAGATACTCGTGTTTGTCATTTGTTCTATATAAAAAAAAAAAGGAACAGTAAATATTTAATGAATTAGTGACAGTGGCCTACCAACTTTTAAAACCCTTATTAATGTTTTCCCCTAATCTTTTTACTTATAATGATGTCAAAGTACTACATTAATAGTTTACTAAGCACACAATAACAGAAAGAAAATAGTAATTAACAATCCTGTGAAGCAGATATAAAATGATTCAATGTGGGTTTTAGGATTAAGGGCTGAAGAATAGCCATTCCCTTCCCTGCCTGCTCCACCCTCCAAGTAACTTCTAACATAATGAGAAGCCAGTATTAGAATCTCTGGTGCCAGGGATCCACAAATGCCCTCAAGACTATGAAAACCGGAGGGAGTCTATTCTCACCAGAACTTGGGCAGAAAATACATACAAAATGACCCTCCCAGTACCCATCACAGTGCCTTATACAAAACAGCTATTAATGTTGCGACTGCTTGAGCCATTTCTTCTAAAACTTAACTTAAGCAAATTCATAAAACATTTATTACATGCAAATTCCTAATACCCAAGTACTTTCTTTTATAAGCAACTATTTGTGCTACTCTATATTTATCAATATTAATATTTACATAAATAACCATTTCATTATCTGATTGTGGAGGTCCAAACTAATTTCAAACATTAACAGCTGATCCTGCAATTATAGGTGGTATGACAGGAGCTTGATTTCATGAGAACAATATTCCCAAAACAATACTTAAAACACAATGGGCTTTCAATAGATGATCGTTACATGAATTAATGAAATTAACAATACATTTCCACAGCCTGTTTGCTCTATGAGAAACATAAAACCCTTATTCTAGGCTTCATAAAATACTCTGAAAGGAATAGCCAGATAGTTTGGAAAATTATGTTAGCTATCCACATTCTTGCCACCTGCATGAAACTTTCCTGGCTGTATTCACCAGTAATAATCTTTCCCCTTCCTGACCATCTGGACCACGAGATTACTGGAGAGCAACCAAAATATAATTTCACATATAAATGTTAACTTCCCAACAAATTACTGAGGTCAAGAATATTGCTATAGGCTTTCCTTTTTATCTCCACAATGTGATATTGGAAAAACACTTTTGGAACAAAAGAAATCAATTTTTCAGGTGTATTTATGACAGGTCCTGAGAGTATAAACATTCACAAAGCCAAGAGTCAGATTATATTTATAAGGTGAGAAGTATGATAATGGCTTTTCTATTTACCAATATTATACTACTCAAGTCCAAAACATTCCTGAACTTATACATGCATAGCTCATAGATACAGAAAACAGTGTGGTGAAGGCCAGGGGAGGAACAGAGTGAGGGAGGGGAAGTGGAGGACATCTGTAATAGTGTCAACAATAAAAAAAAAATTTTTTTTAAAGGATCATAAAAATAAATAAATAAAATACTTATTTCCTAACAATCTTTTCAACTGGCTTAAATTTAGCATACTATTTTTTAAAATATATTTTTATTGATTTCAGAGAGGGAGAGAGAGAAATAGAAACATCAATAATGAGAGAGAATCATTGATCAGCTGTCTCTTGCACACACCCCCACTAGGGATAGAGCCCACAACCCAGGTATGTGCCCTGATCCGGAATCGAACTGTGACCTCCTGATTCATAGGTCAACACTCAATCACTGAGCCACACCGGCCAGGCCACACTACTATTTTTGAATGTGGAAAACCTGTTTAGAGTCTGGGAGTAGGAATGGAGAGGAAAAAAAACAACAACTCCCTGTTCATTGTTAACATAACTCCACTACCTTAAATACTAACCATTATACTATTAAATGTTTCAACAATTGATCAACTTGGTCTTTACAGATTCTGCAACTAGAAGAATTGAGAAAGCATGTCCCTCTTGCATCCAACCAACATTTATATCATAATCAGACAATGAGGTATTAAATATTTCTCTCAGAGTCTTTCCTCAAACCTAAATAGCATAAATACATACTCAAACAAAGTACAGGTCACAAATTGATAAATATAGAATGTTATGTCAACAACCCAAGTTTTCATCTTATTAGAGTGAACAAATATCACTTTTGACATTCAGCTATGCTAAAAAATAGAGAGAACTGGGTTAGCAGTAGGCCTTAGACTTGGTTAAATATCAGTGGAAAACCTATAAAAATCAGTTTAAACCAATGCAGTCATATTTTATAAACCCAGATGATGGCCCAACAGTCACTTTCTTATTTGGGTGTGAGATGTAGGCTCTGCCAAGATCTTTTGTAGTATCCTTCCTGCACTGATTTTTCATGAAGAGTAGAAGGCTACAGTTGTGAGTATGCCAAACAGAGTTTATTATTAGATTATTATTTATTAGTTATTATGTCATTTATTTGTAGTATCTGTTTTCTTATTATTATTACTATTATTTCATATCCTTACTTATGATTTATCTTTTAGGTAATGATGGCTGATGATTTAACCTATTTTGTCCAACCCTGTAATAAAACATCAACACTAAAATAAGAATACGAACCAGAGAAGGTGAATTTGTCATATCCTTTTAGATCTAGCCATATAGAGAAAAATAACAGTAGAATCCACAGCCATAGCCAGGTGGCACCAGCATTGCACTACAAGCAACGATCTAGCAGGTGTCACATCAGCAGCTCATGCCTGGAAAGGCCCTGGAATTTTAATTCTTTGTGCATTTAAAAGGTCAAAGGTTGCATACTGACTACATATTGGTTGAACTATCCAAGGGAAACTTTTGGTTCAGGAACAGTTTGTAACCCATAAACAAAGCAAGAAGCACAATCAACTTGTGGTATGCCAGAATAATAAATACTGTATCTGAAAAAAACAGACAAAGTAATATAAAAACTGACACCAAATCTCCCACCAGATATTGTGTCACTAGTAACAGCACCCCCACTAATGGTCAGTCCACTGTGTCTGCAATACTGCCATCATTTGCAACCACAAACTCTAGTTATTATTTTCTGAGAACCACAACATCAAATAAGATTTTCCACTCCATTTGTGGCTTCAAGCTCCATAGATGCCTAGATGCAAAGCCAATAAATTGCTTCCTAAACCAACAAAAAAATAAGTCACAAGGCACTGTCTAAGGCTGGCAGAGCACTGTGATACCACTCTAGTAAAAAGAGATGCCATCTTTCCAACACTTCACAGCCACTTGGAATCAAGGATTGCAAGAAAAACACATAGAAATGTAATTATCTTGGAGGTATCTAAACTAAGTTTCTCCACAATGTCCTCCTGATGGTTAGATTTTTTTTAATCATCAAATACAAATCAAAAAGAGATTAATATTAGTATAACTGTCTAACCACTATGCTGTACACCTGAAACAAATACAAAATATTATATGCAGACAGTAATTGAAAAATAAAATTTTAAAAATTAAAAAAAGATTAATCTTGAAAACAAGTCCCTGAATACTTGCATTGAAATTCTTGTTCTATAGCCTACCAATGCATTCATGTGTTGGACTACATTGCATTCAGATGAATTAGATTTCAGCAATAATAAGATGTTCCAAAATGGAAGAGCCTATTATGTATTATTTTAGCAATGAAAAGTTATTTAGCTTCCAATCAAGATGATGGCAGTAATTGTATCCTCCTACAGCTACATCAAAATGACAACTAAACTATAGAACAACCATCATCATAACCACCTGAAATCTAGCTGAATGGAAGTCCTACAACGAAGGATATAAAGAAAAAGCCACATGTAGACCGGTAGGAGGGGTGGAGACATAGAAGAGGCTGGTCCCACACCCATGTGTGGTGGATAAAAATTGAGATAGATATTTCGGATGTTGTGCTCTCCCTTAAGGAGTGAGAGTCCCATCCCTAAGCCAGGCTCCCTAACCAAGGATTCCAGTGCCATAATTCCCAGCTGTAAAAACTAGCGGGGATTGTGGCTGAGTGAGGCAGAGAAGTCTGCTAGAGTCCCAGGCATTCCTCTTAAAGGGCCCACACATGTACGTACTCAGACGCACTTCCTCTGAGCTCCAGAGCTGGAGTAGCAGCTTGAAAGGCACCAGGGACATACTGGGAGGAACTATACCGACTGACAGAGCCAGTAGGCCAGTGCCAGATTTCAGTCTCCATCAACCTGTATCACACTGTTCACCCAGCCCAGGTGATTCCCTGAGACCCTCCCACATCCAACTTGCAGGCTCACCCAAGCTGTATCCAGTGGCTTTTCCATAATAATGTTCTGTCTTGGCTCACACTTCTCATTTTCCTAAAATCTCTCAAACCAGCAGTATCTGGCCTCAGTGTGCCCCATACCTCTCACTAGGTGGCCCCAGGGCCAGCAATAATGGCAGCCAGCTTTGGTTCACAGGTTGGCCTCTCCTGAGTACCGCCAAGCACAGCACAAGTAGCAGCCATCTGCAGATCACTTTGTAGCTCATGACAGGTGGCCCCAGGCAGAACACAGGCAACAGCTGACCTTGGCCTGCACCTCCCAGGAGGCGCCAGAGCCAGTGCATCTGGTAGACAGTTTCAGACAATGCTGAAGGACCACCCTACCACCTCCATGGGTGAAATGTTCAAGGGGTGGACTCAGCAGCACCGGAGCCCCAATGAAGTAAGTTAAGATCCATGGGTTCGGTCCCAGCACAGCTGATTTTCCATAGTGATCACAGTTAGTCCTTGCAACTGATGGGTCTGGGGATAAATCCCTCCCATGACATGCCAACAGCAATCCAGGCTCAACTACAAAACAAGAATGTACACAGCCCGCCTGGTAGGAGTGCACCTGGAGTGCCCTGCTTGGGTGAATGGGGAGGCTGTGCCACTGGACCCTACAGGACACCTACTACATTACACCATTCTACCAAGCCCAGGAGACATAGCAGTTTACCTAATACACAGAAACAAAAACAGGGAGGCTGCCAAAATGAGGAGACAGAGAAACATGTCCCAAATGAAATAACTGAACAAAACTCCAGGAAAAGAACTAAACAAAATGGAGGCAAGCAATCTACTAGATACAAAGTTCTAAACTAGTGGGTCTCAACCTTTCTAATGCCACGACCCTTTAATACAGTTCCTCATGTTGTGGTGACCCCCCACCATAAAATTATTTTCGTTGCTACTTCATAACTGTAATTTTGCTACTGCTATGAATCGTAATGTAAATATCTGTGTTTTCCGATGGTCTTAGGCTCTACAGCAGCGGTTTTCAACCTGTGGGTCACGACCCACAGCTTGAGAACCGCTAGCAGGGTCGCCTAAGACCATCGGAAAACACAGATATTTACATTACGATTCATAGCAGTAGCAAAATTACAGTTATGAAGTAGCAACAAAAATAATTTTATGGTGGGGGGTCACCACAACATGAGGAACTGTATTAAAGGGTCGCGACATTAGAAAGGTTGAGAACCACTGTTAAACAATGGTTATAAGGATGCTCAATGAACTTAGGGAAAGAGTAGATTAACTTGGAGAGAGATCTTCAACAGCATAAAAAAGGACATGGAAACCATACAAAAGAACCAGTAAGAAATGAAGGATACACAAAATTTACAGGGAATCAAAGGTAGAATAGATGAAGCCAAGAAACAAAACACCAATTTGGAATATAAGGAAACAAAAAACACCCAATCAGAACAGCAAAAAGAAAAAAAGAATTTAAAAATGAAGATAGTGTAAGGATCCTCTGGGACAACGTAAAATGTACCAATACTCCCATAATGTAAGTTCCAGAAGGAGAAGAAAGCAAGGAATTGAAAACCTATTTGAAAAAATAATGACAGAAAACTTCCCTAATCTGGTGAAGGAAATGGGCATACAAGTCCAGGAAGCACAGAGAGTCCCAAACGAAATGAATCCAAAGAGCCCATACCCATACATCATAATTAAAATGCCAAAAGTTAAAGGCAAAGAAGGAATCTTATTAAAAGCAGCAAAAGAAAAGCAGGTAATTAACTTTGATTGTTAGATAGAGAAGTCTAATTTCTTCCAGCAAACCATTACTGTGGGGGTGGGGTGGGGAGGAGCGCACAGTGCCAGCCTACTATCCTGCTACATTACAGAAAAAAACCGGCTTATCATTTTTTAAAGGCAACCAGTGCCAGAGCTGTTTGTGCTCCAAGGGCAATCAGGTGCCAAGTATCCTGCCTTGAAGGAAATGATCTGTTGCTGACAAACAACCACTTATACCAAGTATCACCGCCCCGCCCCCCCGCCCCCCATTCCCGTTCTCACTACCATCAGGAACAGACTTCCCAGCACTCCTTCACATTCCACAAAGACTAAAGCACCCGTTCATACTCCTCCTCTGCACCCAATTCTCCTGCCACCACCCTCCTGAAACTTCAACATCCGTTTCCGTGTCCAATTTCCAGCTTCTCTTTTCCACAACCTCTTAACCTCCCATGACCTTCTCCTCTGTAATTTCATACACCCACAAGCACACCAAGAGTTCAAGCTATCTAACCCTTGGCTTTTGCTTTTTGGCAATCCTTTCATTCAACTCTAGTTTACTCCTAATCTTATTTCCCACAGTGGTTATCTAAAAAGAATTTTCTCCTTTCTCAAGAACCCAGCCCCACACTTCCCCTCCTCATACCAGATGGCCTAGCCTTCTGCTTCTCTGAGAGAAGTTCAAGACCCTCTGATCAACACTGTCTTTATTCATTCTCTTCAAACTTGCCTGTCTCAGGAAAGGGGCCCTCTTCCTCTCAAAGCTAACAAAGTGCTGTGAAGCTTCTAATCTCACCCTCTCCCATCCTCAGCTACATTTTTCCGTTTCTCTCCCTCTCACTTCTACCATCACCCTTCTCTCCTCACAAGCTATTTCTCCTTCCCCTCAGTCTATAAACTTACTCCAGTGAACTCGTTTGCCATAAAGGAAGGGCAGGAAGACATGGGTGGGGGAAGGAGGTTCACTGGATACATGCAGCGCTGTGCACAGCTCCTTAATCTTCACAATACCCCACAAGGAGGTCACAAGTTAAACACCCAAATCTCCTCTCACCATTCTCCTATTTTTTAAATAATGAAACTGAAATACAGAGAAGAAACAAGATGTGAGGTCATAGAGCTAATGACTTGCAGAGCTACTCTTTGAACCCAAATTAACTCACCTGAAATGTATACACTTTCCCACTACTCCAGGCATAATCCCATAGCCCCAACTCACTATTCTAAATTTAACAAATACAGTCACCTCCTTCGAATTTCTACAAGGGATTTTATCTGCATCTCGAAACTTAACATGTGTCTCTATATTGTAAGTGATTCGGGATCTCCATCAAAGGCCCATCATAGGGCCTTTTTTTTTTTTTTTTAAATATATTTTATTGATATTTTACAGAGAGGAAGGGAGAGGGATAGAGAGCTAGAAACATCGATGAGAGAGAAACATCGATCAGCTGCCTCCTGCACACCCCTCACTGGGGATGTGCCCGCAACCAAGGTACATGCCCTTGACCGGAATCGAACCCGGGACCCTTCAGTCCGCAGGCCGACGCTCTATCCACTGAGCCAAACCGGTTTCGGCCATCATAGGGCCTTTCTAAGCATCTTCGCCTGAGATGCTACTATTTCTAATCTCTAGCTTAGCACTTTGAAACTACTAGACATTCTTACAGCTTCCCATTTCCATGCCTTTTCTTTACCTACATTTCCTGAGCTGTTTCTTGTCTAACCATTAGGACTCAGCACGAATGACCCCTCTATGAGAGCATCTTCTGCTGTTCCCAGCAGGAAGTTCCTTCTCCAGCATTGGTATTCTCACAGCATTTTTGGTCTTACTATGCTGCAGCACTCAGCACATTCTCCTTAGTATTACAGTGATGGTATCATAAAGCTATTTTATTACTCCCTTGTATTCTATAAGCCTATTAAGGATACAAGGAGACTTTACTCATGTTTGCATGTTCTAAATTACCCATAAAGTTCTTTGTACTCAGAAGATACTCATTATTGGTAGAGAATTCTAGAGACTCCAAAGTCTATACCAGCATGAACTAAGTCACACCTTATACTAGTATGTGACTTTAACTTGAAAAACTGATTTTTTTCATCCCTGGGAGATTTGTGCAGCACCTACACTGGCCCATTAATACCATCTCTCATAATCAGGGTATATATCAACTTGTTCTGCATAAACCAAAACCTTTTTGCAGGCTGTGAAAAAATAATGTGGCAATAAATGGCCTCCCCAATGTGTCTACCTCGGTATAAACCACAAGTATATTGTTTAGAGTAGTGGTTTCTCACAAGCTGCATCAGACAACAATAATATCCATGAAATTACAGGCTACTAAGGTCTCAACCCGGGGATTCCACCTTAGTTCAGGTCTGAGGATTAAGCCCAGGAATCATATTTTTAAGGTTCCCATACTTGATTCTGATTGTAGGCAGTTTGGGAGGAGGAAAGGAAGGGTTGTATGCTGTGTATAAAGAATTAAGAATTCAAACTACACTTAAAAAGAAAACAGTATGCATTTTTTAAAATATATTTGTATTTATTTCTGAGAGGACAAGGAAGAGAGAGATAGAAACATCAATGATCAGAGATAATCACTGATCCACTGCCTCCTGAACACACCCCCGCCCCCACTAGGGATTGAACCTGCAACCTGGGCATGTGCCCTGACCAGGAATCACACTGTGACCTCCTGGTTCATAGGTCAACGCTCAACCACTGAGTCACACTGGCCAGGCAGAAAACAGTATATATTTTAATAAAGTTTGTAAAGATCATCTCTACTCCTTGCTTGAAAGTCATGTGTACTTTCAATAGCAGAAGTAGTACAATTGACCCTTGTGGTAATGGAGGAAATAATATATTATCTACGTCTCAAGAATCAAGAAGAATCAAGAATAACCCTTAAGTTCTCTCCACAGCCCACAACAACTATCCTGAATTTTATCTCTAACAGAGAAATTACTTGGAATTAGCCTTTTTCTCGCAGGCACATATTCCTATATAACTATCCAAGGCAAGCTCCTCTTTTTCTTTTTTTAGGCCTATTATTCAACTCTTGTTTCTTTCCAACTTCTCCCTCTATATTCGGCCTCCCATCCGTAGTCTCTCTTCATTGCTCCTATGCTGGTCCTTGCCTTTGGCCAATAAGCTTTCCATTAACCCCTGGGTGTCCATTTCCTGAGTCCTAACTCACTTATTTCAGACAGTTTCCAGGACTATTGCCTTTCTGGTTCAAACATTTTATGTCAAAAGTGAAACTGTACTTTTATTATTTCATTCACATTTAAAAATGTTCTCTCTTGGTTCATAAAAGATGTGGTGATGAAGGCAATCTCTAACTCACTCTGAACTGGCAAACATTTCCGCGCTGTAATTCGTCACACATACTGATGCCAGAATAAGCCTCCTAAAGAGCAACTTCAATCAAAAGCGTTGAGCGTCTCCTGAGAGCATGCACATAAAACTTTACACTACATGGCAAAGCTCTCTATGATTATGCTCTGGGTCTCAATCTTTGTACTCCAGCTAAGAGGATATTACACCTTAGCTTTCTTTGATACTGCACAAATCAAGACAATGAATGTTCAAGCGAATAGTCAGGCTAACTATGCCCAAGCAAAGGAAGAAGTGCAATGGTCTGGAGCAGAGGGAAGCAGTGGTTAAATACAGAACCGGAGAAATGCTTCAACATCCTAAAGACCTCAGGAAAAAATCTAGGGCTATTACAGCCAGCAAGCCTGAGAAGTATTGACTATTTTTATGTCTTTTATATCAAATAGTTTCAATACAGAAAAAGGGTCAGTGTTTAAATGGTCAAGAAAATTTGATTGATTACACAGGGAATAAAGGATAAATAAGGTTCCAATTATAAGCATTTTGCAGTAATACCATTATCTTAAAATGATATATCTGCATATGAAAGAAATACTGGAGAAAAATTTTTTAAATGTCCCTTCTTTTTGTTTCTCTATAAATATTTATCACAACCTAACTTAACATATAATAAACTTAAATATTTTATCATCTATCTCCTCAAACAAATGCAAACCCATTAGGGTGGGGATTTTTTTTTTTTCTGTTTTGCACACGGATGTGTCAGTACCCAATATGGTGTCTGACAAATCACAGGTACTTGATACAGCTTTATTGAATGAATGAACAAGTAAGCTCCAAGTTCAGGACCGAGCAGCCAGGCGAACAGGTTTCTCCTACTGTTGTGACTTTAGAAAATCGATTCACCTGTGTCTTAAGATACTAAGCAGAAATAGTACTTTCTAATAATTCAAAAGAAACAAAACAAGAAAAAAACAATAACCTGAGCCACTCCTCATCCCCACCTGTACACAAAGTATGAGAATTACCCCAGAAGAAATGCAGCTCCCAAATAGCAAGATATAAACTCCATGCCAGTGGTAAAAACACTTTCACCGTGACCTAATACCATCTTCAGAAGCTATTTTCAAAGCAGATGCTGCATTTACATGATCTTCCACATGAGTGGAGAAATTCGGCTAAGCAAACTAGGACATTACCAACAAAAGTTCAAACCATGCACCTAATACCACACAGGCCACCACTTCACCTTTTTGGTGTCTGTTCTTGACCAATAGGCAATAAAAACATGTTCCTGTTACTATGCCAAAAATTACGCCAAAAATGTCATGGCTTAGGCTTGAAATTACAAGCCAATCACAAGATTCCAGTTTTACTAAGGCCATTCTATTCATACATCCAATAAAAGAGATGTACTACAACTGTGATTCTGTTGTTCAAAGCAAGTGCATTAAAACCAACACAGGTATCTATAGGTTACATTATAAAGTCAGACTACCCAGGTCCCATTTTCTCCTGAGCACAAACACAAAGAAATGGCCAAGTAAAGCATTTTAAGGAAAGCTCATCTGGAGCACCGTTCTTAAGTCTTCCATGAGACAGTCAGATTAATCTTTTTAAAATGCAAATACAATGTCACTTCTCTGATTAATGCCCAGCAATGTCTTCTCATTGCCTTTAGGTTAAAACTCCACATCCCTAACTTGGCCTATTAGGTCTTGTATACCTGCTCACACTTGCCATTTTCCCCTTGGCTTTCTCCTTTCCTCCTCAAAGCCTGCATTCATTCCTTCCTGTGTCTGGAATGTTCCTATTCCCTCTTCACGGACCACTTCTCCATGACCGATTTAAACAACTTCTTCCTCAGAGTGGCCTTCCCTCATCTTCCCACTCACACACCTAGGCCTGGTCTACCTTGAATATTTATGTACATTAAGGTGCTTTGTTTCTATATAAAGGTTCCCTAGGTTTTGCAGAGGGACGTTTTATGCAACAACTATTTACTAAGCCTCTGCTACAAGTAAAGCTCTAAAGTATTATGCAGGAATAGAAATGGGAGTAAAACTTTCTGACCTCAAAGAGCATAAAATTTGCTGGAGGAGATAAGAGACTGAGTTCTTTATGAAAAAGACCAAACTATGTTTTGTTCACCAGAACAAATCGCAAAATATATATATGGGTTTCAGGGGATTATTGTATGCTAGTAAGTTAAGACAGTTTTTTTCTTTGAGACATGTGGCTAGTGGCATTAGATTCATATTGTTTTTCAGAGCCAGAAATGAAAAAATCTAAGCCTTTGGACTTCAAATTAAATCAAGTTATGTTCTTTAAAATACAGAGCTAATATAATGAAAACATCTCGTAAGTGGCATGTTTTTTAAGAGAAGAGCTCCACCTGAAATACACAACTTCCCCAGCTGTTCGAATCCTCAGTTGTGGGTGGTTTCTGTGTGGGTGCAAAAATAAGGGTGGTAAAGAAATGGAAAACAATCTTTCAATTATCCAACTGAGAGTCATTAAAAATAAAGCATGCTTCCTCCACAGAGTTCAAAAGAAAATGTTATTTGTATAAACAACCTAGGCATTTGGGAAGGTTCCACTTTAAGAGGACTTCCTGATTTATATAACGGACATTCAAGTGGGTTGTAATGAGGATCTGTAATAACTGATGGATTTTCTTTTGATTCAGCCTGTGAGAAGGTAATACGTTCCCTAGAATTTAATAAAAATCACAGGTCTCTTTTTGAAGACTTCAGTTGTGGTTAGTAATGGTAATTGTTTCTGGGTTGCAAACTTTCCCCCCAAAAAATGCCTAAGAAGAGCTCCATGGCCAGGCTCCATCTAATGCATCACAATAGCATCAGACAATGATTAGTAGTAATCGGTATGCATGAGTATGTGTAGCACATAACTAAATTTTGAAGAAAATCTTTACAGAAGCTTTTAATAATTTAATAGCTTAGTAGTTGATAGTTGAATTTTATTAGTTTAAATTGAATAAAATAGGCTCTTTTTTAGCTAAATTCACTTACGATCTTTTAAGTATATTTCCTGGTTTATAAATATACCAGTTTTGTTTTTTTTTAACCTGAAATAAAAAGTGTTTTTATGTTATAAATCCCTTAAAAACACACAAAGCAAACTGCCATACTTCCCATCCTAGACTATATTCCTAATTTATAACTAGGAAAACTGGATCAAACAACATCTTTCCGTTGTACCTCACAGATGCATCCTCCAAGTGAATGGAATTATGTGGCATAAGATTTAGCATTTTCCCACAGTAATTTCTCTAACACAGAAAATGAAGGAAAATTTTCCAACCCCTCCCTTAAAAAATGTCTTCCACTTCACACCCTCTGAGCAAGCATCCCTAATTACTCTGGGCTTCTGTCAATACTGCAAGATGATTTCCGGCTCAGGGTGAAGTCCCTTTACCACTGTATCACACTAACGCACACCCGGCCTCAGAGAGGTGATCAACAACAAATATTTGCAGCTGGGCAAAGCTCTACTAGCTCAAAAACAAACAATAAAGGCCCTGTGACTTAAAAGGTAACTATTTAAAATTTGTCTCTTGTAGTGTCACCTTTCAACATATTCTCCTAAAGACAGAACAGAAAAGAATCCAAAATGTATGGCACATTCCAGATAACGCAGTAGTATTCAAAACTTGGACTGGGTTCGACTTTCCATCAATCTGCACACATACAATTTATACATAGATTTCCATATGAAAGAGGTGGTTTTTTTTTCTCTATTTGTGTGTGTGTGTGTGTGTGTGTGTGTGTGTGTGTGTGTGTGTGTGTGTATCCTCACTGAAGGATATTTTTTTCCATTGATTTTAGGGGAAGTGGAAGGGAAGGAGGGAGGAAGAGAGAGAAAAAAAGAGAGAGAAAAAGAGGCATCAACTGGTTGCCTCCAACATGCGCCCAACTACGAATCTGCAACCACCCAGGTATGTGCCCTTGACCAGTGGGCCGACACTGTACTAACAGAGCGGCAACCCCGGCCAAGGCGTAAAAGTGTTTTTTAGGATGTAATATGCTCATCACTTCAAGAACTCTTAAGTACCCATCATCAGTATTTCTGTATCTGCATATCTGTATTCAAACAAAGCAAATACCTGAACAAGAATACATTCGTTATGTCAAAAATACCTGGGCAATTATTACAAAACGTATTTTTATTTAAATTACCTAACTGATGGCCTCATTTCTCCACTCAGTGTTGGGAGCCATAACCTTAGTTGACAAGTGGTTGTATGTTGTCTGTCTCTACCACAGGAATTTTCTGTTTAGGTGTGTCTGAAGGAATGAAGTCCCCACCTAAAATATTTACTAGCAAATGGACTCTCCTTCTTGGTAAATGTTTAATCTCTTGAGTGCAAGGTTCACGTTGTCCAAGACTTGCATGATAATTAACACGGGCTACTACACAAGCTGTTTACACACAATTGCAGCTGGACTTTCCAATGGTCTCCAAGATTACATAGAATGAGCAAGCTTTGCCTCTTATCAATGACTAATACTAGTATTCTTATGGGTACCAGTTCAGCTTGACTAACTATCTGATATTTTTAAAATCCAGACATCTTTTAAGGCTTTGGTTTAAAGTGATTTCAAGTTATAGGCACTAAATACAGGAATAAAATACAGTAACTTGCATACCTCACCTTTGGTGTGGACATAAATCCTGAAGTAATATACTATGATTTACAGCTTTTTATTATCCTACTAGAGGCCTGGTGCATGAAATTTGTGCATGGGGGGGGGGGGGGAGAGGCCCTCAGCCCAGCCTGCACCCTCTCCAATCCAGGACCCCTTGGGGGATATGCCTATACCGGCAGTCGGACATCCCTCTCACAATCCTGGACCGCTGGCTCCTAATCGCTCACCTGCATGCCTGCCTGGTTGTCCCTAACTGCCCCCCCTGCCAGCCTGGTTGCCCCCCATCTGCCCCCTCCCTGCTGACCTGATCACCCTTCACTGCCTCTGCATGCCGGCCTGATTGCCCCTAACTGCCCTCCCCCACTGCCGGCCAGGTCGCCCCCAAATGTCCCCTCCCACATGGCCTGGTCACTCCTAACTGCCCCACCGCCAGCCTGGTCACCCCTTACTGCCCGCCCTGCTGCCCGGGTTGCCCCCAACTGCCCCCCTGGCCAGCCTAGTTGCCCCTCACTGCCCCTCCTGCCAGCCTAATCACCCCCAACTGCCCCCCTGCCGCCCCCGCCAGCCTGGTCGCCCCACGCAGCCTGCTGTTCAGTTGTTTGGTTGTCCATAACTAACTCCCTTGCCAGCCTGGTCGCCCCACACAGCCAGCTTGTTCAGTCGTTTGGTCATCCCTCGCTAACGCCCCTGTCAGCCTGGTCGTAGGCAGCCATCTTGTGAGGGTGTTACAGTCAATTTGCATATTACCTCTTTATTATATAGGATACTCTCATGTGCTAAATTAACATAGCAAAACAACCTGTCTCCTATGCTGATTCACAGTAATATCTTTGAGTGTCTACTTGTTTAAATGAGCCAGGGTAAACTGTTTTCAAAGGATCAGTATTTTATTTTGTGTGGAGATAGCCTTTTATTTCTTTCTAGTAAGGTTTTCAGGCTAGGCACTAACTCACTTTGGTAATTGATGTCCATGTAGGTACATGTACCAGGACTGAAGCAGTGAGTACTGTCTTTCTGCATTTACATACATATTACTGTGCAACTATAGTTAAAGTACGGTACATTTTGTATCTAGTCTGTCCATGTAATTATTTGAGGAGGACTGAACCTTTACTTCTTTATAATCCCTCCCCTCCCCTCCACCACAAATTTCCAAGCCCCAAGTGTCCAGCTGCTCAACTCCTAACTTACTCCTAATTTAGTGTCTTTACTCAGTTCAAAACACTTCGCAGTACAAAAAGTGGGCCGTTAGAGCCGCCGTGGGAAGTGAAGTTGGATGGACTCAATAGGCTGCTTCCCACCAGGCCAGCTCTGCGGTGGGCAGATAAAAGGGTGCCATCAAAAGCTCACCTGCAGCTCATTCATCCTTAGAAAAGGGAGGAGCAATGACCTCTGGCTGCTCTTGAATGGAAAGGAAGATGCTAAAAGGAGTGTGTGCTGCTGCCCTGCTTGGGACTTTAATTCTGGAAACAACTAACCTACTCTCTGAGCCACAGGAATTCCCCACTGCGTCCCAGACCACGATTCCCATTTTGCTTCCTTCCATGCCAACACCATCTCACTGATACCAAAACCAACAAACCAAAAAGCCAGCAAGCACAGGCCAGAGAGGTGGGAGCAGGAGGGGGCAGCTGAAGAGTGGGGCCAATTTACAGGCCAGACACAGGCCTACCAGTCTAAAAAAATTTCCTGGAACAGCTTCCACTAATTAGGTAATTATCCTGATACAGAAACAGCACCTTCTTTTCCTTACTTTGTTCAAAACCTGTTTCCCACCCTATTCCACTGTAAGCACATGGAAAGCAGACATCTTACTCACCTTCCTAATGCCCTCCCATCCATTCCCACCACCATAACTTACAGAACGTCTGCAAACGTCTTGATTTTATGAGTTATTTTGCTACTGATATTGCTCACTTATAAAAAATGAGCATTTCTGGTAAGTCATCAGATTTAGTGGTTACGTCCTTGGTTAAGTCTCAAGACTACTCTGGCAGGGAGGGCGGTGGCTATTACAAAAAGCTAAGAGTCGCAGCTGTCCCTACTTCATTGCTCTTTTATTAAATCAGAGGAATAAAGAAGCTGAAACCGGGGCTTCAACAAGCTATTTTAAAGACAACTGACGCTCTGTCCTTTCCCATGTAGAACTGAGCGCGACAAAGGGGGTAAGGACGGGACGGTTCTTGCACTCCACTCACGCCGGCCTTACCAATTAGTCCCAGTGATACATTCCTGGGTGCCTGTCCTTGGTACATAAGCCCTCATGTTAGGGATGATTACTGAAAGTCTACTATTTCTTTATTCTATACATTGTTACTTTTTTTTTAACTGTTCAGACTGCACTTGGGGCTCAGTAAAAGGATAAAAAGTGTTAGATGGAGAGGATATGGGAACATATCTATATTTTTACAGTAGTTGTTTCAGAAATAATTTATGTTTATAAATAATTTTATTCTAAGTTTGGTTTTCCTAACAAAACATTGGTGTTTAAGTCAGACTCTCTGCAATAGGAACTAAAAAAGTCTCCTGATATAAAAGTAGCAAACAATATTGCACCTACTCTTACATTGTATTCACCTTGGTCTAACTCCTCAAAGCCCTCTAAACATTAGGATTAAATTTAATATTCATTGCACATAATAAGCCTTTACCTACTGATCAATTCCCACCCTTCAATCTAATCTGCAAGAGCCACAACAACATCCTGTTAGCCAAAGTGGAAAGAGACAAACAGACCAATGTGGAGATATCAAATCCACCACAACCTGAGGAAATCACTGGACATCTGCCAGGAAGGTCACATGGCATAGTGACTGAAAACCTGCCTCTGCAGTCACTAGTGTGCCTTCAAGAAGGTGTTTTAAGAAAGAAGCACAATGGAAATTAAGAGAAATGTTTACTATACTGCTAATAACCAGTAAAAGACCAACTACGGTCAGCGTGAATGTACTCTAGAGACTTCATAAATTCAAGTATATGAATTGATGAAATATTTTAAAGCAATGAAATTATTAAAAATTATATCTACATAAACTCAGAATTACTATAATCCTCTTTATAAAGAAAAAACAAATTTATATATATATACACATATATATAATTTCTAAATTATATATATAATGCTAGTAAAAAGCATACACATAAGTGAAAAAATTAAGTTTTATAAGGAAAATTGTCATTTATTAAACAATTTAACAGAGGGGCTACTATGAGCCAGGCCCTAGGTCAGGAGCTAAAGCTAAAATGTTTTTTTGTTCTTTCTTTAAAAATAAAAGAGATCTGAACTCTCTGCCTTCTTGGAATTTATAGGTATCATTTCTAAGTCAAAATAATTGTAGTTATGTGAGTATAGGGGTATTCTTTCTTTTTTCTACATAATAATGCTAATCCTATCTAATAAAAGAGTAATATGCAAATTAACCATCACTCCGCTACACCCACCAGCCACTCAGGAGTGAGTATGCAAATTAACCCAACCAAGATGGCTGCAGCCATGGAGAGAGCAGGAGGGAGGCTTGGGTTTCCCCAGTGATGGAGGAAGCCAAGCTTTCTGCACACCCTGGCCGGCCCACTCCAGGCTACAAAGTTTCAATTATAGAAGATAAATAAATTTTAAAAAAAATGGCGGCAGCCACGGAGCTGGAGAGAGCAGGAGGCTAGGGTTGCCCCCAGCGATGGAGGAACCAAGCTTCTGAAGCCCTGGCCTCTGCTACAAAGTTTCAATTATAGAAGATAAGTAAATCCCAACAGAAATGACTGCCGTCACGGAGCTAGCAGGAGGCTTGGCTCTGCTCCAGGCTACAAAGTTTCAATTGTAGAAGAAAAATAAATCCCAGATACGAGAGCCTCCACTTGGGTTGCTGGGGGGCGTGGCCCCTCGCCCAGGCCGCCCCACGCCCCAAGGGAACCCCCAACCTGATCCGGGACACCCTTCAGGGCAAACCAGCTGGCCCCCACCCATGCACCAGGCCTCTATCCTATCTAATAAAAGAGTAATATGCAGATTGACCATCACTCCAACACACATGATGGCTGCCCCCATGTGGTCAAAGATCCTGCCCCCATGTGGACACAAGATGGCCACCACAAGATGGCCAGCAGGGGAGGGCAGTTGTGGGTGATCAGGCCAGCAGGGGAGGGCAGTTAAGGGTGACCAGGCTGGCAGAGGAGGGAAGTTGGGGGTGACCGGGCCTGCAGGGAAGGTAAGTTAGGGGGGACCCAGGCCTACAGGGGAGAGCAGTTAGAGGGTACCAGGCCTTCAGGGGAGGGCAGTTAGGGGTGACCAGGCCTGCAGGGGAGGGCAATTAGGGGCAAGCAGGCTGGCAGGAGAGCAGTTAGGCATCAATCAGGTTGGCAGGGGAGTGGTTAGGGGGTGATCAGGCTGGCAGGCAGAAGCGGTTAGGGGCAATCAGGAAGGCAGGCAGGCGAGCAGTTGGGAGCCAGCAGTCCTGGATTGTGAGAGGGATGTCTGACTGCCCGTTTAGGCCCGATCCTGGTGGGATCGGGCCTAAACGGGCAGTCGGACATCCCTCTAGGGCTCCCAGATTGGATAGGGTGCAGGCTGGGCTGAGGGATACCCTCCCCACTCCCCCCATGCACGAATTTCGTGCACCGGGCCTCTAGTGTGTTAATATTTTAGTAATATAATCTAGGCTTTTTTCTGGTTAGGTGTATGTTACAACGCCTGTATTGGGGAATAGACATTTAGGACAAGTGTCAAGAAGTGGCACATGAAATGACAACTATTGCTCCAAATGTCAGTGGTGTATGATCACTGATGTCCTTTCCCTTTCAATCCTCTCCCTTCTTCCTAGAGGCTCCTGAGTACCCCTCAGCCAAGTGCAGGCATGGCTCAGCCACCTTTCCTTAGAGACCTGAGAGCAGAAGAAGCCATCTCTGATTCCAAAGGCCCAGCCACCTCCACACACCCACCCCCCCCCCCCCAGAGTAACTAACACTCAGTTAAGAAAGTGAGTGCCTGGCACAGCTCCTCTGAAAGACTGCCAACGTGACCGTGACAATGTATGCATGATGCAAGCTCCACGTGCAGAGAGGGCTTGTCTACGGACTCTGCACTCTGCCCACTGACTTCTCCAGGAGAAACTCTCATGACTGTAAGCAGCCAAAGTCACACAATGAATCAGACACTCCATCATCTGATGTTCTCCGGAAAGCCTTTCTTTTGTGGGCATAACATTGCCCTGTCTTTGCACAGCTAGGTTGGGACTTGCTACTTAGGTTTAAAACATAATAAAAACATACTATTTTAAAATGCATGTAACTGGGAAAATTACAGAAGAAATGGCAGAGGAAAGAGAGGAATGTGACTGTGGAAAGGCATGTCAGGGACCATAAATCTCTGCTACTCAATGTGTGGTCCATGCACCATCAGCATCGACATCACTTTCAAGTCTGATGGAAATGCAGAGCCACACATCCAACCTGAGACCTTTTGAATCAGAATCTGCATTTAATAAGATCTCCTCGTGTTTTATACACACATAAAAGCTTGGAAGTCGCTGTTCCAGGTACATGTAATATTCCATTTTTATACCTGGAAGATGAGTACACTTAGTATTATTCTCTAAAATGTACACACATTTTATCCAGTCTTCTGACTATGTGGCCATGTCTCTAATCTAGCCTACAAATGGACCCCACGTCTACAAACTGACAAGTAGGGATTGTTAAAATGTGGGAGAAAGAATGCTACTTAAATCTGATCTCCAAACAGTAAACTCAGATACAGAAAAAAATTCAGAGATCACATAACCCAACCTATTCACTCTGTGGGAAATGAAACCATGAGATTCAGGAAGGGGCATGCCTTCCCCAGGATCAGATTGCTAAATTACTGTGGCAAAGTTGGATTAGGGCTCAAGTCACCTGATCCTCAGTAATGTCCTGTGTCCTGTAATAATACTGGTGTAATACATCATGACTGATTCTTTCCCCTATATACTCATACTAAAAGAGAAATCTGTATTAAGTTAAAAAAGAAATCTTTAAACCAGTACCCTGTATATTTAATAAGAGACACCCAATATGTATTAGTTTGAATGAAGGATTGACTTTGAGGCAGAGACGAGCATTGTTATCCACATCTTCTCAAAGGGCAGAGCTGAATTATAGAATGATTAAGTAATTTCCTTATGGAAGAAACCACAGAGCTCAGTTTTAAAACAATGTCTAATACTGTTAGGGAGTAAGTTTCTCCTAGACCCTGTTCGCTGCGCCAGTTGTTGGAGTACTCACTCCTTGAATCCTGCTCCACTACGCCAACTGTTGGGCCTCAGTTCCCCTGCCAGGAACTGGACCTCCTTGGACACCAGGTATCGGACGGAGAAGACGTAAGAAGTCATAGGCGTATAAGAGAGTCTTTATTGCAGTCCAAGTAGCCATTGCTACTATGGAGCCATTAGACAAAGCAGTCCAGTAAAGCAAGGACTGCTAATACAGCAGCCCTCCTAGTAAAACAGCCTCACGTAACAGCAGCCTCTCACTGGCTGGTCAGAAACACACTTTATACTAACTTAGACAAAAGAGACTTCTTGCCAAATGGTGACATCAATTTTGGGTTATAGAAGGGCACGCTTGCTCAGTGTATCCAGTCCTTGCACCTGCCTATGGCAACTTGGCCTTCAACATCCTGATTAGGATTCCCACGCTCGGATTGGCCTTGAATATCTAGCGTACACTAACTGATTAGGGTTCCCAAAAATTGCCCTTTACCTTTATCAAAGTCAGAATATTTTACATGTTTAATATTTGAGTGTGTGAACCTGTTTGATTTCAATTAAATCAGTATCGTAAGTAGGACTTTTAAAATTATTATTTAGGAAATTAAGGGGAGGTGGGGAGGGAGTTGGGGGGAGGAGATAAGGGAAGAGATTAATCAAAGAACACATATACATATATGCATAACCAATGGACACAGACAATAGTGTGGTGAAAGCCTGGGGTGGGGTTAGGGGCTAGGAGGAGGGGGACACAGTGGGGGGGGAGAAGAGAATTGGGGGACATCTATAATATTGTCAACAATAAAATGAAACAAAAATTCAGAAAAATTATTACTTAGGATATTGAAGAACAGTAGTACTCACCAATACTAATTTCATCATCTGTTTCAGCATCACCAATACATTCAAATTGGAAGTCTTGCAGTGACTGGGAAAATTTCTGTACTGCCATAGACAGATCTGTAATTAAAAGTTTAAAAATCATAAGTTGAAGGTACCATGGAATACTCTTTTCCACACATAACTTAGATGTTAAAACTATATTAACCAGAGCCTTTTAAAATACCAGCTTGACAAATGCAAGCAGAATTTAAAGAGACTACTAAAGAAATATTTTAGGAATTGGATCTGCTCTGCTCAAAGGGGATCTGCACCTTTAAGAAAGTTTTGGTGCTAGTCATGTATTATCTGGAGGCCAACTTCCCAAAGCCTTTATTAAAGAATTACCATTCATTCCCTATAAATGGAGCATTGATTAAAAAAAAAAAAAGTAAAGAAACAATGCTTCTGAGGTTGCTGGTGGGGAAAAAAAGAAAAAGGCAGCCGACCTTTGATTAGAAAGGGTCATTGATGTTATTCTACACAGACTGTGAAACAGGTAGGGAATATATTTTTACCAATAACTGGTTTTGATCTTCTTCTAAGGTGAAAGGTCACCTGAAAGGTTATTTACAAATAATCTTGTGATTTACAGGAGACCTCCAACTAAACATTCTCTTTAATCTGACATCAAGCTGAACAGAGCCCAGAGTGTGGCTATACCCAGAAGAGGAATTATTCTTTATTCCTGAAGAGAATAAAGAAAAGTCCAGAATAATGAGAAGTAAATCCCTCGGAGGAAAAGCCTGGGATGCAACCTAACAGACTGAATAGGAACGCAGCCTCTGGAGCCAGGCTGCCTGGGTTGAAATCCAAGTCCCACCACTGACATGACCTTGGACAAGTTATTTAACTCCTGTGGGCCTGTTTCTCATCTGTAAAAAGTGAATGGCAGCGGTGCAGCCACCTCATAGAGTTGTTTTAAGGATTAAGTTAATATTTGCAAAAGGTTTAGAACAGAGCCTGGCACTTACGCACTGTTTAAGTTTGTTAAATAAAATTTAAAATAAATCAATCTGACAGTGCAGCATCACAGAAGCCTAAAAGGTCCCACCTCTGAAGTTTGCAACAGTGGGAAAACATTTTTCAGAAATTCACTCTACACTTCATTGAATAGTTCAAGTCCAATACCTGAACCCTCACATTTCATTCATCACTGTAGCCTGACAAAGACTCTCTCTTTCCTCAATCTTCACTCAGGCTCCTCTGAGCCCTCTTCCTGACTGGGCCTCTATCTTGGCTCCCCTTCTTCCCTGGGCCTACTTAGCCCTGTCTTAACAAGAATCTTGCCAAGTCAATTTAGAGAGAACCCACAGCCTGGATAGCTGATATCTGATCAAATTTCTCATCTCCCACCTTTGATGAATAAGTTTTTGGCCTGCCTTCACCAAGAATCATCCTGTCCTTGATACCTCCTCTTAGTAATTTTCCACCCACAACATGAGGTCCCCCCCCCCAGCCCCGCCCGCCAACCTGCTCCAGTTGAAGAGTTGAACCTGTTCTCTCTCCCCTACTGTGACACTTGGTATCTATAACAATAGTCCTGAATAAAGTCTTCCTTACCCTTTTAACAAGTGTCAGATTTTTTTTTTTTTCTTTAAGAGAACAATTATGGCCCCATGCCTACAGATGGCCCCATGACTTACTATGGTAATCACCATTCATGTAACTCCGAGCCTAAGTACCTATCAAAGTAAGCACTCACACACGAATAGGTCTCCAAATATGAAGGCCACTTTCGGCGCCCATGTAATCCAAGAACTCACCAACAGCCTCATACCACGAACAATTCTGAAGACCGAGCCTTGAGTCTCAGAGAGGCTTTTAAAAAACAACAACAACAAATATAAACACACACACAAGAGACTGGGTTTTTTTGTTTTTGTTTTTTTAATCTTGTTTGAGAAAATAAATCATGCTCTGGAAAGAGGATGCTACTTGTAGATTAACACCTCTTTCCACAAGAGGGGTCAAATTTTGGGACCAGCTCACATTCTACTTGAGAGGTACTTTCAATGTAAGAGATTAGAAAAGTCTATCAACCTAAGAATGGCTCTGCTTTCTACTGTCAGGATGAAAGATGAAGAGAGAGCCTCCTAAGTGAATTATCAGTCAAGGAGAAAAACAAAGGCTTCATCAGAACTAGACTTCACCAATTAGCTGTGAAGCCTGGAACAATCACTCATCCTTCCTGAGACCCATTTTTCTTATCTATACAACAGGGAATTAATACTTAGCCCACCGGGTTGTTAGAAAGACTAAATGAGGATGTGCTTGGTACTCATGAGGCAACTCAACAAATGGCTTCCATTATTATCATTCAAATCCAGCCCATAAAAGTGGAAATGTTAACTGGCCTTCCAGAGAGAAGGGCACTGTGTAAACACATGCATTTATCTGACAATGCACTCCTCTGGCTAAGGGTAGAGAAGTCATAACACCTATATCAGATGTTATGAGAAGACAAAGAAAGAAAGCAGACTTGTAGGATAACTGTAAGCCAAGCTGAATGTGGGCACTCTCCCAAGACTTGGGAAAAGCAACTATAATAATCCTATCTAATAAAGAGGGAATATGCTAATTAACCATCACTCCGTCACAAAGATGGCTGCACCCACAGCTGAGGCCAAGTTCCCATAAGGAGCCTTAACAAGCAATCAGCAGGGACCTGAGGCTACGCCCTCCCCCGCCCCCGTGGGGCTTGACAGGGGACCTCAGGCCAGCAGGGCTTGACAGGGGATCTCAGGCCGCCTTCCACACCTGGCAGGGCTTGACAGGGGACCTCAAGGTGCACTTCCCATCTTGGTGCTGGGCTAGGGGACCTCAGGCTGCTCCCCTGGCCCCAGTGCCAGGCCGGGAGACCTCAGGCCACGCCCCCACCAGGTGGGGCTTGACAGGGGACCTCAAGGTGCACCCCCAGTGCTGGGTCAGGGGAATTCAGGCCACGCCCCCTGCCCAGGGGGGACCTGAGGCTGCATCCCCCTGCCGATGGGGCTTGACAGGGGACCTAAGGCTGTTCCCCCCTCCTGGTGCTGGGCCGGGGGACCTGAGGCTGCGTCCCTCCCTGCCTGGCGGGGCTTGACAGGGGACCTCAGGCCATGCTCCCCACCCAGCAGGGCTTGACAGGGGATCTCAGGCCATGTCCCACACCTGGCAGAGCTTGACTGGGGACCTCAAGGCACACACCCCCACCCTGGTCTGGGCTGGGGGACCTCAGGCCACGCCTCCCGTCCTGGTGCTGGGCCAGGGTACCTGAGGCTACGTTCCCTGCCCGGTGGGGTTTGACAAGGGTGGGACTAGCCAGGTCTGGATCTCTCCCAATGAGGGCGGGGGTGGCGGCCGGGTCTGGGTCTCCTGCGATTTTGAGGCGCATGTGGGTGGGTGGGGACTTGACTCTGGGTCCCGTGGTATGCCCCAGACTCTGACAGGAGGAAGGTTTTCATATACATTTTACTAATTTTCTTTCATCTCTGACACTTCTATTATAGAGAAAGGGCAAATAGCAATATTAAATTATTTCCTCTAATTAATCCCCTTTTAATGTGCACGAATTTTGTGCACCAGGCCACTAGTAAAAGCATAATATGCTAATTAGACCGGACAGCCGGACGACCTTCCAGACAAAGCTGGAGCTGCGAGGGCCGAGCCCCTTTCACAAATTTCATGCATTGGGCCTCTAGTTCTATATAATATCCCTCTATTTTTCTATGTACAATATAAAGGCCTTATGCTAAACTGGATTTGAAGTCACAGATGGAATTCCTACACAGCAGACTTGAGAAGGGAGAGGAAGTTACATGAGTAGATCAGGATGCTTAGGAACCCCTTAGCAGATGTCCTTCTTCTCTCTCCTCCCCCCACAGGCTCCTCTGAGTTTCCCTTTAAGCTTTGTCCCAGAGAACTCTTAATAACAAACCCCAATGACTGCCCATTTCTTCCTAGACTGTTCTTTGCTTCCCAAGCCTTGTTCCTTGACTGAGAAAAGCAAGCTGCTTTGTCCTTTCACAGAGATCTCATAACATCTGAGAATGCACTATAGTAATTCCCATCTCCAAACAAGAACACAGTAGCCCACTTTGTGAGCGATCCTTGTCAATACAGGCAAGTGATTGAGAGTACGAGCTCTAGTGGCAGATTACCCAGGTTAGCTTCCTGCTTCTACCAATCAGTGGCATGACTGTGGGCAAGTGTCATAACCTCTCTGTACTTCAGTGTCCTCATCTGTTCAAGGGAACAGAACCCATCTCTCCGGGTTATTTTTTAAAAAATATATTTTATTGATTTTTTTTTACAGAGAGGAAGGGAGAGGGATAGAGAGTCAGAAACACTGATGAGAGAGAAACATCAGCTGCCTCCTGCACACCCCCCACCAGGGATGTGCCCCCAACCAAGGTACATGCCCTTGACTGGAATCAAACCCAAGACCCTTCAGTCCACCACCGGCCGATGCTCTATCCACTGAGCCAAACCGGCCAGGGCTTTCCGGGTTATTATGAGAGGTAAATAAATGAGTTAATAGATGAAGTATTTAGAACAGTTACACACAGTTAAGCACTTAAAACATTTTGGTTATTTCCATGTTGAACACCTCAGAAAAAAAAAAAAGGGCAAGGTAAAATTTCAGAAATGAAGATGGCAGCTATTAGACCTTAGATAAATGGCTTCAAGGGGAAAGTGATCAAGAAAACAGTCTATTGATAGCAGTTTCTAATTCTTTCTTGGTGCACTACAATCATGTTATAACAGAGACAATCTGATTAATCAATATTTCTATGTAAGAAGTGGGTGTCTATTTCAATCCTGGATGGAATCAAGAATGCATGAATGATCCCTTCACAGTCCTTTCAAAAGCATAATGAGAAAGGATTATGTAAGAAAATATGGTTCTCAACTAGTTCAGATGATAATTCCAAAAATAAAAGGAAAGTTCAAAATACAATTTATTTTCAACTTCAAAGTATTTTCTTTCTTGATTTACCTTTAATTTTTCTCTTTTTCTTTTAAAAAAAGCAAAACAAATTTGATGAGATCAAAAGTATTATCAAGGTAAATAACTTATAATATTTTCTGGCAGTAATATTGACCAAGCTGCAAAATGAGGGATCCAGCTCATGCTTTTAATCTTGGCTCCTACTGTGTGCAATTCTGACCTGGAAAACCCAACACTTTTAATTGGCTTAAAAACCACATGAAGCAACTATTTCCTAAATCTAAAGTTTCTAAGCATTGATCAGATGTACAAAATCAATGTACTGGTTCTAAAACCATTTAAATAAAATCGAATCACATGTGATTATATAGACCTTGAATTTAAAACTTAAGTTTTTTAAAGTTTGTTGTTGAATATTCAAGTATCAAATTGTGCAATGATAGAATCAACATTTTATCTTAAATGCAAAAAAAACGATCAAGTGACCAAGTCATCACAAGGAAGAAATCTAGTTTAAGTAAACGTGTCTCTTTCTCCCTATTTCTACACAATTATTAGAAATTGAGGACAAACACGAGAAATATCCCAGTCAGAACCACCATGGCCCCATTCTATGGTGAAGGTAAAGGAATAACATTTACTAGAGAACAAGACTGTGCATAGTGAAAATGCTACAAGTACCACTCACACTACATCCTTTGCATTTGCCTAATCTGCAATGTAAGCATAAGATGTCTTCATATGTATTCATATTATAACTTGGAAAAAATTAAACTGGGCTTTAGTCTGCAATGATTTTATATCAAAGGGTTAACCTGTAGCACACATGTTTATATGATGCTAATGAAACACTAAAACTTCATTTCATTAGAGAAATACAAAGCAGTAAATTTTAATTATAGCTCTCCTTTATACACACACTTAAGAGCTGGAGTCTATCTGTTATGTCAGAATCGCTAATAGAGTTACTTTTACAATGTGTGCTAAGGAAGTGAGCTATATTTATGTCAGAACAAGTACAACCAGCCAGTCCACTGGTATAAAGCAGTCCTTCTTGAAATCTAGTTGCTCTGGGATTAGACTTAAGCAAGACTACAGAGACTTCATGTAGAATTATTACCTTCACACTATCATGCAGAAGGCAGACAGTACAAGGCAACGGGAATTCAAAGTAAAAACAGGATATACCTTCCCTCCAAAAAGACATAACCCAGTAGGGACATGAGCCATGTAAGTAAATCCTATCATAGATCAATTGATAAAGTCTCCACTAGAGGTTAATAACACCATCACCACAGATAGTACTTGCTATGTGCCTGATACTTTTCCATCCACTTAATGTAAATTAAACCATTAATATTCACGACAGCCACTCAAATTAGATATCATCACTCCCGTTTTACAGATGAAGAAACTGAGGCACAGAGGTTAAATAACTTCACCGAGGCTGCGCAAGTTAATAAACAATAGAGCTGGAATTTCAACCCAGGGAACCCGGCTCCAGAATCCCCACTGAACCACACTGCACAGAGACAGCAAATAAAGACACAATCCGATCTGCTTGAGTGCACAGGGAAGGCTACTCAAAGGAATTAACGAAAACGGGACTTGAAAGAGGTGACAATGCACTAGGGACTAGTGACTAGACAAAGACACATTAAGAAAATGTCCAGAATCTTCAAAAAGGCATATCCTACATATCCAACCACATCTACCAAGACTCACACCTAGCTGGGCTACTGGTTATTACCACAAACAAACCATCCGGTCTCTTGTACCTCTGTTTACACTGTTATTCCACCTTCTTGAGTTATACTCTTCTCCCATGCTCTCTTTCAACATCTCTCTCAGGACTCCATTTCCTCCAAAAGCCTTCCTTAATCTCCTTTACACTTCCCGCTATATGGCTATATGCTGTGACTCCCCTGCTGTGCTTTCTCTATTTCACCTTTCATCCAGTTATCCATAAATATGATTTATCCACCTTATTTAAAATAGTGTATTAAAGGAGACTGTACCCTCTGTGAATACTGACAAGTATTCTACACACCATATCTTATATACAACAGGAACTCAATCGTTGAAACCATGTATTTCTGAAAGGTGGGCAAATACTCCATCCTTCCAGGTGCCTTTCACCTTCCCTTCTTCCCGGTCACACTCTGTGTAAGCCCCTAATGTGGTTTTTCCAGCCCCTTGTAATATATGGGTTATCCACTTTCCAAAACAATAATAACAATAGAGATGTTTTACTATTTACAAGTAGCTTTGATATACATTTACAATGATAGCAATAGTGCTGGTAAGATGTTTTACCATTTCAAAATTATTTAATATTTTCTTAAATTCTCACACAAAGCTATCAGGGCTGAAGCTCTGAAAACTTAAATAACTTACCTTGCCCAGAAGCTAAGACCTGTACTACTCCAACCTGGAGAGATCTCACACTTCCCAAATTCTATGCTTTCTAAAGCATACCATATTAATTCCCCAAAACCAATGGCATTAAAACCAAGGAAGGTGTGACCTTTGGACAACATCTACCTTATCCTTTACCTGCTGTATAAACTATAAGATAGTAAGACTCCATTACTGGACTATATTAGAGAGGACTTGTTAGCATGCAATGAGCTAGGGCAAGCATATATTAAATGGTAATTACAAAACACCATGCTAAAAGTCAAAGAAAATGCTTTCTAATCTCACGAAATAGCTGAAAAATGTTATAGGTGTTAAGCTTCCTGAAGGTACGTATATATTCTTCATGTCTCTTTGTCCTTAGTGCCCAATTGAAAGCAAACATATGAGGAAAGAGAAAAGACAAGAAATATATAAAAGTGTCATGTTAACCAAACTGCTAAAATTATTAACGTTATGTAGGTTACAGCATGAGGAAAGACTCCATTCTTGTTCTAACTAGCTTGGGAACTTAAATTTTTTGAACTTTCCAGTCCTGCATGAATGTCTGGATATATGTACATCTGACTTCCAGGTAACCTTCCAATGATTCCCTGAAGGGCTCACATGTACATCTATCTGACATCCAGATCACTGGAACGTGACCAGACCTCTTGATACCCATCATCCTGACTGCCTGACATCTGACTGATAACCATCTTGGACAATCTAGGGCTAAGAATGCAGAAATGATAATTCTCAAGAATGTACTTTTAACTATCAGAACTTGTAACTTTTCTTTCTTCTTTGGAACATTCCTGGAATTTTGCCTAGCTGTGTTCCCAGTTTGCAAACTCCAAGACCCTTGAATTAAATCTCTTATCATTTATTTCTAGCAAAGCCTACAGATTCATTCTGAGTTCGTTCAATACACAAAAGAGATCAGAGGGACCAGAGAGAAAGAGAAAAGTGTACATCAACTACCAAGGCCTTCATAATGTAAGGATCCACTATAGATAAGTTACAGAAATGCTTATGGTACTGGGAATACACATGAGTATAACTGCAAGCCTTAACTTAATAAAAAAGAAATAGTGTACACAGCAAAATATGTCAAGGAATTACTAAATAAGCTGTGGCTTTTTAGTTATGTTCATAGAGTTCTCTAAGAGAACTACTAATGTCAGATTGCTAGATGAAGAAAAGTGAGATGAAAAGAATAGTGTGTATGGCAAAATGTAAGAAAAACACAATGAGAACTACTTGTCAATAAAAATCATTTCTATAGCTCTGACTTGAATCAAGTTTTTAAATGCCCACTTTATTTTATATTTTACATAAATGGCTGCAAAATCTTTGTTGTCCAATTTTAACAATTAAAGAAGAGAGTCTTTATAAAGAAGGCTCAGGACAAAGCTTGGTACTAATCATCACTCAGTAAATGTATGTTGAGCTGAAGTGAAATTAATTGAGTGACTTTAAGGAATTCTTTTTCCTTAAAGGCCATGAGAAAAGCTGCCATGAAGTAATAGCTATGTCCACAGGAGGTCAAGGGAGACCATCAGAGGCCAATGGTTCCAATGTTTTTCTTCCTGCCCCTGGAAATACAAAAAGCACAGACTACTCTAAGCCACTAAGTTAACTTGCGGTACTGTGGGTGGAACAACATGGTTGTTTTGTCACTGTAAAGTTGGTAAAACAAATTAGCCTAGCTTACATGGCCTCATTAAGTTCTACACCAGATATGTATACAGGGTCTTATCTCTGCATATAAATCAAAGCATTCATCTTTGGTGATAAACTGAAGTCTTCCATGATGAATGTGCTCAGATCTGGGATGAAGTCCTTCTTTGGAATCAATCTTTATTTCATGTCATGGACCAAGTATGCACAAAAGTCAGACATGTACATCAATCTAGGGACCACCACTTACTGCTAGAGCAAGCGCTTAGCTTCTCTGAATCCCAGGTTCCTCGTGTACGAAAGGAAGATACTAATCCCTTGCAAGACTGTCATGAATATTACATGAAATTGGCTTAGCACAGTGTCTGGTACGGAAGGGAAACTTGAAATGCTGGTTCTCAACAAATGTTAACTATTAAACCACTCTTTATTATGATGGCAAATGCAGAATATGAAATATCTTGACTGTGAGCATACCATATTTAATCTGTGCATTAAGTTACCATCTTCAGGAGAGCTTCAGTGAAAATAGTGGGCTGGCTTCTCATAAAAACCAAACAGTCTGCAATCCCATAAATGATATGTGTCTGGCAAACAGTTCCAGAAGATTCTGGCCTAAAAACAACAAACAGGAACCAACACTTGGCCAGATTTTATCCACAGTTTCTATAAAGCTACAAATTCCATGAAAATTAAAAACAAAAAACCACAAAGACTTCACTATTGCTACAATCCAAGTTAAAAATAGAAAGTTCAAAGCATGAAATAAACTACCAGTCTTCCTACCCTGGGGAAAAACTTGGGCGGGGAGGGGGGCAATGAGGAAACAATAGCACAACGCAGTTTCTCAGGATTCTCTTCCGGCCTCAGTAAGCATTCCTTTGCTGCCTCCCTTGAGATTTCTCTTCCTCAAACTCTTTCCCAAGGGTTTAGCCACCTTGCTGTACCTCAATATTTGTTCTCTTTTAAATAGTATTATTGGTATCTGTATGTAGGTTAACTCCTAAGTGGTCCTTTCAGTTTGGATGCTGGAATTTCCTAAAATACATCCTTGCCTTATTTTGATTTAACTGGAAAATAGTGTTACCCTACGTGAAGGAGGACTTCCAGTTTTCCTAAGCTTCCTGGCAACACAGGGATGGCCTGCCATGTTATCTGGGCTTCCTGGTCTCCCTGCCCACCCAGGACCTCTTCCCCAGTCTAATCACTCATTTCCCCATGTTTGCCAGGAATCTACAACTTAGAGTCTTATTAACAGACTCGGTGATGGAAAGTGTTTTAGTGTTGTAGCCTCACTTCCAGCCCACTTTTCTCCGGACTACTTGAAGTCTACTTAAGCTGGCAACTCTGGAAGAGCACTTGGTATTTACCTTATCTTTCATATCAGCCTAGTGCCAACTCTTAAAACTTACTTCCTTTTCCATCATCAACCTCTTCTTGGTATCATATACCAAATACATTTGTGGTTAAACCATAATTTGACTAGTTTACTAGTTTAATTTCCTTTTTAAAAAGTACCACACTAAGTTGCTCCCTACTAGGCAATGTAAGCATATCATCTTTCCCCTGTTCTTAGGACCATCTTTTTTTTTCTCAAACTGCCCTTTGCACCCTCAATATTCCAACCAAACAAATCAAGCTAAACTTGAATTCTCTCAACATCCACTTAGTCACTCTCGGTGTTGGACACAGCCCTTGTCTCTGCTATGACCTTTTCATGTCTTCAATTAAAGAAGTACCGCGTACGGTACTCACAGCAGCACCGAGAAAATGTATCAGACCTTACAAGAGCCGCTGGCTGTATCTGAAGATGATGCATGTAGCTGCCTTTCGTCCTTTTAAGGAGCCTTTAAGCCCTGCCTCCCTACATTAACTGACCTGAAATGCACCCTAAAAAAAAAACCCACCGGGGCACGTGCTGATTTTCAGATACCGAATACAGGCACACCTTAACATGCACAGCAGTGGCCAGGGGTTCAGAAAGCAATGGGTACTGTTAGTGTATCTTCCTGGTGCCACAACTTTTATTAGAAAATTGGGGAAAAGGAAGCTAAGTAGTTTTATACTGTTTAACATTTTTTAAATGCACATATTGTGGGTAAAGCAGAATTCATATGAATTATCTTATATCTTGTTCCTCCCATTGAGGCAGTCAGTTTGGGCCAAGCCATGTCTATTCTCCCCTCGGCTGATAGAAAATTTTGAGAAGTGCTACAGTACTATGATCTACCTCCTCTTTGAATGTCTATTGATATACCCTACAATTTTTTATATTATTTTACTTACTTGTAACTAAGTCCCATAACACTCATCGAACATGAAAGTCCATGGAGGACAACAAAAGCTCTCCAGTCTTTACTGCATCCAGCATAGGACGCTGTCCATTAACAGAGCAGCACGCAGGAATAGAGGCTGTATTTAGGAAAGGTAAACTAAGGCCTTTCCAGGACTGGCAAAGAGCAATCAGAGATAAAAAGCCAGGTGGTTAGAGGCAGGCTTGCCTCCAGCTATAAGAGATGCTATGAGGAGCAAAGGAAAACCGAGCCCGCCAACACACGCCTAACCATCTGGACATCAAATCAAATCAATGAGATCTGAAGATGAGATCAAATCGAATGGCTCTTTCCTTTAAGATTTTTGGCAAGCTGGGCAAAAAAGCAAAGACACGGAAACTGAAAAAGCAGCCCAGAAATTTCAGATGCTGACCTAAAATCTCAGCGTTGCTTTAGAAGAAACCCTACTCTAAAAATTATTCTGGTGGTCTAATTAAGTTCGAAGGGGAGAGCAGTTAGTTGCCAGTTTGTTTGTTTTTAGTTCTGCAAACTTCAATCATTAGAGAAGAGAGCAAGTGAAGATTTTTATTTCTTTGCATCATTTTCTAATACAAAGAGGTCCCCCTGAAATACAAGAGCAAGGATTTTGGTGTCAGACTACTAGTTAGACAATTTTTTTGCTCTGTGGACAAGTTAAGTTACTTAGGCTCTTCAAGTTACAATGTACCTATCTGTAAAATGAAGATAGTATTAACATGCCTACTTCATACAATTGTGATTACCACATGAAACCAGCACAGCACATAATGAGAGCTGGATAAACCATCACGTTGTAACTACTATTATTTTTCAGGAGGAAATGGTGGACTAGAAAGACATGTCATTCTTGGCTCTCAGTTACTAGACCTACATTAAGCTTCCCTCTCTGTGCCTGCCCACCAACACTAAAGTGACAACAAACATCATTACAGTCAATTGCCTCTATTCCAAAAGGTAAGTTTACCATTTACTTAAGTGCATTTTCCCATCGGCTGTTTAGCAACATGCAACATTCAAGTGCTACAACACTCATATTGTCTCCAATGGTTGAGATATGAAAACTCTCAAGAATCATCGCAGTGGCTAGATATCTGCATTCCAGCATTCCTTAAAACATTCCTAGATCCCACAATGAAATCTTTAACCAGCCAAAGAAACAAGCTTAGCAAGCTAACATACATGAACCTCCAACAATTTTCTAAGCACGATTTAAACAGAATGACAAGTTAAAATGCGAGTACAGCTTTGGCTGTGTTTATTGTGATAGTAACATTTGAGTTTTCACTGTTGTGTTTTTACTCATTTTCTTTAGCCAAATACAAATGTACAGTGTCACGTAGCGTCATGGCCATCCATGACCACTATGGTTATTGCAAAGATTTTTTTCATATGACTAACATCCTCTTAAAGATTGGAAATAGTTTATAATGAATAGTAATTGAAAGGCGAATACATAAGCCTCTGTCTTGGACGACATGAGAAGTATGCTGGCACCATGCCTCGTTTTTCCGAAAAGAAAGAAAAGAACGACACTGTAAAACGGTCGAGCCTGGGCTGCCCGGGAAGTAGGAGCACAAAGATCACTATTCTCCATTTACGCAATGTTTTTTGTAAGTTGTTTTCAATAAACTTCTTATCCTACATATTGACAGAGTTCATTTTTCTGCTGTCCTATCCCATTTTGAAGCACTGAAGCAATTTTTGAGATTTCAGGAAAACCACATTTTAACATTGTAGATTTCATTCATATATCTCCATAGCCAACCCCTCACCCCATCTTTAAGTTATCACAATAGAGATGATGATTTTTAGTGAGATATACTTTATTACTTTTTGATCTGATTTTAATTCCAAGTGGTCTGTTTTTAATAAATTGACTAACTACGGCCATCTCACCATTTTAAATACACATGATGAGATTTTTCAAATCAAATTTATACCCCTGACCTCACTGGAACCCCCACAGGGGAAACAGGACTGAGTAGATAATTATCTCCATATTACAGATGAGGAAACTAAGGTTAAGTGATTTGTCCCAGCAACAGAACCAGGGCTGGAATCCTAAGCTTCCGTGTCACATCAACCTTTCTATACCACTTTAAATAAATATTCCTCTTATACCTACAATTCTAATACACTGGGCTTAGCTCAGTAGTAAGTAATTGTTTTTGCCAGGTCATTTATAATCTTCCTTTTCTTATTTACCATTTTCTCACTTTAAAAATAAAATCCTTCCTTTTTTATGGATCTTATATCTCAATCATGTAACTATTTTAATTTCTTGTGTATTATACACTGAGTGGCCAGATTATTATGATCTCTGAATGCATAATAATCTGGCCACTCAGTGTGTGTGTGTGTGTGTGTGTTTGTGTGTGTGTGTGTGTATATATATATATGTGTGTGTGTGTGTGTGTGTGTGTGTGTGTGTGTGTGTGTATATGTGTGTGTGTATATATATTAGAGGCGCAGTGCATGAATTCATGCATGGGTGGGGTCCAGCCAGCCTGGCTAGGGAGAGGGGACATGGGCGGTTGGGCAGCCTGCCTGCTGGTCGAACTCCTGGTCAAGGGGACAATTTGCATATTAGTCTTTTATTATATAGGATATACATTGAGTGGCCAGATTATTATGCGTTCAGGGATTATAATAATCTGGCCACTCAGTGTATATTTACATGAATGGTCACTATAAAAATACGTAAGTGGCTTTGAAGAAGATACATATCATATGATTAAAGGATTATTTTTTATTTGGGGGTAATTAATTATAGTCTTCAGAAAACAAAAAATAAATCTCAATCTTCTATTCCAAAAACGAAAATTCATTCACATAAACGCCATCCTGCTTGAGCGCCAACGTGCACATACTTCAGTGACCTCTACAGTCAGTAGCTGCCTGCTGTGATTCTGAAAGGCTAAGGTTTTTATTTAACAGCCAGAACTGAGGAAGTCCAACTGTGTCAACTCATGCAAGTAAGTCTGGCTCTAGAGCTTCCCACACTCTGGAAAGCATGTTGTCTCTAATTATTTTATTGCTACAAATCAAGGGACTTTTCATATAAATGATACACACAATTGATATGAGGCTTTTATTCGACAGCATGTAGCCAGCCTATGATTAAGTCACCATTCAATTAAAACACTTAAAGTTTATGTGGTTTTCAGTTCTCCTTATTTGGTATTTATGGTTTATTTCAAAACCTATTAATATTAGTTTCTCAACTAATATATTTTTAATTATAATTTTCATTTACCATAGCCCATACATTCTAAAATTCTAAATGGTAAGAAAGACCCCCTACCCAATTTTAGAGATATTAAAATAAAAATACTGTACAACTTTGGGTCCATGAAACTCTCCATCTTTTATGCTTCACTCACATTTGAAGTATGGCATCTTTTGGGGCAGCTGACATTGTTAAGAATTATCACTAATCTCAAGGAGCTAATAACAGAATGAAACCAACAGCACACAATCCTCAATCACCTTTTCCTATCTTTGAATGCCACAGAAACCTAACACCATCAACAGCCTGTTCAGGAAATATTTGACATCAGAGTGTAAAATGAGAAATCAGTTCTCCCTAGCTTAGCTTCTCATTCTTGAGCATCCAAATGGCCTGAAGCCTTCAGGCCACCCAGTCTCCTGGACTAGTTTCTGGCAGAGGCTTCTGTGTAAAACAAGAGCCCCAGGGAGCTACCCGCAGC
Organism: Plecotus auritus; assembly: GCF_963455305.1. NCBI lineage: Eukaryota > Metazoa > Chordata > Mammalia > Chiroptera > Vespertilionidae > Plecotus > Plecotus auritus. Next base: position 86,824,056 of record NC_137783.1, read on the forward strand.
TGTGTGCTTATGTAAGCCACCCGCGTCCCCTAGAAATGCCCAAACAGTGGGTTCCTGGACAGCATTTGAACAAGGGTTCCCCAGATAATGAACAAGGTACTGGGGTCTTCTGTATTTTCAGGATGAAGATTCATGAGAAGAGATATACAACTGAGAAATGAAACTGTGTGTATTGTTTGCCCCACAGGCTCCCTTGATCATAACTTTTTAAGTCTAGAAAGTTCTCTAAAATCCAAGATTCATAGTCAGTCCTGATGTTGTGCAGTGTCAGGAGCCAGCCACTGATTCAAGGTCAGTGACCTTTATGCCAAATGAAACAGTTTGTGCGCTAGTTGCCACAGGCCTGTTTTCTGGGTGTGGGTTTAAGTACTATCTTCAGCTAATTAATTTAGTAACCTATGTTACATCAGAATAGTGAAGGGTATATCTAGACTTCTCTATGAGAATCCCTAGAAATCATGCCTACTGAGTGACTAATAACTACTACAATAGCAACATTACAAAAAGTTACATTGGATATCAGAATTATTTAACATCTAAATTATTAGATTAATGAAATAATGCATTTCTTTAATCACAGCCCCTTGAACCAAGAAGTCTTGACCAAATAAAAGTCCTTGGGTTTTCAGTATTATTGAGTAATAAAGCTGATATGTAATCAGCATACCACTTACATATAAATGCTAGTTTCTAAAGGGCTTGAGAGATTTTCTTCCTAAATATCCTGACTATTAATCTGCAAAGAAAGCTTTGTGCTATAAACTTGCACTACCTGTGGAGAATAATTTGCTTAAGCAAGGGTAAATTTTAACCCTGTATCAGTTGCAACTGCAACAAGTCCTAAAACAGTTAAGTACAAATTAATGAGTTTATTAAATATTAACAAAGTAGTTCCTTTTACCAAAACTTTCCCACATAGGTTCATTTACTCAATATGCGATTTCTACATGGCTCTGTCTACAAAGATCCCACTTCTATCATCTAGACCAGTGGTCGGCAAACTCATTAGTCAACAGAGCCAAATATCAATAGCACAATGATTGAAATTTCTTTTGAGAGCCAAATTTTTTAAACTTAAACTTCTTCTAATGCCACTTCTTCAAAATAGACTCACCCAGGCCGTGGTATTTTGTGGAAGAGCCACACTCAAGGGGCCAAAGAGCCGCATGTGACTCGCGAGCTGCAGTTTGCCGACCACGGATCTAGACACTTTAGAAAGTGAGAAACCGGAGTGAATTGGGAATGTCAGACAACTTGACTGCTAGAGAAAAGTGAAAAATTTTGCAGAATTCAAGACATTGAAGACTTACCTTCTCTCAACCCAATCAATTAGATATGAGGAGAATTTGTCAATTTATCAAACTTCCTAACTTAGATTAACTCCAGGTTACTCAAAGGCAGTGCAAAATAAATGCTGATAATATACCCACTAGTTAAAAAACACTAAAATAAATGAGAATTCACTCAAAATGAAATGCTTTTTCCTCAAGTTAAGAAAAAACTGGTACTTGAATTATCTAAATATAGCCTCACTCCCTCAGTCCCTTCAAGTCTTCAAATGTCACCATCTCAGTAAGATCTTCCCAGGCAAGTATTCAAAACCATAGCAGCCCCTAAGATTTATCTCTCTCTCTCTCTTACACATAACCTCCCTCATTCATCTTTCTCAGTAACATGCATAACCATGTGATCCTATGACATCTCTTACTCATTTTGTTTGACAATTAGAATATATTTCTATGAAAACACAAATTTTTGCCTATTTTTATCACTGTTCAACAATCAGATCTGGACCTGGTACATACAAGGCCTTTATTAGTTTGCATAAACAGTTGAATAAAACTAAAAGCATAGAGTAAGACCCTCTAATAGTGGCCTTCTTAAAATAGAATATGTGTATCCTCCAGTGGAATTATAGCTTAAGCACATGTTTTATTACTATTATTAAATGAAAAAAAATATTATAGAATACCAGATTATGGAATACATTTTAAAATAACTTAAAAGAAATGTTGGCTTGCAATAGGCAGGATGGAGCTCTACCGTAAACAGTCATAAGGGGACAGAGGAATAGGTGTTTAGAATGCAATGTGTTTCCGCTCCTCTCCTTTAGGAACGTATGGGAAGTAATATGCCGGAACTAAAAGATCATCAACAGAAACAATCAAATTTTGTGGGAACGTATGGGAAGTAATATGCCGAAACTAAAAGATCATCAACAGAAACAATCAAATTTTTTATACATCTGAAAATAAATCAATGTTTCCCAGTTATGCATTTCACTGTTAAGCAGTAAGAAGCTAACCTGAATCAAGTAATCAAAGACTAGAGTTTTCACAGTTAATTGCCTACAAGTAAGGATTAGAACTCAGCCAAGGAGAAGAGAGCTACTGAGAAATCAGCATAAAGATGAACATGGCCTAAACTCAAAGCTGCTTAAATACCGGTTTCTTTCTCAGAGGAAATGAGGCCATGCTCGACAGGCTGCACCTTTTTAAAATCACACAGTCAGCACTTGTTACATGAAAGATCTTTTATTTAAAGCTCTTTCCTTTCCCACTAAAGTTCTTCAGTATGTCTGATTGCTAGGTTAGTGCTCAATATTTCAGTTCCAAACTGAGGAATAGCTCTTTCATGTTCCCCCATAATCTACTAGTGCCCTTTCTTACAATGACTAATGAAAACATATATTTACACATGTGGTGAGGTGCTCCAGGAATCTTACCAATTCAGTGAGGAAAAAATGTTTTAAAGTCTCCCAAATTAACCACTTTAAATTTTGTTTATACTCATTTTATCATGTGGTAACAAGTAGTTCTAAAATGAATTAACTCAAAGTTTAAGATTGACAACTGAAATGCTCATCTAACGTACACATTTGTGCCTTACAGGTCTTAAAAATATGTCTACTTCTGATTATTACTTACACACAAATGGAAAGGCAGAAGCCAGGGGTTGTCGTCCCAGTTCCACTGGCATTAATTTACTACATGACCCTATGTGCCAAGTTACTACGGGCCACAGGAAGTGGACCACAGGAGATACCTCTGGTCCCTTCAAAATGGCCATCACCAGCAGAGTGCCTGGCATGTAACGAGTGCTCAGTAATTCAACCCAGAAAGCTTTCTAATTAATAGGATCATCTGCTTTAAGAGTATAAAACACTTTTCTTCCTAAGGAACCTGAAAGCACTTCAATTATATTACCATCACCAGCCACAGGTTACATACCTGAAACTATGTAAAACCGACAACTGAAAAGTAAAGCCCTCGGAATCTCGAACCCACTCACTGCTCCTGCATTGTGTTCCCACGCGACAGTCAACTGGGAGCTGTGGTCCCTGCATGTGTGGCCACTTCCGTCCTAGGTGAGCTTCCTTTCAAAGCTTCAAAGGAAATGAGGGAAAACAATGCTTCTAGTGCCACAACAATAGTCAGTTAACATTATAATACCAAGGACTACCTATTTGTAACACAAGAAGCAAGACATCACTGACCCTGGAGTCAATGGCCAAGTGAGGAATAAACAGCTTATTTGTATCAAATAGGATCAGTGTGGTGATAGTATTTGATCCACGGGGAGAAAGCGGCAGAAGAAGATGGTTTGAAGCATGAGTAGGAGTTTAGGGCAAGAAAAGGGGAGAAGACCAGCTATAGTTCTGATCCTGTTGTAATACTAGTAAACCTGGTTATTAACAACTGTAAAGGAGCAAAGGGAAGCCCAAATTTTACAGGCATGCCGTCAGTGCAGCTTTGCCCGAAAGCTGCAATTCAGATGCATGCCAGTAAAGTCTGGGTGACACAGGGAAGGTGCTTAAATGTCAGTCACAGCTGGGAACAGGGCACTGGCCAGAGTAAGCATGGCCCCTGCCAGTGCTGGAAGATGTCAGGTACTTACGTCCCTAAACAAAGGAGTTCTCTCTCTTGCTCTTGCTCTCTTGCCTCTTGGTCCCATCTCCTGGCTTGCAAGGCTCTCACGCTCCTGTATTTTGCCCACATGGCCCACAGCCACGTGGACACCACACACAATGGACTAATGGACTGGAACTAGCCTGATGGTACATCAGACTATGGGATGGAAACTCTGGATGCTGGCTTTGCTTCTAGCTCTGCTGAATCCCCAGCTGCACATTTTCCAGGACTGGATTAAGGGAAATGGGACTTTGCAAACATAGGGATGTAATTCCACCCAGATAAAAATCACTCATCCTCCCTTTGCAAGTCTCATAAAATTCTTTTTCTCAAGATATCATAAGGACCTGACCCCAGCACTAGTGGGGAAAGGGATACTCCACTTTCACTGATAACAGTTCCATTCAGAACAGTTGCCCTTCACTTTTTTTTTCCTAAAGAGATAATTAACATTTCCTCTGAAGTTATTTTTTCATAAAAAACAAACAAACAAACAAACACCCTAAAGCAGGCAGATTTTGGAAGTCTCAGGTAAAGCAGACCACCTTATAGATTTCCCTCTAAGCCTGGGCATGCCAGACTGCCCACTGCAGTCACTAGTACAAATGCAAAGGGCTGCTTGCTCTAACTCAGGTGAGGACAAAACAACAATTGTCAGATTAAACTAAGTACTTCTCATACTAAGTTATTTTACCAAATTAATCACTACTTTTACAATCAAACACCCTGGGGAAAAAGTCTTCCACAGAGAAATCTGCTTCCAGGTCCACATTTCCCTAGCACGGGTCCTCCAACACTTTCATTTAGGATTGAAGCAGTTCAGGAGTGTGCCAAAACCTCGATTCCTACTAACTGAGACAGGACAAGGAAGCCAGGCCTTCAAGGTTCTTCAGTCCAGGCTAGGGCTGCACAGAGTAGTCAAGGCATGTGTAGAGGTCACTTACAGGGGGGGACATGCCTAACAAGAAATGGTCCACAGTGGAATTTCCTTTACCCCACACCCCCCTAGTCACACACACTTGACCTTCAATGCCTGTGGCTATAAGGAGGTGTCACATCTCACTAACTGTAAGAATAAGGTTTCTTTACATCCCCATGACTGTTTTGTAACTACCAATTTGTACTTCTTAATCCCTTTACCTTTTTCACATGTTCCCCCAAAGGCTCCCCCTTTGGCAACCACAGCAAATATAGTCAACTAGAGGCTCGGTGCATGAATTCGTGCATGGGTGGGGTCCAGCCAGCACACCCTGATCACGGCCAATCGGGTTGGGCAGGCTGGGAAGAGGGGATGTGGGAGGTTGGCCGGCCAGCCCCACCCCCAATCAGGGTGGGGGGGCCTATCAGAGGAGGGACTGGCCAGGGGGAGGGGTGGCAGATGGTTGGCCAGCTGGCCCTGCCCCCTGGTCAAACTCCCGGTCTAGGGGACAATTTGCATTATTAGCCTTTTATTATATAGGATAATATTGTGATAATTATGTAGGGTGCCATCTGGGAACTGGAAATACCAGGGGGGACACTTTGTAAAGTATATGATTGTCTAACCTCTATTCTGTGTACCTAAGACTAATATAAAATAATATTAAGTGTAAACTATAATTTAAAAAATTTTTTTAATTAAAAAAAAGAAAAATAGGTTTCTCCTTTACTTCTCTCTTAGCATATCATATAGTCTGCAAAGTAGCCTTCCAGTCAAATCTTTCTGCTTTTTTATTTTTTAACTTGTTTTTTATCGATTGATTTTACAGAAAGGATGGGAGAAAGAAAAATATCAATTTGTTCAACTTATTTATGCATTCATTGGTTGATTCCTGTATGTGCCTTGATCGGGTGGGTATTGAACCCACAACCTTGATGTATTGGGACAATGCTCTAAATGAGCTACCTGGCCAGTGGCTTTTTCTGCTTTTCGACTCAAGCCCACCGGATTGGAAGGAGGCCTCATGTCCTTACTCCAGGAATAACTACACTTCATACATAACCCTGTCAGCTTTTGACTCCTCTGGACAGGGGAAATGAAGTATAAGACAAGTACTCCATTTACTCTTTTTTTTTTAATTCTTTATTGTTGCAAGTATTACATATGTCTCCTTTTTCCCCCCCACTGACCTCTCCCAGCCCGCTCCTGCCCCCCCCCCCCCAGCACAGGCCCTCACCCCCCTACTGTCTGTGTCCATTGGTTATGCTTACATGCATGCATACAAGTCCTTTGGTTGATCTCTTACCCCTCCCCCCCCCCCCCCGACCCTGTCTTCCCTCTGAGGTTTGATGGTCCATTTGATGCTTCTATGTCTCTGGAACTATTTTTGTTCACTAGTTTATGGTGGTCTACATATATTTTTTAATACTCCAGTTAAGTAAAGGTTCCCCCAACCCTGTGTCAAACTATAGCAGTGGCAGAATCTTCCCTCGGGCAGCAAAGTGAGACACTGGAACACAAGAATAAGCAGACGGGGCAGCTACCAGGAGCAGTGTATCTACCCAACCCCTTATCTCCACTTTCTGGCCCTGGCCTCCTCTTTCAGGAACCACCCATATAAAACTCTGCCTCCTAGGCACTTTTCCTCCCCACCCACCATTCTCTCCTCGCCCCCGCCCCCCTTAGATTACAGCTCAGGTTAATGTTCACCTCTTGAACAGAAATATCGTTAAGTAGCAAAGAAGAGATGGGCTTAAACCCTAGTTCCATGACTGACTAGCATTGTGTTACCTTGAGCAAATTTCTTAAACTCTTTCTCACAGTTTCAATTTTCTCTCTAGATAAAAGAATGCCACTGCTTACTGCACAGTGTTGGTTGGAAAATTAGAGAAATTCAGAGCCTCAGTGTTTTTTAAGTAAATGTTCCTCTCCCATTCTGTCCCAAAGGAAAATATTGGGTGTACCATATAAGAATGGAAGGGGGTGAGGATGGATGGTGACCAGCATAACGTGGTCTTTTAAAAATTTCATATTCAAGCCCTGGCCAGTGTGCTCAGTGGTTATAGCACCGGCCCATGCACCAAAGGGTCACAGGTTCGATTCCCAGTCAAGGGCATGTACTTGGGTTGTAGGTTCAATCCCCACCCTGGTCAGGGAGCATGCAGAAGGCAACCAATCAATGTCTCTCCCTCTCCCTTCCTCCCTTCCTCTCTTTCTTAAAAAAAAAAAAAAAATTATATATATATATGTGTGTGTGTGTGTGTGTGTGTGTGTGTATAGTGCTAATATGCTAAGTGTCTGACCATCTGACCAGTTGCTATGATGCACACTGACCACCAGGGGGCAGACGCTCAACGCAGGAGCTGCCATGATGCACATAGAGAAACGGCACCACAGATCTGACGCCCACGAAGCAACACTTGGCTTCCCCCAAGTAGGACACAGGCCCCGCCACCACCCCGGAGCGACACCCCACCAAATGCTGCCGAGACCCCATGGCACAAAATGCGGCCCATAGCCCAGCCCAGCCCGGAAACAGTTGCTGTGGGCACTGGATAATGACGTCACGTAGCAACACTCAGCTTCTTCTCCCTAGCGATGACCAGCCTCCTTGCAGTTTCTTCAGCCCAGGAACACAACTTGCTTTATAGCCAGGTGCAAACATTTCACACTTTAAACAAATGTCTGTGAAGCATTTTCCCATGCCTCATCTCATTTGATCCTCACAGAAATCCTGGGGTAGGTAAATACGACACTCGGTGGAATCCTATTTTCTTTTCATTAGCTGGAAAACGGAGATTTAGAAAGTTTAGAAACTTGACCCGACTGAAAAGAAGTAAGAAATGGTGGACCTTGAAAATGACTTCAGGTTTTCTCAATGCACAGAATATAGTCAAACACTGCATCAGTTAAATATTTTACCCTTTGTTCTCCCTGCGTGATCTACAATAATAATCTGCTGTGTTGCTGACAATTACTTGAAAGAGAAGTTGGTGCTTCACTGGGCTTGAAAAAGTTTAGCTACATCCAAAAGCAAGTCTAATTAAGCAAGTTCATTCTATATATATAAAGGGCTAAATTGACTCACGCATGTGCGATACATACAAAGCTCTTGCTGGCACCAATCGCATGTGTGTGTTTCAATCTGTCATTGTCAATCATGAAATTGGCTGACACTTCTATTATAGAGAAAGGGTGAATAGCGATATTAAAATATTTCTTCTAATTTATTTACTTTCAACGTGCACAAATTCATGCACCGGGCCACTAGTGTGTGTGTGTGTGTGTGTGTGTGTGTGTGTGTGTGTGTGTGTATAAAAAAAATTATCCTCCTCTGGTGAGGATGAACAAAAATAAATAAATAAAATAATATTCAAGATAAAATCATAGAATAAGGTAATCTAAAGTATTTTTTATAATTTTAGATTTCATTGTCAGAGGAAAAGTTCCAAAAATCATACAAAAAGAATGAACACACACACATACATACTAGCTTTAGTTAGTCCAAAATTAAAAGAAAAACACAACAGAAATCAACTTTTAGCTTTCAGGATGACACCAAGTAACTGAACCTTAAAAAAAAAATCACACACAAAATCTTTTCATAGATAGTCACTGCTTTAGGTAAAAGCCTTCACCACCAGTGCTTTCAAAGGCTGCAGCTGGACTACGGGTCAAATGCACTAGCAGTTGTGTGTGTGTTGGGGGTGGGGTGTGTCAGGAATGAATGTGGTTATCAAGGCATTTCTAAGTAACAACATTAAAGTGAGGGTCATGGGAAAAGAAGTCTTGCTCACCCTACTTCCTGGCGGCATTTTCAGTGCATAAGCCATAAGCAACTCATGTTTACAAAATGGAACAAGAGAAGGGGGCTTATAAAATGATGGGGTTGCAGGGGCACTCAACATATGCACGCTCAGACTATACACTAGTTATACTTTTGAAATCTTTATTAGTTACACTTTTTAAGTCTTTAACAGCTCTAGAAATAGTTTAAAAGACTTGTATAGCATACTTCGCTGTGCAAAATATTTAATCCTTACAGCTTTAGTAAATTGAATTAGGTTATAGCATTTTTATTAAAGTCTATCACACAAATAAACTCAATTAGGAAAGAAAACAGTCATAATATATCTATTTTATCCTTCTCAGGGGGAAAAAATGCAATTTGAAGTTATTTTTAAGTCATAAAAATGTATTTCTCAGGATTCCAAACTTTCAAATGTTAAAACAAGATTGTTTAAGTATCCTGCACTTGACAAAAAATCCAAGAGCATTTTAGTTATCAAAGGTCAATAGTTCGTTTTTTAATCGCTTTGCTAAAATTCACAGACAAAACATAACCCAGTTAACGAATCTAAAATTATACAATAAAAGCTACCTCTTTTTTTAAAAAGAGGACTCTAAGATAATCCAACTTAAGAGAGAGAAAAAGTCACTGCCATTTTTATTTTGTGTTTCCTCGTCTTAATTTTGTCATTTTAGAAAATTATAAACACTTTTCAAAAAGATCTCAAACTAGGTCTAGGTCTTAACAAACAGCTTTCTCTTAAGTTCAGAAGTACATACTTCCTTTAAATTTACCAATGAGAGTTGCCTCCTCATTGCCTCTATGCTTGTTACTAAATTCAAGAGTCAGACAAAATTTAGAGAACTGACCTTGGCACTGACTGCAATAGGCAGGGTTCCCCCACCCCCCCCCAACCCCCCTCCAGGTCTTCTTAAATGAAAGGAAAACAAAATGTTCAAACCTGAAATGCAATAATAAATAGTTTTCACATGTTCACTTTATTTGTAACATAACATTTCTACTCTTATCTTTAGTAGTTAGTAGTCAGTAGAAGTAATTCTGCAACATTATCACTTTATATAGGGAATATATTGTTTGCCAGCTTCACACACATTACTCTCACTGATAAAAATCATAACCTCTCCTTATGCAACAATAGGTAAAATACCAATGCACAACATTGATTCAACTGAAAAATGAGGAAAAAATACACAACTGTTAGAATTATTGAGTTACATTTAAGTCTTTAGCCTAATATCAGATCCTTTATATAGATATCCTTTAAAACCTAAAACAAAGATTGCACTTAGCTGTTAGATTCAAACTTAAACATTTACCTCATTAATCACAGTACTGTGAGGCTTTGAACAGACTGCATCTGAAATACCAGCATCTAGATTTTCCTGGTTATTTCAATGAATTTCAGTTCTTTTTTTTTTTTTTCTAATCCTCATCCAAGGATATTTTTCCCAATGATTTTTTTAGAGAGAATGGAGGGGAGAGAGGAGTGGAGAGAGAGAGAGAGAGAGAGAAACATCAATGTGAGAGAGACACATCAATTGGTTGCCTCCCACACATGTCCTAACAGGGGCCGGGGATGGAGCCTGCAACCAAGATATGTGCCCTTGACTGGGAATCAAACCCAAGAGCTGACACTCTAACCACTGAGCAAACAAGCCAGAGCAGTTCTTTCCACATATGAATGACAAACTATCATTAAAGAAATGTCTCTTTCCCACCCACCACCCCCAATCTATACTAATAAAAGGGTAATATGCTAATTAGACGGGGTCAACTGGCCATCTTCCGGATGACCGTCTTCCTTCCTGACAAAGCCACAGTGGTGGGGGTCGAGGCAGAGGTGGTTAGGGGTGATCAGGCTGGCAGGGCAGGGCAGTTGGGGGCCATCAGGCCAGCAGGGCAGGGCAGTTGGGGGCCATCAGGCCAGCAGGGGAGGGGTTAGGTGGAGATCAGGCCAGCAGAGGGGTTAGGGACAATCAGGCAGGCAGGCAGGCAGGCAAGCTGGTTAAGAGCCAGTGGTCCCGGATTGTGAGAAGGATGTCGGACATCCCCCAAGGGGTTCCGGATGGGAGAGGGTGCAGGCCGGGTTGAGGGACTCCCCCTCCCCTGCACGAATTTCATGCACCGGGCCTCTAGTTACTAATATTCAAGATAAAGGACACATGTAAATAGTTGCCTCTGCAGCATTATAATCTTTATAACCAAATCAATATTTGGCATCCTATCTAATAAAAGAGTAATATGCAAATTAACCATCACTCCACTACACCCACAAGTCACGCCCACAAAGCCAATCAGGAGCGAATATGCAAATAAACCCAACCAAGATGGCTACGGCCACAGAGAGCAGGAGGAAGGCTTGGGTTTCCCCAGCGATGGAGGAAGCCAAGCTTTCCGCCTGCCCTTGAGGGCCTAGGCCTCCACTCAAGGCTACAAAGTTTCAATGATAGAAGATACATAAACCTAAACAGAAATGGCGGCAGCCACGGAGCTGGAAAGAGCAGGAGGCTAGGGTTGCCCCCAGTGATGGAGGAAGCCGAGCTTTCCGCACACTCTGGCCGGCCCAGGCCTCTGCTTAAGGCTACAAAGTTTCAATTATAGAAGATACATAAATCCAAAAAAAAATGGCTGCCACCCCAGAGCAAGCGGAAGGCTTGACTCTGCTCCAGGCTGCAAAGTTTCAATTGTAGAAGATAAATAAACCCCAGATACCAGGGCCTCTGCTTGGGTAGCCAGGGGGGCGTGGCCAGCCTGCAAACCACCACAGGCCCCTCGCCCAGGCCACCTCACGCCCCAAGGGAACCCCCACCCTGATCCAGGACACCCTTCAGGGCAAACCAGCTGGCCCCCACCCGTGCACCAGGCCTCTATCCTATCTAATAAAAGAGTAATATGCAGATTGACCATCACTCCAACACACAAGATGGCTGCCCCCATGTGGACACAAGATGGCCACCACAAGATGGCCAGCAAGGGAGGGCAGTTGTGAGGGACCAGGCCTGCAAGGGAGGGCAGTTGTGGGTGATCAGGCCAGCAGGGGAGGGCAGTTGGGAGGCACCAGACCTGCAAGGGAGGGCAGTTGGGGCCATCAAGCCTGCAGGGGAGGGCAATTAGGGGTGACCAAGCCGGCAGAGGAGGGAAGTTGGGGGCGACCAGGCCTGCAGGCAAAGGCAGTTGGAAGGGACCCAGGCCTGCAGGGGAGAGCAGTTGGGGGGGACCAGGCCTGCAGGGGAGGGCAGTTAGGGTTGACCAGGCCTGCAGGGGAGGGCAGTTAGGGGTGACCAGGCCTGCAGGGTAGGGCAGTTAGGGGCAAACAGGCTGGCAGGGGAGTGGTTAGGGGGTGATCAGGCTGGCAGGCAGAAGCAGTTAGGGGCAATCAGGAAGGCAGGCAGGCGAGCAGTTGGGAGCCAGCAGTCCTGGATTGTGAGAGGGATGTCCAACTGCCCGTTTAAGCCCTATCCCACCAGGCTTAACCCTCAGGTAACTCCACCAGGATCGGGCTTAAACGGGCAGTCGGACATCCCTCGAGGGGCCCCAGATTGGAGAGGGTGCAGGCTGGGCTGAGGGACATCCCCTCCCCCATGCATGAATTTCATGCACCGGGCCTCTAGTCTATAAATAATAGGCTTCTACAACATATCTACAACTGTTTCTCTATTTACTTTAAAAAAAAAATCATTTCTTACACTGAATATTCTCCTAACTCCCCCACTCCTCATCAAAATATTCAAAAACATTTCAGGTACAAAAACAGTCTTCTTTTGACATCTAGCAACTGCCTACTATGTGCAAAACACTGTAAGGGATTCTAGTATGATTTCTTTCTCACATTATAAAGAGGTTACCATGTGATGAAAAAGAAATGGCCACAAGAGGACTTTTTGAGGAAGAGGGAAGAGAAGGGGCCTGATTGTGGGCAACAAGTTGGTGAGTGAAACACTCCTGTGAGAAATCCAGACCACTACTACAGTGCTAGAGGAGGGGCCGCTTTTAGATCCTCGCCCCACAGGTTAGTCAATGTAAGTCTGTTACCATTTAGTACCACTAAGAAGTGTTTCAATAAAGATTAATTTTTCTGCTGTAAGTTTTACAGAGTAGAGTTAATTCATTAAACAAATAATTAAGCACCTACTCAAGGTAGTCACTGGGCCTGGTATAGAACTTGGCGCACAGAGAAAAAGGTGATCAGGGCCAAGATGTCTAAGGCTCGTGGAACAGGCCGCCTAGGATAACCATCAGTGTTGACTGACAAGACACTAATATGATCACTAATAGAAAAACAAAGGGAAACACTAAAGTTTTAAAGGGCAAGCTAGGGTTAGGATTAAAATGATGTATGAAACTCATATAGCAATAGTAATAATTACTAGTATAGCAATAATACTAGCAAAACATAATACCTGACCAGACTTTGTGCTAATCTATTTTATTCATTAACCCTACAAAATCCTCCACCATAATCATCTTCATTTTATAGATGTAGAAACTGACCCTGAGAGAGATTAAAGGACTTTCCTCCTATGTACCCATCTGGGGAAGGGAACAGGGAGGGGAGACATTCTTACATTACCAGAAGGCAATTATTATTTGTAACAAAATTAATAATTCTTTAATATCAAAAGTGAGTGTATATTCAAATTTCCCATTCATTACCTTTCAAATTTGTTTTCTGTTTGTTTACAAATTGGGATCCTAGCCAAATCTACTCATTGCACTTACTTATGTCTCTTAAGTCTCTTAAGTCCCTTTCAATGTAGAATAGTTCTCTGGTCCTTTATTTCTTCTTCTCCCAAGTCACTGACTTAGTGACTACACGGGCTCAGTTGTTTTACAGGGTGCCCCAATCTCTGGTTTTGGCTGAGTGCTTCCCCAAAGTGATGCCGAACTTGCTCCTCCATCCCTGGTGTGTCCTTGAGTCAGGAAGTTATGTGTAAAGGCTTGATCAAAGGTAGGGTGAAACCAGAATAAATGCGGTTCCCCTGGCCCTTTTTTTGTATTAACAGAAAACTGATTATACATGCCAATCAAATTTCAATGTTTTTCATAGAAAAAAAAAAGACAACTTGTGTAGCTTGTTATAAAATAAAACATCAAGACCCTCTGAGACAAATTAATCTATACTCTCCAAGTCTAAGTGTTTAAAATCATTCTATTTCCTACAAAAGGTGTTACTAGTTTGTTGGTGTGTGTGTGCTTTTTAAGTATATTTTTATTGATTTTCAGAGAAGACGGGAGAGGAAGAGAGAGAACATCATTGAGAGAGAATCACTTATGGGCTGTCTCCTGCATAACCCCCACTGGGGATCGAGCCCGCAACCCAGGCATGTGCCCTGACTGGAAATCAAACTGCTACCTCCTGGTTCATAGGTCAACGCTCAACCTCTGAGCCACACAGGCTGGGTGGGTTTTTTGTTTTGTTTTGTTTTGTTTTGTTAATCAACTGAGAAAGAGAAAATAAGTTTTCAGAAAAACACATACAGCCAGGCTGCAAGCTGTCTACAATCCAGCCCAGTTTGTCACATTTAATAAAATGGGAACAACTCCATGACCTGTCCGCCAGGCATTCTCTGTGCACCCAGAGCCCCATGATTTCTCAACCCAGGTTTATTCCCGGAAGGCAGTGCGGGGGGGGATTTCCACCAAGTTTTCCCTCTCTCCAGAGTCATCCTCAAGTGATACTTGGGAAGCCCCCGGCAGGGATCCACAGGAGGAAATTATGAGGCAACTGTGGAAAACGGAGAAGTACCAGAATAAAAAAAACTCACAAAGGTCCACAAAATAGTGCGAGTTCCCTATCCCTACTCCTTTCTCAAGCCCACCAAGGCTTCAGGTTTCAAAAAAGCAATCTATGGGTTGACCGCAGTACCTCCTCTCCACTGCCCCACTCTACATGGTTCCCAGTAGAAACAGTAGGGCCGTGGCTTTTCTGAAAGATAAGTCACAGGCCTGAAAACTAACCTCTCCTTCCTACTGCTTTCCTTCACTGTTCTGACTTCTGAGCACCGTATGTATGGCCTTTCCACATTACCTATGTAAGCACAGACAGCGTCCTCAACAGTATTTCAAACAACACTTAAATAGTGTAAGCCAGTGGTCGGCAAACTCATTAGTCAACAGAGCCAAATATCAACAGTACAACGATTGAAATTTCTTTTGAGAGCCAAATTTTTTAAACTTAAACTTCTTCTAATGCCACTTCTTCAAAATAGACTCGCCCAGGCCGTGGTATTTTGTGGAAGAGCCACACTCAAGGGGCCAAAGAGCCGCATGTGGCTCGCGAGCCGCAGTTTGCCGACCAAGGGTGTAAGTAAAATATTGTCATATCACTGACCTTTACCAGTTCCTGGCCCTTGAAAACCCTGAGCCACTGGAATTCATACAGATCACTTCCCAAATAAGCAATAAAAGATAAAATGACGTAGAGTGACTTGACTAGTAGAGTCATTTTTGGCATTTCCTCTTCCAGAGATTAGCAAGCCTCTTGAGCAAGAGGCCACAGAAAGGGGGATTCCACTCACTAAGGGAAACTGAAGTGGAAGGGGCAGAAATTCCTTTGACCTGGCACTGGCTTAGCATTAAACTCAGAACACATCAAATGAAAGGAATCATAAGAAAGTATTTACAAGAGAAAATCAGATGGGAAATGAGAGATTGTTTGGCAGGTCTAACTCTCTACTTCACAGCGAGGAGACAGGCGGGGCCCGACGTGGTCAGGAGGAAAGTGTCAAGAAAAGGTGTTTCACGCTGCCCTTAATATGCACTTCCCCATTTCAATTCTGTCTCTTTCATCACTGTGAGCCAACTACCTCTTTATCTTTCTACTCATGAACTCAATGTGTCAGATGAAAAGCTTCTATCTTTGGTTTCATAGCATCCATAAAATAAACCTGCAAAAATTAGAAAACTGAAAACGTCAGTCTATTCTCCAAAACTGTCTCTCTGAAGGTAATGTAAGTTAAGTCATTCATTAGTAGACATGAAAGTCGCAGTGGTTTGCATGCGATGTTTTTCTTCAACATGCTGACATTCTAAACCCATCAGGGATAAACTTTTTCACAATTCAAAAGTGTCTTACGTCTTTGGATAAGAGCTGAAAATCCATGCTTACTTAATGGATTCAACATCCACTACGCTTCCCACTGCATTAAGCTATTTAGTATAACTGCACATGCAGGCCCTGAGTATTTATATTAAAAACAAAATAATTAAAAAGTCAACACCATGGAGATTTTTCTGAGGGACACCAGAGCCCTGGAGTTTAAGGCTGCATGGGATTTCCTAGTGCTGGGTACAAATGACTGGCATTTTCACCGTACTGGTCTTTTGATCAAAACTGGTATATGGATTAAAAAAAAAAAAAATTATACACACACACACACACACTAGAGGCCTGGTGCACAAGATTCATGGACAGGGCGGGAGGTGGGTGGAGTGGGGGAGATGTGTGTCCCTCAGCCCAGCCTGCACCCTCTCCAATCTAGGACCCCTTGAGGGATGTTCAACTGCCCTGGTGGGATTGGGCCTAAACAGGTAGTCGGATCCCTCTCACAATTCAGGACTTCTGGCTCCCAACTGCTTGCCTGCCTGCCTTCCTGATTGCCCCTAACCCCTTTTGCCTGCCAGCCTGATCACCCCCTAACCACTCCTCTGCCAGCCTGATGGACGCCTAACTGCTCCCCTGCTGGCCTGGTTGCCCCAAACTGCCCTCCCCTGCCAGCCCGGTTGGCCCTAACTGTCCTCCCCTGCAGGCCTGGTCATCCCCAACTGCTGTGCCCTGCAGGCTTGGTCACCCCCAACTGCCCTCCCCTGCAGGCCTGGTCACCCCTAACTGTCCTCCCCTGAAAGCCTGGTCACCCCCAACTGCCCTCCCCTGCAGGCCTGGTTGCCCCCAACTGTGCCCTCCCCTGCAGGCCTGGTTCCCTCCAACTGCCCTCCCCTGCAGGCCTGGTCACCCCAACTGCCCTCCACTGCAGGCCTGGTCGCCCCCAACTGCCCTCCCCTGCAGGCCTTGTCCCCATGCAACTGCCCTCCCCTGAAGGCCTGGTCACCCCCAACTGCCCTCCCCTGCAGGCCTGGTTGCCCCCAACTGTGCCCTCCCCTGCAGGCCTGGTTCCCTCCAACTGCCCTCCCCTGCAGGCCTGGTTCCCCCAACTGCCCTCCACTGCAGGCCTGGTTGCCCCCAACTGCCCTCCCCTGCAGGCCTGGTTCCCTCCAACTGCCCTCCCTTGCAGGCCTAGTCCCTCCCAATTGCCCTCCCCTGCCAGCCATCTTGTGGTGGCCATCTTGTGTCCACATGGGGGCTGCCATCTTGTGTGTTGGAGTGACAGTCAATTTGCATATTACGCTTTTATTAGATAGGAGATATATATATTCTAAAACTGCAGAGGTTTTAAATTATCTGCCCTTAACCCTATTTTTTTCCCAGTGAGTCCTGATATTTGCTTGTGTGTGTTTATGTGCAGTATCTGAAGAAGGTAACCTTTTTCAGAAATACATGTCTCATTATGACAGAAACACCTGTCTGTGAGAAAAAGCAAAAATAAATAAGGGGTATATCCATGTTTCACAGATCTATTACAAGTATGCAAAATCAAACTACCCTTTAGTACTGCACAGCCACTTGAGAACTATTTGCTGTTCTCGCCATGCTTTCCCATATATAGTCTAAATGCTTCTCAAACTTGAAATGTGCATCTGAACCACCTGGGGGATCTTGCTAATTGCAGATTCTAATTGTGTAGGCCTGCAACAGATCCTGATGAGCACAAAGCATTAAATGGAAGCTACCAGGTGAATCGATGCTGGTGGCCTATGGACCCCACTTAGAATAGCAAGACTCTGCCTTTCACTGGCACCACGTTGTCATCATGCTGTGTGATCTTCCTTTTTTTTTGAGGAATGTGGAGCCAACCACTTTGTGAACATTTCTTCAAATACACACCACCGAGAGAGAGAGAGAGAGAGAGAGAGAGAGAGCAGGAAAGAATGAAAGGAAAGTATATTTTACCCACTGATCCAATTTTGGCAACATATCTAAGAAGTACTTATTGAATCAATGAAACTTTTTAGTAGACAATTTTATTTCTATACTATTAGGAAATCTATTTTATCTTCTTTAAACAAGTTATAAACTATTTGTTATTTTTCTGAAATTTAAGCTTTCTTGTTTAGAGCATAACAAAACTCTACAGGATATTCTGATCATGATCAAAATTCTTGTAAAATTAAACAGGTAATAATATTTAATAGACCTTACTTAAGGACTAATGCTAGATTCTTAAAATTAACCCCACAGACCCCACTAACTTTCCATGAGTTTAACAGTTCATGAAATTGGCCTCAATGATCATTTTAAATATTGAGAATTGAAGTGTTGTCTTATAATTTGGTTCCTCACATGCATTATCCTATTAAATGAAAACTACCGAATACAGCTAATATTTACAGAAGTTATTACCCTATATAATAAAAGCCCAGCAACAATATGGCGAAATGACCAGAATGACCGGTCAACCAGTCGCTATGATGCGCAATGACTGCCACGGGACAGACACTCAACGCAGGACCGGGATGAGCGGCTGCTCCTGCTGCAAACCCCAGGCCGATGGGCAGGAACCCGGCTGCGATTATCGCCTCCTTGCCCCAGGCTCCTCCTCCTCACTCCCTGCTGCCTCCTCTGAACACCCACAGGCTGCGCCGGGCTCACAGAGCTGACCCCGGAGGCTGGGAGGTGTGTTCATGGCCGCCGCAGGACTGAGGCCTACTCCACCACTTCTCATTGCTATTGTCCCTGGGCCCGGCCCTGACAGGGTCCCCTGGAAAGGCAAGTGCTCCGGCTCCACAGAAGATGCCGGAACAGGGAGCAGCCCCTCAGAAGGTGGGCCCACAGCCATTCGGCCAACCGGGATGAGCGACGCTCCCACAGTGGGCCAATCCCCACAGGCCACGCCCTCCACCAGTGCACAAATCCCGTGCACTGGACCTCTAGTATTTGTATAATAGTGGGAATAACTCATGGAGTTTGATATGTTTTAAAAATAAATGCTTCCTTGATCATGTATGTATATAAGGCAGATGGGGGGGGGAGGGGAGGCAGGCAGACAGACCTAAAGAGAGGAGACAGAGAAATTATATCCACCTTTTTATGACATTCAAATGTATTGAGGCCTGCTACTTCAAAACCAGAAAATGAGAGAGAGAGAGAGAGAGAGAAAGAGAAAGAGAATAAAAGCAAACTATTATTTAAGCAGCCCACTTCAAGGAAAAAATGCAATTCAAACTTTCCAATTTATTTGACATGGCCTACATCATCATTTGCATGAGGCTTAATCAAAGACATATGCCATTCTGACAGTCCTTGACAGGAAGGGAACTCAAGCTTTGATGTTCATATTCAGTGTTTCTGACTTAAAAATCTCATTGTGAGAAAGTATCACTGGCTTTCCAGCCATAATTAAATTCCAGCCGAAGGAGGCCATCCTCGGTCAGAGGCATGCTCTGCACTCATCCCCACCCAGACAGCCTTGATACATAAGGTTTAACTGCCATGCATACCACCGAGGTCAAACGTAAGACAGCTGACTTTCTCCTAAAGAGAGCTCAGCTGCCAAGCTGATCAGAGAGCAGAAAGATGACCTGGTTGAGAGCATGTCAAACCCATGACATGTTTCAACGCCTCTCCTGCTGTGTGCTTGAGGAAGGAGATCATGGCGCCCAGATGGAAAATGTAGCTACACAATTCACAGCAAAACTTCACCAAGCAGAAAACTACCACCGTGTGTATTAGGCCAAATTAATCTGACTTGAAATTTAGATGACAAACTTACTAACCAGGGACTTTGTAGTCTTTATAAACCCTGAATCTTAATATTTAACAAATATTAATGATTAGTACAGTTTTCATAACATAAAAGCTACCTCCACCATCTCTCTCTCTCTCTCTCTCTCTCTCTCTCTCTCTCTATATATATATATATATATATATATATATATATATATATATTGTATGTATATATATATATATATATATATATATATATATATACACATACATACCTATATATAGTATATATATATAGACCATCAGGGGGCAGCCGGAAGGCCCCAATCAGCCCTGATTGCCAGCCAAGCCTAGGGACTCTCCCCGTGCATGGATTTTGTGCACCAGGCCTCTAGTTGTATAATGAGAGGAGGGGAAAAGTGAATCTCAATAAAATGCCAATTGAAAAAACTCCTGGCATTTACTCTGTAAAATATCTCTACCTGTGGATTAGCAGTCAATAAAAAGCAAACTCTGCACTTTTTTCTACAGTATGAGAAGGTCAGCCCAAGGCAAGAGAGCAATCTCTAAACAAGAAATGGGAAAAAATAAGCAATTGGCTGGAGGGACTAGAGTGGGCTCCGAAGCTCAGGGCCAAGTGTCCCCAGTAACGTGCTTCCCAAGACCTTTGCTGCCCGACAGTGTAAAATGGTGTCACCGATGTTCATGATGTGGCACCAGCATGGAGAACAGAGATCCCAAACATCCAGTGGAGCCTGCTGTAGATCAGATGAATACAAGTAACTCATTTCAGAAGTGCTTTTAAAAGTACTACTTTTTGGCATGGACATGTTCCCTGGTCCAAACAGGAAATACAACTAAAATACAGAAAAACTTAATGAATAATCAATGGAAGACTCACTGGAGAGAACCCTGATAACCGAGGACCAAAACTGGAGATCACATAGAAACTGGTAGGAGGGACGAAGGTGCAAAAGGGCTGGCCAGGCTCCCACAGACAGCAGCTGAAGTTCCAGAGAGATATCTCAGCTGTGGGGGATTGCCACTGAGAACTCTGGGGTCTAATCCCCAAGCTGGGCCCATGAGCAGAGAGCACCAGAACTGAGAAGGCTACCCACATAATATCTGGCTATGAAAAGCAGCAGGGTAGCTGTCTGCCAGGGAGAGACAGCAGGAAATTCAGGCACCCTCTTAAAGGGCCAATGCATAAAATTCCCTGTGGAGCCACCCAACTTGTGCTCTGACAGAGGAATAGCAGAGTGGACTGGAGCTGGGTGAGCAGAAGCCAGGATTGAGGGCTCTGGGGTTAGAGCTCAGAAGGCAGACACCCCAGTTTCCTGTGCTGAGCCATTCCCTTCATGCTGCAGGTGTAATCTTTCTCATGCAGACAATTGCTATACAGGACACACTGCCTGGGGGAAGATAGCTGACCCACCCTATTGGAAAACATCTTGCCCCTTACTAGACTGAGAATAACAATTAGCCTCCAGGCAGAAACAATTACCCCACCATATTGAAAAAAAATCTTGCCACACCAGTGGACGATTGCCTGAGGGCAGATCAAGAGGAATCCTATCAGTTTACAGCCAGAGGTGGTCTCTGGAGGCTTTTAGTCCTTGCCTGATCTAATTAGTCAAATGAGCATTTGACACTGTCCTACACCGATTGAGAGACATAGCAGATCTACCTAATACACAGTCACAAACCCAAACAGGAAGCCAAAATGAGAAAACAAAGAAACAACCCACAAATGAAAGAACAAGAGAATTCTGTAGAAGAGGAGATAAATGAAACAGAGATAAGAAATTTATCTGAAACACAGTTCAGAGTAATGATGGTAAAGATGCTCAACAGCATGAAAAAAAGATATAATAACTATGAAAAAAGAACAGTTGGAAATAAAGAATGACATAACACAAATAAAGAAGATATTGGAAGGAATACACAACAGATTAGGGGAAGCTGAGGACCCAATCAGTGAATTAGAAGACAGGGTTGAAAAAAATCATGTAATCAGAGAACCAAAAAGAAAAAACAATTAAAAAACAGGAGGACAGCTTAAGGGAGCTGTGGAACATGAAATGAAACAATATTTGAATAGCAGGTGTGACAGAAGAGGCAGAAAGGGAGAAAGGGATAGAAAACATGTTTCAAGAAATAATGGCAGAAAACTTCCCTAACCCACAGGGATCAGGCCTAAACCGGCAGTCGGACATCCCCCGAGGGGTCCAAGATTGGAGAGGGTGCAGGCTGGGCTGAGGGACACCCCCCCAGTGCACGAATTTCGTGCACCAGGCCTCTAGTCCTATATAATAAAAGCCTAACATGCTAAGTGTCCGGTCGTCCGTTCACGAAGTATAATATGCAAATAATATGCTAAGGCCACTCATCCGCTTGCTAAGACATGCACTGACCACCAGGGGACAGAGAGTCGACTGGTTTACCAGTCACTATGACATGCACTGACCAGCAGGGTGCAGATGCTCTGAGCAGTAGGTTAGCTTGCTGCTGGTGTCTGGCCGATCGGGACTGAGTAAGATGGGCCCAACATATCCTGGAGCCCTCCCACAGACTGAAGGGTCCCAGGTTCAATTCTGGTCAAGGGCATGTACCTTGGTTGTGGGCACATCCCCAGTAGGGAGTGTGCAGGAGGCAGCTGATTGATGTTTCTCTCTCATTGATGTTTCTAACTTTCTATACCTCTCCCTTCCTCTCTGTAAAAAATCAATAAAATATATTTTAAAAAAATAAATAAATAATGTTATCTCAAACAATATAGTCAAATAAAATTAAAACAAAAGTTCTCATTTTAAAGTTTTTTTGGGTATTTTTTTTTTTTGGTTTGTTTTTAAAACATTCTATAAGATCAAGAATCTAGGCATGTTTTTACTTTTATGAAATCTGGAATTTTCATCTTGGGCTTTTTCCTCATGAGAACAAAGCTAGATGTGTTATTAAAAACTATTACTATTATTACATAACTAGAGGCCCGGTGCAAGAAATTCATGCACTTAAGGTAGTCCCTCTCGCAGTCTGGCAGCCCTTGGGGGATGTCCGACTGACGTAAGGCAGTGGCCGGACATCCTTAGCACTACTGCAGAGGTGGGAGAGGCTCCTGCCACCGCCGCCGGGCTCGCCAGCCATGAGCCCAGCTCAGGGCTTCTGGCTGAGTGGTGCTCTCCCTGTGGTAGCACACTGACCACCAGGGGGCAGCTGCTGCATTGTGTGTCTGCCCCCTGGTGATCAATGCACATCTTAGAGACCAGTGGTTCGGCCGTTCAGTTGATTTGCATATTAGCCTTTTATTTATTTTTTAGTATATTTCTTTATTGATTTCAGAGAGGAAGGGAGAGGAATAGAGAGATAGAAACATCAATGATGAGAGAGAATCATTGATCAGCTGCCTCCTGCACACCTCACACTGGAGATCGAGCCCACAACCTGGGCATGTGCCCTTGGTCGGAATCGAACCCGGGACCCTTCAGTCTGCAGGCTGACACTCTATCCACTGAGCCAAACTGGATAGGGCTGTTATATAGGATATTGAGGCTAATTAGAGAACAATGGGGGAAAAACAAAAATCACTAAATTCCCACCACCAGAAGAATAATTTGCATGACTTATCCTTCAATATTTTTGTAACATTATTAACAATTGTTAACAGAATCAATTTAAACATGGAATCCCTTGAGGCCAACCTAAATTTCCTTCATTTTAAGTCTTAAGCCAAATAATCCATTTAGTATTGCAGATCATCTGTTTTCTGAGCACTCTGTAAAAAGCTGGTGAACTGAATGAAGAGGTGATTTGTTTGGATATCACAGTCTCACATACACCAGGTCATCTTACCATGTGGACAGCAAACCATGGTGTGACCTCTGGGGTAGGTTCCCAGCCCCCGCAGATTCCCAATTTAGGAAAACCATGCCGTGGAGCCCATTTCAACCAGAACACGGAGACCACTTCCCCCCCAGAAAGACAGATGAGGAACAATGATCTTGCTCCAAAGGAACAATGGTTCCAAGCCTATAAATGTTGACTAACAGGCCAGGCCAACTGGGGCGTGATGACTCAGCCAATAGCAGGAACTGCACCAGCCAAATTCATCATATGAGGCAAGGCTGTGGGTGAAACTACAACCTGGAGTTGTGCATGGGATAATGTAATAAATAGCTTTGCTGATATGCTTTCTCTGCTTCTCTCTCTTTTCAAGCACCTGTCTCTGTGAATTTGACACATGGCTTCATTTTTCTTTGTAAAATAACAGGCTTAAGATGTGCAATCTCTGAATGACAGGCAGAGCTGGTATGGCTCAAACACGCACATACACACAGAGAATAAAAAGAGGAGAAAGGAAAGGAAAGGAGAGAAGGAGGCAGAGATATGGATGAGGCTCCCTATTAGCAGATACCGGAACCTGGAGGCAAATGGCCCTGTTTGCAGCACTGCTCTGACCTCCAGCCTGCTGAGGAGTGCAGGCAGACACACAAGCTAAGGAAATGATATTATGCCTCCCAGAGAAGGCCAGCTGCTCACTCCTAGGACTGATGATCACTTAAGTTCTGAATCCATCTGTTTGTTTGCTTATAATTTTCTACTTGTTGCCAGGGAGACTGATGTTAAATAATGATCATGGCCAAAAGTTCCAACTGAGCTCAAAGTGGATACATCCTGCAGTCATCAGTCGGCAATAAAATCCATACCTGACTAACATGAAACATTGAAAATTCAATTGTTTTCTGGCAATATTCAACATGGCCAATATTTCAGCAAAAATAAAAAGACAATATTGAGTGGTGGCTAGAGAACTAGTTTGGGAAGCAAGAAATCTGAATTCATTCAGCTGTGTTCTGACATTTTTAAAGTTTATCCAGCACCAAGCACTTATTCTTAGTTTTACAATTAGTCCAAGAGTCTTACACATACCTTTTCAGTAATATCAGTTTTCTTTGAAAGATATATATATATATAGTTCTCTCAATCTATTAAAGAATCACTATTCAATGAATCACAAAAATAAAAAATGTGTACTATTAGTAAAGCAACAGAATTTCTATCTTTCTCCATCACAAACACCATCCTATCTAATAAATGAGTAATATGCAAATTGACCATACCTCTGCTACATCCATAAGCCACGCCCAACATCCAATCAGGGGCGAGTATACAAATTAACCCAACCAAGATGGCTGCAACCAGAGAGCTGAAGCAAGCAGGAGGCTTGGGTTTCCCCAGTGATGGAGGAAGCCAAGCTTCCTGCACATCCTGGCTGGCCCAGGCCTCTGCTGAAGGCTACAAAGTTTCAATTATAGAAGATAAATAAATCCCAACAAAAATGGCTGGGGCCACTGAGGGAACAGAAGGCTTGGGTTTCCCCGGTGATGGAGGAAGCCAAGTTCCTGGCCTGCCCTGGCCTCCACTGAAGGCTACAAAGTTTCAATTGTAGAAGATAAATAAATCCCAGATACCAGGGCCTCCACTTGGGTCACTGAGGGGTGTGGCCGGCCTGCAAACCATCACAGGCCCCTCGCCCAGGCCGCCCTACACCCCAAGGGAACCCCCACCCTGATCCAGGACACCCTTCAGTGCAAACCAGCTGGCCCCCACCCGTGCACCAGGCCTTTATCCTATCGAATAAAAGAGTAATATGCAGATTGACCATCACTCCAACACAAGATGGCTGCCCCCATGAGGTCAAAGATGGCTGCCCCCATGTGGACACAAGATGGCCGCCACAAGATAGCCAGCAGGGGAGGGCAGTTGGGAGAGACCAGGTCAGCAGGGCAGGGCAGTTGTGAGTGATCAGGTCAGCAGGGGAGGGCAGTTGGGCGGGACCAGGCCTGCAAGGGAGGGCAGTTGGGGGTGAACAAGCCTGCAGGGGAGGGCAGTTGGGGGTGACCAGGCCTGCAGGGGAGGGGAGTTGGGGGTGACTAGGCCTACAGGGGAGGGCAGTTAGGGGTGACCAGGCCTGCAAGGGAGGGCAGTTGGGAGTGAACAAGCCTGCAGGGGAGGGCAGTTGGGGGGGACCAGGCCTGCAGGGGAGGGCAGTTAGGGGTGACCAGGCCTGCAAGGGAGGGCAGTTAGGCATCAATCAGGCTGGCAGGGGAGTGGTTAGGGGGTGATCAGGCTGGCAGGCAGAAGCGGTTAGGGGCAATCAGGAAGGCAGGCAGGCAAGCAGTTGGGAGCCAGCATTCCTGGATTGTGAGCAGGATGTCCGACTGCCCTTTTAGGCCCGATCCCAGTAGAATCAGGCCTAAAAGGGCAGTCGGACATCCTTCAAGGGGTCCCAGATTGGAGAGGGTGCAGGCTGGGCTAAGGGACACACCCCCTGTGCACGAATTTCATGCACCGGCCTCTAGTTCATTACATAATTATTTAAAGATTTAATCAAGTATCATAACGTCAATTAAATTCAAGGCACATTGAAATGTTATATTAAATAAAATATTGAACCATTACTTGCCCAAAAAACTAATTTACATGTTCCTTTACCCAATGTAGGATTCAGTGTTAGTTTACATTTTTTAGATAATCTGTGCACTGAATATACAGTGTGGGCAAAAGTAGGTTTATAGTTGTAAAACAAATAAGTAATAATAATTAATAAATAATAATAGAAGAATGAACTCTGCTTTGCATACTCACAACGGTAAATCTACTTTTGCCCACCCTGTATAAGCATATCCCTAAGTGAGAAATTTATTAATTATCATCTGCAAACCTTATCAGATGACCTTTAGCTCTGTTTCAAACTTGCTCACTTGTACATTCCCCTTTTCCTAACAACCAAGCAATGCTCCTCCAAAACTCTGAAATATTCTCAGTAGAACAAAATAAAAAGACATGATTTCCTTCAAAAGTATAGGAGCTGGCAGAGAAAATATCTGCTTTCAAGAACTAAGTAAATTCTCTTTCTTGACCTTACTGTCAGTTGCTAGACACAGTGGCTCTGACCACTTTCAAGAACTAAGTACAGACGAGTTGACCAGGATCTGCTTTGAAGAGCTGACAGGACCCATGCAAGGGGCCACTTGCCAAGGACAAGAACTCTATGTCCTCAAACATCTCTGTGACACCTGAGAACTACCCTTCTTCCCCAGGGTGTCTGCCCACTCACCTTCCCAAAGAAAACTTACCTAGGCTTCACCACATACATGCCAGCTAGACAGACACGACTTAACTCATGAAATACGGCACCTCTTATATTTTTCATTTTTGTAAAGACATTTTGATTATTTCTTTTACATTCTTGACCATGATTCACAGTAAGGACTATATTTTGCAGTCCAACATTATCTACTCATTCATGTGTACTAATAGCACAGAAACAAGTTTCATTAAACAGTATTTCCCTTAATGCATTCACTATGCTATCTTTTTTATTCTATTTTTTTTCCTAATACTATTTCAACTCATTAAATTGATTTCAAGAACCCTCTAGGATCACAACCCACAGTTTGAAAACCATTGGAACATTTGAATATATAATACCCTGCATGAATGACCTTAAGTGCCAAAATAGCACATGTAAACAGTACATGCTAAATCCACATCAAATCCAAATGAGTTTTCCTTCCCTTTTTGCATGAAACAAAACCAGGACTGCATCTCCATGGTTTCTGTTTTTGAACTTGTCCTCTACGTAACCCAAAATCATCCTCAGATGATAAATATTTAGTGATATTTATTATTCAACAGATGTCTAAGCTGCTGAAATCCCCTCTGAATACTTAATTCTATAGTATTAAATACCTCAAGACCTCATCCTGACATTTTCCTTCTTCTCTAGCCCTCCTTCAGTTCAGGGGCTCTGTACCAATGCCCACTGTCTTTCTCTCTTTGATTATTTAGTATTTCTTTTTACACCACTAAAAACATTCACTGTCAGAATAACTTTGAGACAGTTAAGTTAAATATGGGGGGAAGGGCTTTCTTATCCTTCTTGAAATTTCTCACAAGACTTATCCCCCTCAAAAAAAATTTTTTTTAGTAACTTCCTTCTACCAAAAAAATGAAATTGTTTGCTAGATTTCTATTTTTTGGTGCATTTTTCTAATGAAACTCGGGTCACTTTCTAATAATATTATCTTCCCCCCTAATGAAAACATGCTTTAACCCCAAAGGATATAAAACCACAAAAATACAGTTCTATTCATATAATAGACTTATGAGTAAGTCAAGAGAAAAAAACCAATGCTTCAGAAGTCAACAATTAGTAAACTCAATAACTAGAAAATGTCTATTGGTGTATTTCTTGAGTTATGTACTCAGTTTCATTATTTTCATTAATTGCCTAGAGAACTCCATTGACCCAGGATCCACAAACACTTTTAACTTATATATAATTAAATTCTGGTGTCTTGATTATCTGAGCTTAAAACATCTCTTGCAAGAAACTACAAATAGTCTTCAACTAAAATGCACACAGAGAGAAAACTTTATTTTAATAAAATGCACACACTGCTCTATGCTGCACTGCTGGTCATGGCCCTTATTCAACATACAATGACTCCACACCGCCCATGGACCCAGCTCAATTCAAGAGACAGGAACCACAGTGAATCAAAATACAGAATAGGCTCAGGCCCTAGCCGGTTTGGCTCAGTGGATAGAGCGTCGGCCTGCGGACTGAAAGGTCCCAGGTTCGATTCCGGTCAAGGGCACGTAACTTGGTTGCGGGCACATCCCCAGTAGGAGGTGTGCAGGAGGCAGCTGATCGATGTTTCTCTCTCATCGATGTTTCTAACTCTCTATCCCTCTTCCTTCCTCTCTGTAAAAAATCAATAAAACATATTAAAAAAAAAAAAAAAAAGAATAGGCTCAGTTCCCCAGCTCGTATCTAATGGACTGTCAGTTTAGGCTAACTTTCAAAGACATTCAAAAGTACCCATTTCCCAGGT
The DNA here is from genome assembly GCF_963455305.1 of Plecotus auritus. Taxonomy (NCBI): domain Eukaryota; kingdom Metazoa; phylum Chordata; class Mammalia; order Chiroptera; family Vespertilionidae; genus Plecotus; species Plecotus auritus. The sequence goes on from NC_137783.1 coordinate 86,852,377, forward strand.
CTTTTCTCATTTCTCACTTGCTATCTGCTTCAGTTAATTATAAGCAATCAATTTGTCAGCGCTGTTACAGGATAACTCATTTCTGCTTCAGTGCTTTTGCCCATACTGTCCTGTACTGCTAGTCTGTCTCCCCAAGATACTAGTCCAATCGTGGACATCACCCTGCAAGATACGCTAACTGTAACTCCTCTAGTGACCTCTCACCGTTCTAAAACCATCCACGTTAGTTCTTTTCACATATTTGTGTTCTGTTTGTACGCTTTTCAAAAATAGGAATCATTACTTCCTGACTCTTGTAATACAACTATACAACTGGTATTTTTCCTGGTAGATATTAGGTAAATCCTGTTGACATTTAGTTTTCTTTGTGTTGACATTTTGTTAGCCGTTTCAATTCTGGTTTTAATAAAAAAGGAAAGAAAGCATTTTAACATGGCCATTAGTCGTGAAAATGAAGCAATTATCTAATAAATGCTCTACAGCCATCAGGAACTGCCCTGCTAATTCTTTCTCGTTACCATCTTGGGAGAAATATGTTCCCACCAAGCAAGTTAAATACAACAGGAAATGAAATGGGGAAGGGGGTCCCCTCAAAGGCAGATTATTGCTTCCACCGTGGTTTAAGTCTTGTCCTAGACTTACACATGGAAAGACAGAGAGGAAATTAGTTTCCCCTATCCTCCAACTGGAGACAAGAGTTAACAAGCATATAATTAGTTTGGAATCCAAAGTAAACATTAAATAAGAATACTTTAGGTCCATCTGCTGTAGTTCAACCAGACCAGGAGAAAGGAATCTGACAGGCCCAGCCAGGTATCTCTTCTCTCCTCTAACTCTTCATCAGGCCCAACAGCCATCTCCAGGTGTTAGAAGCTGTCACATCTGCTCAACAAAATTCCTTTCACACTAAAATTTTAGAATTCCCTTTCCACCTAGTGGTGGAAGAAACATAAGGGACCCCATCAACTCTAGAAGTAAGGGTTCGTTCGTGGGAATGGCTGCTTCAGAAGGCAGTAAATTATCTCAAATATCACACACACAAAAAACCACATACAACAATTTGTAAGTTTTACTTACAAGTGAATATAAAATTCAATTCACTGTCCATCCTTTGAAGTATTTGTATAATGTTTAGCAGAGTTAGGACTATGAAGTGCCATTAACAAAATCCTATTCACACTGCACCTTTAAAGAATTGGCTTCACAGGTAAAAACAACTTAATCTTTTTTAAGCAATTCATTTCATAGTCTCCAGATCATTTAAAAACTCTGCTAAAAAGATTGTGCCTATTTCCACAAAAATAGGATTTCGGGAACCTTTGCATCATTCTGCCCACTATTGTTACTCATGATTTAAATAACAGAAAGTGCAGGATACTGATACCATATTACAAAACCATACCTGGTCAGAGTGGCCAGAGCCCATTAGTAAAATTCTTGGCTTAGATTATTCTTTCTTTTTCTTTAAAAAATGAATAGATAATTGTGGCATAACAAGTTTGTTAGAAAGGATGAATAATAAATACAATAAAATATAAACCACATTCAAAACACAAAACCATGGATTACCAAAGTAAACAGAATATAACATAATTTGCTCAAACTTAAGCTTGACATGGAAAGGCAATGAATACAGGCAGACCATTTTTAGTAATACATCCAAAGGAACACACTTTTGCAGACTCCCTAAAGAAATCCCTGAAGTATAGCCAATAAGTACCTGATATTTTGTTATATACCAAATTCCTTTCAACTAAATGCTTTAAAATTTGCAAGTACTTGGAGCTAAAATTAAAGAAGCCCAATTATCACTTTATTGAATCTTTTACTTTAGAAGACTATGTTCCTAGCACAATGCTTGATCCACAGTAGGTAATTAATGATCATCTGACAAATGAATGGATTTAATTATTATAATAAATCTATGTGGGAAAAATGGTTATCCTAAATTTAAAGTAGAGAAACAGGCCTCAGAGAAATCTAAAGAGTTGCCCAAGGTTGTATATTGAATCACGTGGTGAGGATCAATTCCCAGGTTGGTCTAGCTGATGCCGACTCTTACCAGATGGTAGAACTCCCATTTCATGATCTCTGAGTCTCAAGCTTTCTCCTTTTAACTCTGACCCATCTGCTTCACTATCTGCTACTGAAAAGATAATGTCAAATTTTCCTATGAGGAATTTTCACAGGAACTAGATTTGCTTCTGATAGTTTATAAAACATTACAAAGTAAATCAAACTCACCACAGGTTTCTGTGTCTTAACCCTTGACAGAAATCTATTCTCAACATACTTAAAACATAAATCTGGTTCCCAGGAGAACTGTTCTGTTAAATATAACTGGTTATTAATACTAGTTATATTTTAACAGAACACCAGTTATGATTAATTTGTCCATGAAAATGGTGTGCTTACTGCAATCGAACAAAACAGCCCAGACCTGTATATGTGTATTTTGATAGCCTTGATGTGCCATTTCTAAAGGACTGGAGAGATAAACTGCTCAAGAGAGCTGGATAAAAGAAGAGAAAGCAAATTAAATAGCCAGCAATTAGAGAGAGGGAAGGCAAGGGAAAGTACATAAAGGATGTGAAGATTATAAATTAAGAAGTCGCTAGCAAATTATTTACAGAGAATTGTTAATGGATTGGAAAGAAATGTACTTAAAGAGTGAAGCCAGGCCGGCATGGTAGGGGTATCTTTATAACAGTGCCACCCTAGTGTATTTACATACAGCATTTCTTTTTGGTAGATTTCACTACGTTTTTCCCCAGGCATATTTTTTCCTCACAGAATGACAAAAGCATATACACAATTCTATACCTTGCCTTTCTTTTAGATTTGTATCATAAGAGCTATATTTAATTGATTAGATAAGTAACTACTGTTAAAGTTTACTAAATTAGTTAAGTCATTTCTATTATTTTCTATTATAAGTTTAATTTTAATTATTTATATATAGGTTGGGACCACAATTCCCAAACTGTATTCAGCACCACAACAAATTCACAGGGATGCTGTTTGTTATTAAAAATTGAGAGAAACACAGCTGACATCCTTCAAATCTCCTTGGTTAGAAATGAGTCACTAGCTTAAGGAAATGGGTTACCTTCAGTGACTCAACTACTCAGGAGTTACCCCTATTGGGGGGAGGGTTCTATTCCTGGACAAACTCAGAGTTCTCATAGAAAGGATGAAAGGACACAGAATGCTCGATAGGAAATTAGTATTACCTGCTGTAGAAAAAGTACCATAATTGGAATCACTGTTCAGTACCAATAAACCCTCTAAGGTTTTTGAAACATATCATTAATTTACAATCCTATCAGCAGCATAGTAAAAGTAAGAGGCTCAGTATACCCTAATTAGCAAAAGACATTTAAAAAAATCTTTTAGGTAATTAATAGTTAAAAAATGGATAGCCTGCTTCTATATTCATTTGCATTTCTCTGATTCCTGGTAAAGGTTAACAGCTGTATTTTTCCTTTGGTTAATCAACTGCCCTGTGTCGAGTGCTCACTTACCTACTCTTCTTCTTCCCCCATTACCTTACAGATGCTAATCTTTTGGTTGTGGATAAATATCATCACCAGCTTATATCTGTTGAGAAAAGGTTCTCACTGGACAACACAAACACCTACATTCAAGAGAAAGGAAGAGGTAAAGGAATTCTGTAAGGCTGTGAGGAAAACGTGGCAAAGTTGGTGAAAAGATTGGTAAGAGCCCTAACCGGTTTGGCTCAGTGGATAGAGCGTCGGCCTGTGGACTAAAGGGTCCCAGGTTCGATTCCGGTCAAGGGCATGTACCTTGGTTGTGGGCATATCCCCAGTGGGGAGTGTGCAGGAGGCAGCTGATCGATGTTTCTCTCTCTTTGATGTTTCTCTCTATCCCTCTCCCTTCCTCTCTGTAAAAAATCAATAAAAATATATTAAAAAAAAAAAAAGATTGGTAAGAGAATGTAACTCCACAGAAGCCAAGGAACAAGATACTTTAGGAAGCAAGAAGTGGCTAACAGGGTCAAATACACAGGGTCCAGTAAATTGATGACCACAGTGTCCTTTGGATTTGACAAGTAGTCACTAGAGTCCTAAGCTCTAGAATATCTCTGTGCTAAATTTTCACAAAGTCAACATAGTCATGTATTCAACAGCTACATGGCAAAAAATACGTACATGGCAGAGTACTAGACAAAAAAAGACACCCAAACAATAGCTTACAGCAAGCTTGTCAAACTCGCGGCTCACAACGAATATTTTTGCAGCCCATCCAATACAACGGTTGTAAGAAATGTTTTTAAAAAAATGTCGTAACTCAATTTTTACAACAGCCTGTTATACATAATTATTAATAACGAACTACAACGTTCGCTAATGACTGATTACTATAACTGTGTTACATTCATTTACCTTATGTGCCTTACACGCAGGTGCGCCATTTCTCTCCACTAATACCAGCAGCGAATATTTTAGCTGCCGATTGCCACGTCATTAGTCTTATACTGACTTGTTTGGTGTGCACAACGGGAAACATTTCGCTTTTGGAGAACAAGAAAAATAGGTTTATTGGTGTTACGCTTATTAGTTTGTGCAGTTATTCAGTGTCTGGTAAGTTAATGTTCAAGAAAAAATATTAATTTTTATTAAAATGTTCTATTATTTTATGTTAACGATGACGCATTTATTTCAGCCCTTTGTATTCAGCATGTCTCTATCGAAATAAACCTACGTTTCTATGAAAACTGAAGCTTTTGTTTTTTGTAGCCCACATAAAGTTAAACCTTGTTTGTTTGGCCCGTGTTAGCCTTTGAGTTCGACATGCTTGGTGTAGAGGAACCTGGGCTAGGCATGGGTACATATAATTTGAAGGGCTGGAGCAGCAGAGGTAAAGAGAACTGAGAGCCTAAAGCTAAGTCTCTTCTCTCTGACTAGCTTAACAAGTAACTTTTTTAAAAAAGTACGGTGTTCATAATATATAAAAGATGAAGTGATTTATAATTCCTAAAAGCTAATAATTTAGAGTCTGAAAAGAATCATGCAAGAATTGACTAAATTGTTCATGTTAGGAAAATGAAGCAATTTAAATGTGTGAGCCTGAAGAAGCTTTAAAAGTCATTATTTCTGATTTCCAGTTAAGTTCACCAATAGCAGCACATGTTGAGGGTCCCCAAACTCCGTGTCATAATGTATGCACTGCAAGCTTCACTTCAAATAATGGATGAATGTGGATTTTAGGCAGAAAAAATTCTTTAAAAGATGAAAGTCTTATTCAATCACATAGCTGACACATGATCCAATTTCCTTTTGGTGACTGTAGCAAACTGCAGATGTTTCTTTACTCAAAATGCAACCCTCTCTGGCTTCACTTCCATTTCATATATAGACTGCTTTAAATTACTTACCCTTAAGTATCACCTTCAACCTGAGAACTTTTAGCTCTAAATATGCTACGGTAGTAATGAAAAATATGCCAAAGCAAGGGAAATATTTGGTATACTAGTAATGGTATAAATGTATACTATATAAATGGTATATGTTATTGTTTTTAATATTTTAAATGTGTTCATGTGGACATGGAAGAGTAAATGAAAAATAAAATAAGGTTTGTCATCACAGGAAGGCATAGAAAATGTTTTCCATTTTGAGCATTTTTAATACTGAGGTTACTTCATTTTTGCTGTTGTTGTTAAAAGATATAGTATGATTATAATATTGACCATTTGCTGGTTTCTATGTACCAGGCACTCTGCTAGGTATATCTCACGAGACTTAATCTTTATGAAAAATAGTCGGTATTATTATTATTATTATCCCCGTTGTGAAAATGAGAAAACCAGGGCTTAAAGAGAGTGACTTACTGGGCCACTCAGCCACACACACACTCAGCATCTTGTACAGTGCCCCAAGTGCAGTAGGTGATCCCTAATTTCCTGAATAGATCTGAGAGGATAAAAAATGGATATTCACATTCTCACACGAGATCCCTAAGCTGTGTTGACTGCCAAAATGGATGTATGCACACGTTACTCTGGGAAACAGAGAAAGGCTGTCTAGGAGATAAAGGGTGCACATGGCACCTACTAAGTCTTACCACCCAGCAGTAACACACACCACACAGTATTAGCAGCGTGCCCTCAGTGAACGGGAATCCAGAAGAGCAGGGCCTCTGTTAGTTCTATATTTCCAAGGCCTAGACCAGTATCTGACATACAGCAAAATGAGTATGCTGAATGAACACACCAGGAAACCTTCCCTTCTCTTTCTTCGCATCTCTCCTGGCTCATCACACTTTGTTCCTTGCATTAACGCCATGTATTTTCCCTCTCCACTCATCTTGCCACTCTTTACACATATGTAAAACTGCTTTTGTCCAAAGTCACATTGTGAAATTTTAACATCTATATTGAAAAAAAAAAAACACAAATGTTTCCTCCTTAAATATCCAACAGGTGATTCTGTTTTTCCCAGCAAATACAAAGGCCATATCTGAATTTGTTATGGGAAGTTATAACTTTGCTTTAAATTTACATTTAACTCTCATACTGCTTCCCATCATAAAAAATGTAATATAAATGCTTATAAACCTATTAAGTTTCTGTTTATAATGGTGAGTTCCAATACAGAGTTACCATATGACCTAGCAATTCCATTCCGAGGGAAATATCCAAGAGAATGAAAACATATGGCCACACAAAACCAGATACACAAATGTTTATATCATTATTCATAATAGCAAAAACAAAGGAAATAACCAAAATGTCCATCAACTCATAAATGGATAACAAAATGTGGTGGCGTATCCATATACTTTAATATTTGGCAATAAAAAGAAATAAAGTACCAATACATGCTAAAATATAGATTAACCTTGAAAATATGCTAAGTAAAAGATGTCAGTCACAAAAGTCCACAAATTGTATAATCCCATTTATCCAGAAATTCCAGAACAGGCAAATCTATAGAAACAAAAGTATATAAGTAATAGTTTCCAGTGGCTAAAGAAGAGAAAGAATGGGAAATAACTACTATTGGGTATGGGATTAGTTTTAGGTCTATGAAACTATTCTAAAATTAGATACTGATTCCAAAATACATAAAGAACTCATAGAACGCAATAGCAAAAAAATCCAAACAATAAGTTTTAAAAATGGGCAGAGGACCCAAATAGACATTTTTCTCAAGAAACACACAAATGGCCAACAGGTGTAAATTCATTAAATTTACAATTCATGTAAATTTAATGAATTCAGATAGGGCCTTTGTATTTGCTGGGAAAAACAGAAATGTTCATTAAATGTAAATTTAAAGCAAAGTTATAACTTCCCATAACAAATTCAGATATGGCCTTTGTATTTGCTGGGAAAAACAAAAATGTTCAACATCACTAATCATCAGAGAAATGCAAATCGAAACCACAATGAGATATCTCCTCACATCTGTTAGAATGACTATCATCAAAAAAATTAGGGATAACAAGTGTTGGCATAGATATGGAGAAAAGGAAACCCTTGTGCACTGTTGTTGGGAATATTAATTGCTTCGGCCACTATGGAAAACAGTATGGAGACTTATTCAAAAAATTAAAAGTAGAACTACCATGTAATCCAACAATCCCATTTCTGGATATATGGTATATGCAAAGGAAATGAAAACAGGATATTGAAGAGATCTGCACTCCCATGTCCATTGCAAAATTACTCACAATAGCCAAGGTATGGAAATAATCTAAGTGTCCATCAACAGATAAAAGGATGAAGACAATGTGGCATGTACAGGTATGTATAAAATTTTATTCAGTGATGAGAAAGAAGGAAATCCTGCCATTTGTAACAACATAGACGGACCATGAGGGAATAAACCAGACAGAGAAACAGAGAAAGGCAAATACTGGATGAAATCACTTGTATGTGAAATCTTAAGAAGGAAAAAATGACTCAAAGGTCAAACTCATAGAAACAGGAAGTAGATTGATGGTTGCCAGGGGCTGGGGGTAGGAGTAATAGGGAAAGGTTGCTAAAGGTACAAACTTTCAGCTATAAGATGAATAAGGTATAAGGATCTAACATAAAACATAGTCACTACAGTTGATAACACTGATTTATATTATTTAAATTTGCTAAAAGTTGAACTTAAATGTTCTCACACTAAAAAAAAAGATAAAATGTGAGGCTATGGTTGTGTTAATTAAGTAGCTGGCAGGAATGCTTTCACATGTACTAGTATTTGTATATCGAACCATGGTAATGTACATTTTAAATATCTGACAATTCTATTTGTCAATCATACCTCAATAAAGCCAAAAAATGTTTTAAAAATAAAATTAGATGGTGGTGATTGTTGCACAACCCTGTAAACATATGACAAATCACTGAATTACACATTATCAAAAAGATTAATTTTATGGTAGTGAACTATAACTCAATAATGCTATTTTAATAACGAATGGCATTTTAATGGAAGGCATTCCCATACAATGAAAATTAGCACTCTGGACTGGTATCCTCAAAATAACACATACAACGTTTTTTTACAAATAGTAAACAATATAAATCATGTGCACAGTTTCACTTTCTTGGCAATATCTCCTGAATTTGAATTAATACATATTATTGTCACTGATGAAGATAAAATTAGCCTGCTCTAATTAATCTCATTCTGGTTAATATATGTAATATGCCACCAATTTTTCACTAAGATATTTGTCTTTGTATACAAAGTTTCAAAATTGGTGCCAACATTAAGTGGTTAGTGACAACCTGTGGACTTCTGCATCTCCAAATATTAGTTTGACACACTTCCTGTAAGTCCAGTCACTTAATGGACATGTATGAAAAGTGTTTAATGTATCCAGCTCCAGAGTCCCAAGATTTGGTGCCAACTCCTATGGAGCCAACTTGCTAGGGAGAAAAACAGGCAAACTGTTAAGGATGAATGGCACCAGAAAGTTAGACCTTGGTTCTTGAGTTCTGGCTAAGGAAGAATTCAGAGCCAAGATTCAAATACAAAGGAAAGTTTATTTAGAAAGTCATAGAGATAGAGGAAGTGAGCTGTAAAAGGCTGTGTGGACTCAGGAAACAAGTTACAGAGGCAAGAGAAGGGCCCTTGGAGCTCAGGAGCAAGGAAGGAGAAGAGAACATGCCTGGGGAAAGGAGAGGTGGGAAAGGTGCAGGCTGCTCCAGAGAGAGCGAGCATCCCCTGGGTCCTTCTTCCTCAGGGCTTTTATCTGAGGTCTCTGGAGAGAATCGCTATTGAATGAATATTCATCAGCTTTTCCAGGTGAGTCTCCTCAGGGTTGTAATCTCTACTGATTGGTCGGTGCCAGGGCAGGGGGTCATCAGTTATCAAAGCTGGTCCTGATGTCAGCCATGGCATAGCTCCACCTGGCCTTGCTGCCTTTCTAAGCCTGTAGCTGAAACACAACTGAGGCCTACCAGCAAATGTTATCTCTAGTTTGACCAAAACTCTGTCTCTGTGGTCAACAGGCCTGTGATGTTGTTCTTAATATTATTTGATGAGGGCCAGAACCTCACTGTCCTGAAAGCTTAATGCTTAAGGGAGTGGTCATGCAAGGGATTGTATGAGAGTTATATGAGACTATTCTCTGGCCCCCATGTTCCTCCTCTAAGGGGGGGGGGGGGGGGGAGGGTCTATCACCTGACTAGCAATATGCTAGGGGAGGATCCAAACTGCATGACCAGCGATATGAAAGGTCAGGGGGTCTAAACAGCATCCAGCAATAGGCGAGGGGAGGAAAGGTCACCCTGGAGGTGAGGTCTTATCCTACAATATTTGTGTTCCAATTCTGCTTTCCACACTGGTGACCTGTACCTGACCTATCATTCCTACTCTACTCATGTCTGTATAATCGCCTCCTATATCAAAATAATCATATCATCTAAATAAAATATGAAGAACACCATGTTTTTTACAAAACCATGAAATCTCAGATGTGGAAAGGTCCTTAAAAAGATAGCTAAAGTATTCCACAGAAGCCATGGCTTACTTTCACTACCAGCCATGTTCATAATACCAAGCAATCATATATGGTCTTCAGCATCTCTATAGAGCAGGGGTGGGCAAACTTTTTGACTCGAGGGCCACAATGGGTTCTTAAACTGGACCGGAGGGCCGGAACAAAAGCATGGATGGAGTGTTTGTGTGAACTAATATAAATTCAAAGTAAAGGAGCAGAGGGGAGAGCAAGAGAACCGGATAGAACAGCCGGATCTGGCCTGTTGCCCATGGCTGCTATAGAGCATGCATTTGTCCAGGTAAGGTAAAGATTCTGCTGGGGAAAGCCACCTCTTACTCTTTTTTGAATTAAATACAGTGGTGATTGTTGTTTCTAACTCCAATCTAATTTTTCTTTCTAGTCTCAAATTAATATTTATTACCAAGTACCCTACATTGTGCTAAATACTTTACGTTACCTTATTTAATCCTGCAAATATGCACATGAAATAAATATTACTCCCATGTTACAGAGGAGGAAAACCCCACAAAAGCCCAGTGACTTGCTCACAGCCATGTGGCGAGTAAGTGGCAGAACTGGCATTGAGACGAATTGCTCCGATTGTAAAGCCCAGGCTCTTTCTACTATTAGGCTAATTGCTGTTAATGTTAAATCTTCAAGGAACCTATGTAACACTAAAATGTTCCAGTGACTAAAGATTAAACGTCATTAGCACTGCACATGTGTGAGTGATAATGCTAAGCTTGGCTAAAAAGCAACCCCTCTGTTTCTTCTAGGCAGATTTAATGTTCATATTATTTGAATAAGTTGGGGTTCGTTTAAATTAATATATTCTGACAAACGTGCAAAACACAATCTAAAACACACACACACCCACACAGCCATAGCCTAAGGACTTAGAGTGGGAAGAGTGTCTTGCAAATGACATGGTGGTTCTGAATCCTTGTGTCATCCTCTCCCTCCCTCTCCTCAGTGGGTGTGCCCAAGCATCACACTCAGCCAGCCATGAATACCTACAGGATTCTAATTTCCTTCGTCAGAGGAACCAAGGCAATGATGGGAAGAAAACATGCACCCAGCAGAGTTTAAACCTGACCCTGGAAGCATTCATTCACTTGCTGCTATTCCTTGTTCAAGATTATTCAGGATCTGTGTTTTCTTTCTTTAACCCCTGACACTGGCCTTTTTCAGCCCTTGCCTCACTTTCCAAGCTGTCCCAAAAGACCAGACTTCCTGTTCATTATATCCTGTTCCCCTAGCCCCAGGGCAGAACTCCCCTGAAGCTCACAGATCCCTTAGGACAGTGGTCAGCAAACCGCAGCTCGCGAGCCACATGCGGCTCTTTGGCCCCTTGAGTGTGGCTCTTCCACAAAATACCACGGCCTGGGCGAGTCTATTTTGAAGAAGTGGCGTTAGAAGAAGTTTAAGTTTAAAAAATTTGGCTCTCAAAAGAAATTTCAATCGTTGTACTGTTGATATTTGGCTCCGTTGACTAATGAGTTTGCCGACCACTGCCTTAGGACATATTTTAAAAAATAATAATAATCTGTTCTGTCCTCTCTTGGTGATTCTGAAACCAATTCAATCATAATGATATCTATTGTTGTATTTAACCCAGTTATTAATTAACTGGAAAGGAACAAAGGGAAGGTGGAATATTATAGGCATGCCCAGTAAAGTCTGGGTGACACAGGGAAGGTATTTAACTGTCAGTCACACCTGGGAACAGGTCATTGGCCAGGATGGGTGTGGCCACTGCAAGGGCACAAAATCTGAGATATATAAGCTCCTAAACAAAGGAGTTTCCTCTCTTACTGCTGCGCCTGACTCCTGGTTTGTACTCACCCACATGGCCCACAGCCATGTGGACCCCATACCCGATGGACTGATAGAGTGGAACTAGCCTGATGCTGAACTGGACCCAGCTCCACCATGGAACAGAAACTCTGGACACTGGCTTCGCTTACAGCTCTGCTGAATCCCAGCTGCATCTTCCAAGACTGGTTTAAGGGAAATGAGACTTTTGAAACTCAGGGGTGTAATTCCACACAAATAAAGCTTTCTACCACATCTCATCCTCCCATGGGGGCCTCCAGAAATGCTTATTCCAGCGGTACCCCAACAACCCCACTCCCACTAGCAAAGGAGAAGGGCAATCCTCACAATTCTCCGGTAACAATACCACCTTTCCTGGATCAACTAGCCAACAGGCTCAATTCAATTTTCGCACTGAGCCAAGTAAATCTTCAATTCTTAATTAAATGTTCTCTTTTCCCCCAAATTCCCCTACTCCCAGTCCCTCCAGCCCTATCAATGTCATCATTTTCTTTTCTCACTAATAACCGCTGGGATGGTCTCACCTCAAACATAATTTACATTCACTAAACATCTGTGCAGCACAAGATACACCTAGGACAGCGCTTTTTCTGAGCCGCTGTCTGCTTTCATGGCAGAAACCAATGTGGAAGAAAAAGACCTCTCATCTGCAGTTTGGCCTGTAACATTTTGTGAAACCTTCCACTTCTGACAAGTGCAAGTTGTAACCATCATTTTTAATAACTTTTATAGACCAATGAATCTATAAAAGTTTAGGCAGAACTAAAGCACCAGCAGATATGTCCATAAAGTCTCAAAGTCTATAATGCCTGTTCCTAATTCTTAAATGCCAGCCTAAATTAATGCTTTCTTGGTTCCCAGATCATAGTAGATAATTATTCATTTGTTTAATAGAAAAAAGCTAAATCAAAACCATGCCACATTTATAATCATTTCCTACCAAACTGATTTAATTTGGGGGACAAACAAGCCCAGGCTTTACCATTCAATTAAAGCATTTCCACTTCAATAATCTTGTTTATACAGAATGCTAAAAATATTTTTTTAAAAAACCTGATAAAGTCTTGAAGAAAGCTGAAATTATTAGGATTACAATGATCCTGCCTAAAGTAAAAAAAAAAAAAAAAAAATGGTACGTTTTTATAAAATGTTATTATGCATTTTTTTCCACTGGTCCACACAAAAACCCTAAAAGGAATAAAGGACAAATGCTATTTCCATTTTTCACGAAAACAAGGTCTAGGACAAAGGACTAGTACCCATGCCACTACTTAGTGGCAGTACCAGTACAAAATTCTAGTCCTGGTGCTCGCTGCTGTCCCAAGTTACCCAGTCCTAATAGTACAACCAGGCCAGAGCAGTTACATATGAAGCCTAAAGAGAGCAATATTAATTTTTAAAGTATATTTGTATTGATGTCAGAGAGGAAGGGAGAGGGAGAGAGAGATGGAAACATCAATGATGAGAAAAATCATTGATTGGCCCAAAACCTGGGCATGTGCCTGACTGGGAATCAAACTGTGACTTCTTGGTTCAGAGGTTGATACTCAACCGCTAAACCACACTGGCTGGGCAGGAGGAAGTAAAATTAAAGAGCAAACTTATAGTCCCCACTCCCTGGCTTATTCACTCCAGAGATATTTAAAACCCTCCTCCATATCATGCTCCTCTTAGTAAAAATGCAAACTGATTCATGTTTAGCAATTACTGAGCATCCACAATGTGGTCAGAGCTGATTGGAATCCAGATATCCTTGGCATCTAGAAGCTTATATCCAAAGACTAAGTAAAATCAAATCAACTGAGACACACTAAGAGAATGCCATGTGACTACAGGGGCATAGATTGGAGTGATACATGCGAAGGAACATCTTCGGTTATCAGCAACAGCAGAAGCTAGAGGAGGCAGGGAGAGACCCTGCCCAGGCACCTTCAGAGGGAGCATGGCCCTGCCCACACCTTGATTTTTTACTTCTGGCCTCCAAAACTGTGAGAGAATACGAGGACATTTCTGTTGTTCTAAGCTAGGAAAAAAATTTCTCTCTCCCTCTCTCCCCCTCTCTCTCTCTCTCTCTCTAAGCTAGGGAAAAAAAAATTTATTTCTCTCTCTCATTTACACACACACACACACACACACACACACACACTCACACTCACTCACACACACAGAAGGAGTATTACGCAGGCAGAGAAAATCAAATGTAAGATACTGTGGGCCCAGAATTGTAATACTAACAAAACATTAGGATCTGGGTGGAGTGAAAAAACTCCAATTTAAAACTGGAGTAGACAGCCCTGGCTAGGGAACTCAGTTGGTTAGAGCATCATCCCGATACGCCAAGGCTGTGGTTCAATGCCCCATCAGGGTACATACAAGAATCAACCAATGAGTGCATAAATAAGTGGAACAACAAATAGACCTCTCTCTCTCCCTCCCCTCTCCCCCTCTCTCTCTGTCTCTAAAAACAAAGAAACAAACAAAACCTGGAGAGATGGGAAGAGTTAGAAAGACTCAGAAGTTTCTCTGAGATGACCAGGTGGGTGAGGATATGACTGAACAAATGAGAACACGAAGAGAACAAGCTGGAGGAGAGGAAGCACTTCGTTTTGACACACAGAGTCTGACACACGGTGCCTGAGCCTGTCAGGGGTGACAGGCAGTAGTCAGGTGAAAATCAGACTCAGAGCTCAGCAGAATGAGGTCGGGGCTGGAAGCTGGGAGCAGATGTTATCACACAAGGAAAGCAAACAATAAAAGGGCTAGGAAGGAATCCTTGCACACCACCACCATTTCAGAGGGCAGAGGAAACAACTGAAAATGGAAGGGGAATTCAAGAGCATCACATACTGAGAAAAAGGGACAATGATGGAGCTGGGATCCAAAGGAAGTAACAATAGTGTTAGAAACGGTTACTTAAGGAAAACCAGGATTGACAAGCAGTCAGTATAAGCCTTTAACGTCCCTGACTATTGCCTCCTATGTTGACATCATTTTTTCTTGAATACAGAGCTTTCCCAAGTCTTCTCCAAATAGTGTGCCCTTTAAAAAGTCACCCCTATTGTCTCTTATGTTGACAATTTTTCACTGTCCCTCACATTTTCCACCAACTTTTAAAACAGTTGGCAGTCTAATCTTTTATTCCTTTGATTCTCCAGTGTCACGTAATAACTTTATCACAGAAGGCACACAAAGTCTAGTAGAAGTTCCAAAACGTTAATACTTAAATTGTCTTCTCAAGTAATTTTAATTTGCTTCTGCTTCTTAATCTCCCCCACCAGCACCAACACTCCTTTTACTTGAGGTGCAGGGTGTGTGTGGGGGGTGGAGGTGGGGTGGTGGGCAAATCTTTCATTCAGACATTTTAAGGAATAAGAAAATTACATAAATGAAAAAAAGGAAATTCTCACCATGGCAAAGTAAAATCAATTTACATAGCTTCCATTTGCGAAATGATAACACCCTATACAGGGCATTCATTTCTATTAGCCACTTATCACTCCCCTCCACACAGGAACACATACCAGTGCTCTAAATTAAATGATCACTTTTCCGGTGAAGTAGAGAGAAATGGAGCTGGGTCTTTCATTTGGATAAGCTCCAATATATGTTTACACACAAGGGAATACTATTTGGTTTGTCTTTCATAAGCTCTCAAGCAGTATTGCTTTTTTAGAATTGTGGGAGGAAATATCATAGAAATTCCACTACTGAGAAATGAGTCTGACTTCCAAATGAAAAGAGTCATTTTGTGTCTACCCACTTTTTTCCCAGAGTAAAACCAAGGTTTAGGAGAGTGCTATTAATGTGGCAAAGTCATGTACATGGTACATTTTTCCCAGTTGTTTTTTTTTTTTTTTTTTTTTTTATTCTACCTGACAACTAGGCCAGGATGGTCTCTGTCCCTCGCAAAATACTTCTCCATTACACCAATCATCATCCTAATCAGATAAACCAACAACATAAAAAAAGTCATGGTTTGGCACTTTTAAAATACCATCAGGAATGGAGACTTTTATCAGAGAATCTAAAAATGTTAAAATCTGTTAGTGGGAATGCAGATTGTGCAGCCACTATGGAAAATAGTATGGAATTTACTAAAAAAAATTAAACGGAACTGTCACTTGACCCAGCAATACCACTTCTAGGAATATATCCTAAGAAGCCCAAAACACCAATCAGAAAGAATATATACAACCCTCTGTTTATAGCAGCACAATTTACAATAGTTAAGATCTGGAAATAGCCCAAGTGCCCATCAGTAGACATGTAGATAAAAAGCTGTAGTACATTTTACACAATGGAATATTATACAGCTGTAAAAAAGGATATCTTACCCTTTGCAACAGCATGGAGGGATCTGGAGGGTATTATGCTGAGTGAAATGAGCCAGCCAGAGAAAGAGAAATTTCACATGATCTCACCTGTAAGTGAAATCTAATGAACATAATAAACTGACAATCAATATAGGTCCAGAGACATGGAGGCATGAAGTAGACTAATATATCTCAGAGGGGATGCGGGGAGAGACAGGAAGAGATTAACCAAAGAACTCACATACATATATGCAAACCAATGGACACAGACAATAGTGTGGTGAAGGCCTGGGGTGGGGCAGCAGCTAGGAGTGGGGGGAAGGGGGAGGAGATTGGGGGACATCTATATTACGGTCAACAATAAAATAAAAATTTTTTTAAAAAAGAGCAGGCATGGCCAAAAAAATAAAAAATCTATATTAATATAAAATAATCTACCAAGAGTTAATTATTAGTCTTATCATACCTTTTCCCACCATGTAAAAATTACAATTAGACAAATTATTCTCAAATGAAAGATTCAAACCCCTAGGAAAATTAGGGCTTATTTTTTCTTCTTTTATGCTTACACGCTTCTGCAACAAAGGAAAAAGGTTGGAAAATATGGAGATTATTAGCTCCTCAAAAGTATCTTACTATTCCACAACTCACTTTTTTCTAAAGCAAATCACATTCCTTACACAGACTGTTGTACATGTGTGTTTTGCCATAACACTTTCTTCAGCATTACAACTGCATTCTTGATAATAAAATCAGAATACTGTAGATATGACCAATGGTGTATTCCGAATAATCAAAGCATTCCAGTTAGAGGCAATCCCACAGAGAAGGAACCAAATTGCCAGAAATATCCAGGCTGACGTTGAAATTCACCTGGTCAAAGGCAAAGCTGTTAAAATAACTACATAGCCATTGACTTGTCCTGTTAGAATCCTGCTCCTTTTCCTTTGCTCTAAGGGCAGTTATATGGGAAGTTGCTACATTTATACAAAACCCAGCCATTAAACTCAGAATATGGCAGCTGCAAAGATGAAGCACAGATTCCATGCACCTAAGAGCCAGATGCTCAGCAACTGGTTTTAATTTTCAGGATGAAAGTCAGTGAGAAGCAGGTAGCAAGACCTTGGTTGATGAGGCCAGATCCACTGAGGATACACTATCAGGAAATTAGATGCTGGGCAGATGTTCGGCCGGTTGGAGGAAAATGGAAGGCGGGCAGAGCTGCAAGCTGAAACTGGTGGGTGGCAAGTGGAACTGGGGAGGCTGGCACCTGCCTAGAAGCTGAAATGAGCAGAAATTGCCCTCCAGAACGGCTGGGGCCAGAACAGGGGCCATCAACTCTGGCAAGAAACAATATTCATGAAAGAGATTCAAGACTAAATAACCCCCTTTCCTTCACCCCATCTCATCTGTCCACAGGAAACATGTGATTGTTGCATAGTATTTACTGAATGTGGCTTAATACTCTAAAAATTTAATCTAATCTCTCTCTTTATGAATCTCGAGAAGAGTTGCTCCTCTCTATGCACACCTTTCTTGAATAAAATTGCACTTGACATCAAAGCAACACTGAACATACTTTATTATCATTTTTCTTACATAATCATGAGTAATACTTATGCAACAACAGAGTTATTTCATTCTAAGAAATGTCAATAGTTGAAAGGATATTTGTTAAAGCAGCTTTTCACTGACTTAAAAGTTTAGCATTTACCTGAGTTTTTGCACTTTCAGAGTACCTGGATCTTAACTCATAGGAGGGGTGTAAAAGGTGATTCTTGGTGAGCCATTCTTCTCCACTAAAAGCGGAAAACATTTTCTGTTCTCCCAGCAACCCATTCCCCGGCCATCCAACAGGACAGCCCCTCAATGACTACCTTCTGAAAAAGGAAATCCAATGGAAGTAAAGATACAGACTGTTAAAGGGCACCTACTAAGCTCCTGGAGAGAATCAGAAGAGGGGGAGAGGGAAGTACTCAGCCAGCTCTATTTAACCCCACTTTGATGAGTGCCAAGGCTCCCATTTTAAAAGTTAGCACGAGTATGACTGCTTTAACTTGTCCACGTCTCTGAAGCAGAGCCCTTCAAGCACCACATTCCTTATCATTCCTTTAGCAGTTCCTAAAATTAACTGCAGTTCATTTGAAGAATACAGTAACTTCTGCTCACTTAACTCAAATTCTCATGACTGTAAGAACCAAATGCATGGATGCAGCAACTCCACATCCACACCTTTGAGTAGGTTGGCCACCTAAACAAGCGAAAGGGCCCTGGTGGAATAAGCTTACAGGGTAAACAAGAATCCACGAGTTCCACTTAAGCTAAAAAAAACTGAGGTGCAAATTTAAATACCAAAAACTAGCCTAAAACAATAGCAGTTCTCACTGAAAGTTGAAGGATGACCAAGTAAATAGCGCAATAACTATAGAAATTTTTTCATGTCCTCCCCAGTTTGGCACGGTGGATAGAGCGTCGGCCTGTGGACTGACGAGTCCCGAGTTCGATTCCGGTCAAGGACACATGCCCAGGTTGCAGGCTTAATCCCAGTAGGAGACGTGCAGGAGGCAGGCAATCAATGATTCTCTCTCATCACTGATGTTTCTATCTCTCCCTCCCTCTCACTTCCCCTCTGAAATCAATAAAAATATATTAAAAAAGAAAAGTCTTTCAAATGTCTTAAACTTGTCTTTTTTCTTACCTTTTATTTAACCCCTTCACTGTACCACCAAAAACTGGTAGCAAAGAGGGCCTCAAACATACACACAAAACAGAGACCGGCTTAGAGTGAAAATAACACGTGATACCTGGCTAAAGGTGAGTTTGTGAAACACAGCAAATGGAAGGCAGGGGAACCTACCTCACCCTTCCTAAGATATTTCAATGTAGCCTTTACATTTAGGGGCTTCTTTTACTATAAACAACTATTTAACCCCCAGATTACAAGAGCACATAACAGAGTACTTTAAACGGAGGTCTGTGGACACTAAGGGTAGACACCCTTAAGAAATTGTGTGCTTACCTCTTACTGGTGTATCAATTAACTGCATATTCTACATCAACTTATAAGCAACCAACTTCTACCACTCAAATCAGGTGATCTTGTTATTGTGTCATGGATCACTAGCGCCAGGAAGTAGGCTTTAAGAACAGAGGCAATATGACCAATAAATAAATAAAGTTTGTGGCAGAGAGAAGGCCATCATTATTAGGGCAAGAAGATTTTAAAGAACTACAGTTTCAATCAGTAAAAACAGTGAGAAAATGAATCATCGACACACAAGATATTACCAGCAGTATCTATATGACAAGAAATTTTGTTTCAGCAAAACGTCATCCATTAGATTAATTAAATGTAGTTGAAAAGGTTTTTATTGATTTCACAGTATCATTTACATTTAATTTGTGAAGTCATTTGCTTTGAATAAGATTGTATGAATATGCATAAGAATTATAGTTTCATATTGTATATATTTATTTATCATAATAAATAATGTAATCTATATTAGAATCCACTAACTTTTTTTTTTTCCTTTAAAAGAAGCACAGACATACAAGTTTGAAAAACAGTATCCTAAAGGCAGAGGAAAAGGCTGGCTGAGGCAATTAGACGAAGGAGACTGATAAGAAAGGAGAGATGGCCCAGATGCTGTAGGACAGGGTGGAGTAAAGAATGTTGATACATCCTCCCCACCCATGCAATTCAATTCCAAAGAGTAGAATTCTATTTCTGTCATTCTTTTTTCTCCCTATCTTCTTTTTTTTTTTGGGGGGGGGGGGGTGGAGGGGGAGAGGGATGAGGGAGAGTATCTGTCTATTTTTGCAAAAACAAAGCTCTACTTACGGTTCTTTGAATTCAAAAGTATAAAGAAAGAGAAAGTAAAGGGGGAAATATATGAGAAAGCCATTTTGAAATGTTTCTTTGAAACATGAAGGGAGAAAATTAATAAAGAAAACTAGCCTGTGATTTCACAACTCAAATTTTAAGACTAGCACCTGTTGCCAAGCTGGCATGACTCAGTAGTTGAGCACTGACCTATGAACCAGGCGGTCACAGTTTGATTCCCAGTCAGGGCACATGCCCAGGATGCAAGCTCAATCCCCACATGGGGCATGCAGGAGGCAGCCGATCAATGATTCTCTCTCATTACTGATGGGATGTTTCTATCTCTCTCTCCCTCTCCCTTCCTCTCTAAAATCAATAAAAATATATTTAAAAAAAAACTAGTACCTGTTAAAGAACAAAGTTTATGGAATAACATTTGAAGAAAAGGGTGGAGATTTTGAGCCATACAGCATGAACTAAAACCCAGTTCACCAGTATCAAATGTTCTCAAACATCACTCACCAAATGGTCATGTGACTTGTAATAAGATGAACAAATAATCTTAGCGGTAAGATTTTTATAGATGTTCCCTCATTTTACAGAAAAGGAGGACCCAGAGAAGGTAAGTTACTTACTAATTATCACACAGCATTTGACAGCACCAGAACTTAAACTCAGGTCTACGTCAATCCACTGAATAAACTGTCATCTATTTTCTCAAGAGCAGATGTGAATATGAAATGCAATAATTCTCTTTAAAAATATGTCAAGTATCTTAGGTATATTTGAAATTGAAATCATCTTCTAAGATCTTCATTTATAAGGATCCTTGCAAATACTCCACCAAAGATACCTTACATCATGAATCAGAGATCAAGGAGCATATATAACTCCTACTGGAGCAGTCATGCATGAATTAATCAAAAGTGCATGCCAACATTCTCACCAGAAAAGTTATTAACTAAGATGAAAATAATAGAAGATGCCTAGAAATGTATTGATTATACAGGAAAGTTATAGTAAGAAACCATTAATTGTTAATGAAAACAACAGCAAAGTGCTTTAAAAAACCTGAAAAGGATAATGGAAACACTACTGAATCAGTAGGCATAGAGAAGGAAAGGCTTGGTTTCAAGATAGAGAAGGTGAAGGCTTTCTGAGACAGAAAGGTAAAACAGTCAGAATGGGCAGGCTGCGGAGAAGGAGGGCTCCCTACTGAATCTAAGAACAGCACTAAGCAGGCTTCACTGTCCTAGCAAGTTCAGACAGCAAGCATTTAGCAGCTGCAGCCCAGCCTCAGAGCATCCTCCCCAAGGGACAGGTGGCTTGGTGGGGAAAAAAAAAAACCAAAAAAAAAAACAGTGCCATCATGTGACTTCAAGGGTTCCTCTGCTTCAAAGCTTTCCTATTTGGCAGCTGATGCTGGGAATTCTATTACCAAGGAATAAAATGTTTTCCTTCCATAACGGAGAAGTAATAATCAAACGTTAAATTGCAGCCATGCTTTGCTTAACGACAGAGAAATATTCTGAGAAATGCACCATTAGGAGATTTTTATTTCATTACTAGAGGCCCGATGCACGAAATTCGTACAGGAGTAGGCCTTCCTTACCCCGGCACCCAGGACCCAGGCTTCCCACCTGCAGGCACCCAGGACCCAGGCTTCCCTTGCAGCCCCGGCTTCATCCGGAAGGTCGTCCAGAAGGATGTCCGGAAGGACGTCTGGTCTAATTAGCATATTACGCTTTTATTATTATAGATTGTGCAACAATGTGTACTCACACAAACCTAGATGGTATAACCTACTACACACCTACGCTATATACTATAGCCAGTTGCTTCTAGGCTACAAACCTGTACAGCATGTTGCTGTATTAAGTGCCGTAGGCAATTTTAACACTATATTTGTTTATCTAAACATAGAAAAAGTACAGTAAAAATATGGTATAAAAGATAAAATATGGGTCCTGGCCAGTGTGGCTCAGTTGGTTGGAGCATTGTCCATGAACCAAAGGGTCATGGGTTTGATTCCTGGTCAGGGTACATACCCAGGTTTCAGGTTCGATCCTGAAAGTGCAGGAGGCAGCTAATTGATGTTTCTCTCTGGCACCAATATTTCTCTCTGGCATCAATGTTTCTCTCTCTCTCCCTTCCTCTCTCAAATCAATAAAAACATATCCTTGGGTGAGGATTTTAAAAAAAAATAAAATATGGTACATATGTATAGGGCACTTACCATGAATGGAGCTTGCAGGACTGAAAATCACTTTTGGTGGGTCAGTGAGTGGTAAGTGAATGTGAAGGCCGGGGACATTAATGTACACTACCACAGACTTTACAAACACTACTCTTACGCTACACTAAATTTATAAAGCAACATGAGATTAAATCAAGTACAAGAGACAATATGCATTCAAGAGACACGATAAACAGGAGATACATGAGGCTGCTGCTGGTGTTATATGGCATGCTATTTCACAGCAAACTTTCATTTAAGTAGAAAGAGTACAGTCTGAAATAGGACAAAAACTATTGTGCAGTAAATGCATAAACTAGTAATACAGTTATTTATTATCATGTACTATGTACTGTACATAATTATTTGTGCTATACTTTTATAGGACCAGCAGCGCAGTAGATTTGTTCACACCAGTATCCCCACAAACACTTAAGGAATGCGCCACACTACAACTTTACATCACTAACCATAGGAATTTTTCAGCTCCATTATAGTCTCTGGCCCCATCGCTGCTGACCAAAATGCTGTCATATAGCACATGACTGTATTGCACTATCACCACAAACCTACAAATCCTAGAAAGACAGCAGGTTGTATAGTTAAGTGCATAAAGCCAAAGTAACAAGGCAGGGTCTATACGTTCATGAAACTTGCACTCAAGATTTCTTCACTTAGGAAGGGAAGAACAGATCTGTAAGAACGGAAATCACCTCATTTCTGCAAGGCTAGATTCAAAAATCATAATAAAGCACACAATGTTACTAGTAAAATAACTAGTTATCACAATTATGTAAGTATTGTCAACTTTTGAAACACTAAACCTGATCTCCAGCAGTGAAGAGAAATGTCATTTGTGGACCATTTGGCACCTCCAGCAAGAGCTGGCCCAGCATTTAGCACTCTGAGGTGGGGAAACTTTTTGAAGAGGCATCAAGCTCTCTAAGAGGTAAGGAGGCTAGTCCCAAGAACTCAAGCAGGATTTGCAACCCAAAGGAAGGAGAGCTCGCATTTGTCTATACACAGGATGGGAAGATCGCAGATAAGTTATATTTTTCACAAATCAGTAAATACTGTTATCAGCAGTAGCCTCAACTTCAGAAATTGAATGAATGTGGGCATAAAACATATTTCTTTTACCCAGTTAAGTAACGTAAGCGGTAAGTAAATGTGCTAGCATTTGGGATGGTTAAAGTAAAAAAGGATTTGGAAGCACAGTGATTTCAATAAATTTTAAAAATATATTTTTATTGATTTCAGAGAGAGAGGGATAGGAACATCAATAATGAGAGTCATTGATCAGCTGCCTCCTGCATGCCCCCCACTGGGGATGGAGCCTGCAACCCCTGGCATGTGCCCTGACCTGGAATCAAACTGTGACCCTATGGTTCATAGGTCGATGCTCAACCACTGAGCCACCCTCGAACGGGCTAATTTCAATACATTTTGCTAAACTCCACCCTTGGGATTATTAACACATGCTTCACAATACAAATCAGATACTAATGTTGCCTTTTTCCAGCACACACATACCTCCACCATGTTGTTGCTGACCTTGTACTTGACATATACAATGATGCTTCCCCTACGTTTGTCCTAGGGATTACTTGATCACCCAAAGGCCTCCCCACTTTATGAAAACACTTCACCAGCCATCAGAGGCCAGAGATACCAGTACTTCTGTTCATTGGCTAAGGCCCTCAGGAGCTTCTATTAAGATGTAAATATGAGTTTCTTTTCCAAAGGTCCTAGTAATTAAAAGTGCAGATCCAGTTCCTGAGTGTGGGTTAGG
The DNA here is from genome assembly GCF_963455305.1 of Plecotus auritus. Classification (NCBI taxonomy): domain Eukaryota; kingdom Metazoa; phylum Chordata; class Mammalia; order Chiroptera; family Vespertilionidae; genus Plecotus; species Plecotus auritus. Next base: position 86,876,346 of record NC_137783.1, read on the forward strand.
AGGTGGCAGAAGCCCCTAAGGGCATGCTTTACTTCCCATAGATGATCAGAAGTTCTGACTGGCCTTTAGCCACTGCACTCACATCCTCAGTGACTCCACCAACACCAGATTTACAATGCAAACCCCACATTAAGCTGCTTGTAAAAACTTGTAATGAGATAAAATCCACTGGTCCATGCTGTCTTCCATCATCTCGCTTTTATAGGACTAGCAGCGCCGTAGGTTTGTTCACACCAGTATCACCACAAACTACAAATGCATATTTTTTTAAAAGCCAACTCAACGATTGTGCCCAGTGGAGAGCCACTGATATACATAGGAAATTAATCATATTCTTTGACTACCACTGAACAAATGAGCTCTGTTCAGCCTTAAGACAAACTCTTGAATCCTTCCTTAAGGATTATTGTTAAAGTGTTCAAATTAAAAAAAAAAAAAGGCCAACAGTCCCCAACATTTTTTCCAAGCACGTTTTACAAAAAGATGGCTTTTGTACAACTTCACTCAGGATACATTCCAGTGTCCAGGTGAGAACTGTCCCTTCTCTGTGGCGTGGAAGTCAAAACACCTACCAACAAACTTTGTCGGCCACCAGCAGGGGAGCTCTTCAGCTTTTGTCCCCAAACCCATTCAAACAAAAGAAGCTCCGTCTCCTCCTTCCCACTCCTCAGACCCGCACCCCGCGGGGTCAGCCCGGACCCCCTCGCCCTCTCCGCCCTCCGCCGCCAGCTCCACTTACTCCTCAGCGCCCCAATGAGCAGAGAGCCGTCCTTAATCAGCTCTTTGATGAACTTGTTGGTTCGCTCCAGCTCAATCTCGTGACACTGCAGGCGCTCCCTGAAATCCGGGCTGTCCAAGTAGGAATCGCTGAACTCCAGAGTCGGCAGCCCCATGGCACAGGCACTGCCCGCGGCCGCCGGGGACCCGTCCGGGCCGGCAGTCAGGGCGGGGGCAGTCGGGGACCGTAGCCGGCGCTGCGACGCGCGATCGCGGGGGACGCGCCGGGACGCGAGGGGACTGCGCAGAGGAAGCGGGCCCCGCGCGCCCCGCCGTCGGCGCCGGGCTCCCGTGGCGCGCGGACGCGGGGGGACTCAGTCCGCCCTGGGGGCGAGGCGGGCGCAGGCGCCGGGGGTGGGCCGAGGCGCGGGTCCGCTCAGGGTGTCGCCCTCGCGGCGCATGGTCGCTGCAGCACCGAGGCGGGAGGCTCCGGGCCGCGGCGGGAGCAGGAAAGTTCCCTCCGGCCCGCAGACACTTCCGGCAGCTCCGCTCTCCGCTCTCCGGATTGTCGTGTGTGCTGTGAGCCGGGAGCGCCGCCGCCACTCGGGCCGGGCCGGGCAAACCCTCCCCCTCCGCGGACGCAGGCTCAGAGCGCTCGCGAATGGGACCCGGGCTCCGGGACCCTCCTCCGGCTTCCGCGCTCCCACCCCGCTACCCCGCCCCTTTTCCCATTCACCCCCCCGCCCGCACTTCGCTCCCAGGCTCCGCGCTGCTGCGGCCGAAGCGCCCCAGCCTGTGCCCTGGGCGGTAACCCTATCCCCTGCTGGGCTCCTGGCTCCTTGTAGTCTCTGTGGTGACACTTCGGGGTCCTCCACTCCACAGAAGGGTCTCAAACGCCCAGCGTAGCTCTTCTACCCCTCGTCCTCCCCACCCACTCCCTGGACTCCTCGGGGATACAAACCAGCACTTTCCCCAAAGTTTGAGAGAACATTCTGAAGCCTAGTTGGAAGATACTACTTTAAAGCATTCTTTAGATTAATGCATATAAACTCGAGGTTGAAAAGTTTTCCTGTCTCTTCCCCACCGCACACTTCATTGATCCAAGAAAGTCGGGGCTTTTCTATTCAAAACGAAAGCTTCAGAAGCCCGGGGCTGTGTGTTGTTGTTTTTCCAAGTTGTTGTGAAGGTGGGAAGATTTTAGGTCTTCCCCATACCCCAAAGAGCCACCTGGGACTTAGATGGTCCTACTCTAGGAGAAAACCTATTTGTGTCATAATACTATATCTTGTATGGACACCTGGATGAAACTGCCCTAGAGCGTGAAGATTTTGGAATTGTTGAAGTTGGCCGGAGTTCTAAATGAATAGCTAATTCCCACCAAGAGGCAGTTACCCCTCCTCTGGTAGGGGCTCACCTAATAAATATCTGTTCTCTCCAGAGCTTGACAGCAAGAGAAACTGCTGTGTTACATCTAGTCCTGCCATCATCTCTAGGATTTCTGAGAACCAGTTATTTTTCTTAAGAATCTGCTTTTAATTTCTGTCTTCACTGCTTTGTCCATTTGAACCATCTGTTAAAAAAAAAAAAAAAAAAAAAAACAACCTCTTCTACAGATCATGGGAAAAATTCCATTAAAGTGCTTGACATTTTTCCCAATTAAGTTTCAGAGACTGTCAAGACTTTAGTTCCAAATAGTTTTTTTAAGTACACATAAACATTAAAAGTAGCACGTAAACCTTAAACTAAGAGATAAGATGATGTAAACAGAATATTTGATTTAAACTTTTCTGAGCCAGGAAAATTAGACTTACAGACCTTCCTGGATGGTTAAACCTCAAATTATTGGAAGAATGGCCAATCACTTTAATTCTAAATGTCTAACTTGTGTCTGTCAGTTAAACCTCCCTTATCTGGTATGTGCTGGGGTGGGGGGTAATCATGCTGGTGTTTGTCAGTTAATGGAGCTACAGAAGCCGTTTTCCACCTGAGTTTTTACATCTAGTCGTCACATAGCCAAAAGACAAAATACCAGTCAGGCCAAATAAATAGTTTCCTTTCAACTTTTGCCATGTTGCCGTTCCAAGAAACTAAATCCAATGCCAGTGGCTGCGATATGAAACAGGATAAAATATAATAATCCCTTCCTGTTTTTCATTAAATAAAAGTCCTGTGATTAATTCTTTGAAAAGCACATCAACAGTCTTTGCACCATTTACTATGTTGGGTATCAATTTTCATTTTTCTTTAAAAGTGTAGGACAGATTTATTCTAGATTCTAAGAAATGGGTAATCCTTTACCCATTCATGTGTGTAATTGCATGTTTTACACCTACTGTCTACATTTTTAGGCTCCTGGCAGAGAAGTGATTTATATGGAAAGATAAATAAAGCAAAGCATAGTACCTGACCCCTAGCAGTTCCCAGAAGAGAAAACATAGAGAAAGAGTACCCATATCACATGAGGCAGTATATTTTCTGTACCAATAATGTACCAATAATGTGCTGATGCCATTATCAATATGTTTCCACTGAAGCCTATCATTGCATTCACATGGAAAAGGGGATTTTTCCTCCTACCCTTCATCCTTTAACCTCTAAAGTTTAGTGTTTTATAATGGACTCTTTTCCCTGTAGGCACTTTCAGAGTTACCCATGACTTATCCCTGTGATTCATCCTTTAATTATACCTGCTTGTCAGGCTTTGCCTTATGCCACATGAACTCAGCTACTTGAGAGACACCAGAAATAGTTTTGCTTTGAGGTAGATTTATGGTCGGTTTTGAACTGTTGTTTTCATGTCTTATTTTTCCCACCATAATAACTGAACCAGATTCTTTCTGAAAATAGGCTTTCTAAATAAAAGAGTGTCTACACCGGCAAACTTTTTTTAATAGATTGAAATGTAGCCTCTCCAGAAATTTCCACTTTATAGTATGTGGCCCTGCCAGCTGCACAGTGAGTTTCACAAATACTATTGGCTGACACACTCTTTGGCTTGGTCACAGGCACAGAGAAATGTCTCTGTTTGTTTTCTTAATTCTGAAATGGGATGTGTGGGGCTTTGTTTGTTTCTTGTAAAGAGCAAAATAGTGAGTTGGGGAAAGTAAACGAATATATGATATTTGTAAATCTGCCTCAAACATTTTCCTTGACCTAGATCACATCTAGCACTTAAGCCTGGTGCTCAATAAGTGTTACTCTTGGGTTGTTATTATGATTTTTTTAATTTATCTTTATTGTTGAAAGTATTACAGATGCCCCCCATTCCTCCCCATTAACCCCCTACACCCTGCTCCTGCCCCCTCCCCAGGCCTGTACCACACTATTATCTGTCCATGGGTTATGCATATATGCATATAAGTTCTTGGGTTATTATTATTTTTTAGTTTTGTAGACTTAGGCTTCCCAGACTCAGATTCTGAGACTGCAACCATCTCTTGTGCAACCATCACCACCATTCTTTTCTAGATCATGTTTATCTTCTCTAACTGAAACTCTGTGCCCATTAAATAACAACTTCCAATACCCTCCTCCCCCCAGTCCCTGGTAACCACTATTCTACCTTCTGTCTCTATGAATTTGACTACTCTAGGTACCTCATATAAATAGGATCATACAATATTTGTCCTTTGTGCCTAACTTATTTCATTTAGATGATTTAATTATTAATAAGAGAAGCAAAGAAACTGGCCAGTGTGGCCCAGTGTTTGAGCATCGACCCTGGAGGTTGCAGTTTGATTCCCAGTCAGGGCACATGCCCAGGTTGATCCCCAGTATGGGGTGTGCAGAAGGCAATTGAACAATAATTTTCTCTCATCATTGATGTTTCTATCTCTCTCCCTCTCCCTTCCTCTGTCTGAAATCAATAAAAACATATTTTAAAAAGAGAGAAGCAAAGAAAACATAAGAATCTGATTGTTTTTAAAATCATTTGGGCCTACATAAATTTTTTAATCAAGAGATTTTCTAAGATACCCTTCTGCTAACAGAAAAAGGAAGTTCGAATCAAGCCCATTCATAACAGGTATTGTTTATTCTGCCTTACCCTAAAGCCGTGGTCGGCAAACTGCAGCTCTCGAGCCACATGCAGCTCTTTGGCCCCTTGAGTGTGGCTCTTCCACAAAATACCACGGCCTGGGCGAGTCTATTTTGAAGAAGTGGCGTTAGAAGAAGTTTAAGTTTAAAAAATTTGGCTCTCAAAAGAAATTTCAATCGTTGTACTGTTGATATTTGGCTCTGTTGACTAATGAGTTTGCCGACCACTGCCCTAAAGCATTATTATTATTATTATTATTTTTTTTTGGTTCTACACAATTCGTGTCAGATTGGTTGATGTATGAGACTGCATTCTCTGATGGCAAGTATACATGTCATATCACTAGTGACAGCAGCCTATGTGACTTGCTAACATTATTTTTTGCAGCTAAAAAATAAAATAAAGAACTCCCCTCAAATGCATACAACTCTTCCTTTCCACTGTTGTCATGAATCCAACTTAAGTAACTCTCTATGGTTTGAGCCTGTATGACTCAGAAGTGTTATCTTTTTAGAATAAATGCAATAGGCTTAGTTTCCCATGCTAAGTTTGAGGTAAAGTTAGTGTAACTAAGAGGAGTTGTCTGGGGGAGAGATGTGCATCACTAATACTCGGGGGTGTAGGGTGCAGTTTACCAGAAGGGCCGTGAGAGCAACAAGGAAGAGCAGGAAGAGCTACAGAGTGTGGATCTGTTCCATGTGACAATATGACTTCTAAAGTCCCTTCTAGAGCTAAGATTTTATTATGATGACAGATTTCTGAAGAACAGGATGAAGGAAGAAAACAATTCTAAGCATGAAATCCTCGTCAACTATGTTTACCCAAAGAAGAAAAGGAGATTGAGCTAGAGCTAGAGCTACATAGAGATAGACATAGACAAAGCTAGGAAGAGAAAGAGAGAGATGAATTTATGTAATTTAGAATAGTTTTTGGGTTTGGGATTTTTGTTGTTGTTTAGGCATGGATTTTTATTGACATTTCGTATTGCCCTCTTGTGGCAAACCACAATGTTTGCTAACTGACAGAAAACCTTAAAGCAAACAGCAAAAGATAGAGACTGAAATTTACTGAGCACCTCCATGTGCTGGGCATGACACAGAATGCTTATGTAAGTCGCCTCATCTAAGCTTCTCCACAATCCTGTGAATAAGTATGAAGTACTGCCAGACCCATTTTCAATGGTGGGGTGGGAGGGGGGAAGGGAGGGATTATGATTCAAAATGGTTAACTTGCCTAAATTTACATAGCTAGAAGGTACTGGAATTTGGGTTTTCTATCCATCTTTGTAGCCAAAAAGGTCATAGTTGAAGAAAATGAAATGCATTAAACATGATATGTATTTATCCACCATATATATATATACTAGAGGCCCATTGCACGAAATTCGTGCACAGGGGGTGTGTCCCTCAGCCCAGCCTGCACCCTCTCCAATCTGGGAGCCCTAGAGGGATGTCCGACTGCCCGTTTAAGCCCGATCCTGGTGGGATCAGGCCTAAACGGGCAGTCGGACATCCCTCTCACAATCCAGGACTGCTGGCTCCCAACTGCTCGCCTGCCTGCCTTCCTGATTGCCCCTAACTGATTCTGCCTGCCAGCCTGATCACCCCCTAACCACTCCCCTGCCAGCCTGATTGATGCCTAACTGCTCCCCTGCCAGCCTGTTTGCCCCTAACTGCCCTCCCCTGCAGGCCTGGGTCCTTCCCAACTGCCTTTCCCTGCAGGCCTGGTCGCCCCCAACTTCCCTCCTCTGCCGGCTTGGTCACCCCTAACTGCCCTCCTCTGCAGGCTTGATCACCCCCAACTGCCCTCCCTTGCAGGCCTGGTCCCTCCCAACTACCCTCCCCTGCTGGCCATCTTGTGGTGGCCATCTTGTGTCCACATGGGGGCAGGATCTTTGACCAATGGGGGCAGCCATCTTGTGTGTTGGAGTGATGGTCAATCTGCATATTACTCTTTTATTAGATAGGATAGAGGCCTGGTGCACAGGTGGGGGCCAGCTGGTTTGCCCTGAAGGGTGTCCTGGATCAGGGTGGGGGTTCCCTTGGGGTATGGGGCGGCCTGGGTGAGGGGCCTGTGGTGGTTTGCAGGCCAGCCACACCCCCCAGCGACCCAAGCGGAGGCCCTGGTATCTGGGGTTTATTTATCTTCTACAATTGAAACTTTGTACCCTGGAGCGGAGCCAAGCCTTCTGCTCACTCCACGGTGGCAGCCATTTTTTGGGGGATTTATTTATCTTCTATAATTGAAACTTTGTAGCCTTAAGCGGAGGCCTGGGCCGGCAAGGGTGTGTGGAAAGCTTGGCTTCCTCCACCACCAGGGGCAACCCTAGCCTCCTGTTCTTTCCAGCTCCGTGGCTGCCGCCATTTCTGTTTGCGTTTATCTATCTTCTATCATTGAAACTTTGTAGCCTTGAGTGGAGGCCTAGGCCGGCAAGGGCAGGCGGAAAGCTTGGCTTCCTCCATTGCCTGGGAAACCCAAGCCTCCCTCCTACTCTCTGTGGCTGTAGCCATCTTGGTTGGGTTTATTTGCATAGTCGCTCCTGATTAGCTAGTGGGCGTGGCTTTTGGGTGTGGCTTGTGGGTGTAGCAGAGTGATGGTTAATTTGCATATTACTCTTTTATTAGATAGGATATCATGCCTATTCCATGGTAGATGCTGAGAATATTCGGGTAAACAAAGCTTACTTCATTCCTGCTCTAATTAAATTTCAGTCTAGTGAGTCAGAGTAGAGACATTAATCAAATGGTCTCACAAAGGCCATTTATTAGCTGTGTGATTTTGGAGATTTACCTTTCAGGCTTTCTGGCTTCCCCATGTATAAAATTAGGGATGATAGTTATAATGGCTATTATCCCCTATTAAATGCTTGGGTGTGCCAGACAGGGCCCTCCGTTCTTTACATTCATGACTTCACTTAGGTCCCTTCTAGCTCTCTACATGACACATGGCTATGCTTCTTTGACTCAGGATGAGGACACTCTTCCACACTGACAATGAGAATCACTTGTGGGTAATGTTTTTGACACTTCAGCCATGTGTGCTTAGAGACATGCAGCTGTGTTTGAAGAGGAAGTTTGTATCTCCTTATCTCTTACTGGAACCCTTTGAGGGGTGGCCTCTGCTGGATTCCATAGCAACCACAGGCACACAGGAGAGAGGCAAGCTTTTGCTGAGCAACTGCAGTGCTCCTGATCCCACTAGGCTGCTAGTCCTCACTCTAACTCTGGAAGTAGGAATTTTATGAGGAAGAGGACACAAAAAAAAAACCCACAACAAACAAAACCTCTCAGATAAACAGTGCTGACTCTGACTCCAATTATTCTGTACAAGTGTGAAAGTTGCACAGTGAAGAAGGCTGATAAGAAAAAGAATGATTCTTTTGAAATATGGTGTTGGAGCTGTCTACAGATATCCCAGGCTACGAGAAAGATGAATCAGTAGGTCCCAGAGCAAATTAAGCCTGAAACATTTCTGGAGGCAAAAGGGACAAAAATGAAACTGTCCTAATCCAGACACAACATGTGGAGGATGGGCTTTTTGGAAAAGACAATCACACTAGGAAAAATAGAAGGCAGCAGGCAGAGAGGAAGACCAAATGTGAGATGATTGCTCCATAAGAGAAGCCTTAGGCACGAGTCTACAGAAGCTGATCAGGACTGTTGAGAACAGGACATTGTGGACATCACTTATTCAAAGGACTGTCAGGAGTCAGAGCCAACTCAATGGCACATAACATGCCCGCTCTGATTCCTAGATCATAGCGCAATGAATGTCTCTGTTAGGACACATACATATTTATGATACATTTTGCATAGCTCTTTTTTCCTCATTTATACCCTTTGCTTTTAGGCTCCAAGCTTTAGACCATGTCTTGTTCTCTGCATCCCTTACACCTTTTCTATACCCCTTACACACTATTAGCCCACAGAAGATACCTAGTATATGTTTTGACTGCATGAATGCCTTATAGTTTTCGTTTCTCTGGTAGAGGCATCTGGGAAGATGTGTAGGGGAGCAGAGGAAGGGTTGGCATGGAGGTCTCTAAGTGTTTCTTTTTTTTTTAAGATTTACTTTATTTTATTTATTTATTTTTATATATTTTTATTGATTTCAGAGAGGAAGGGAGAAGGAGAGAGATAGAAACATCAATGATGAGAGAGAATCATTCATTGGCTGCCTCCTGCATGCCCCTACTGGGGATTGAGCCCACAACCCGGCCATGTGCCCTTGACCAGAATCAAACCTGGGACCCTTCAGCCCACAGGCCGACACTCTAGCCACTGAGCCAAACCAGCTAGGGCTCTGCGTGTTTCTTGAGCTCCACTGAGCATGAACAGAGGAGTGGAGCTCATCTGTGCCCTCAGCCCATGAGTCTGTCTGCACTGAAACTGCTGCCATTCAGCACCCCGAAGGCCCTGGTGGAGGCAGCGAGAGATGTGATGTGATGGGGAGAATAACAAGCCCAGGAGGAGCTTAAGGAAACTAACTCAAATAAATGACTCCACACCCAGCAAGGAATAGTCACAACGCAGTCAGAGTGAAGCACACTCATGAATGTGATAAGGAGGATAATTGAAAAAGAACAGACCCACAGTCTCTATGGTTTGAGCATTTCAGATGAGAATCTGAAAACAATAGTCACAGCGGCAACTTCCTTCACGAGAAATCAAGTAAAACACACATTATCCCTTAACATGTACATTAACCTAATTCTGTCAGTGTGAATTGATTCTGAAAATAGAATTAGAAAATTTTACAAAATTGTGTATAATAATGACAAAGTTATTTTTTCAGAAAGGATAGAGTTCATTATATTAACATTTATTAGTGATTTTTTTCTCCAGCTGCCAATTTATTAGATTTTATTGTGAGACAAAGGTGGATTAGTGAAATGATACTTAATTTACTAGATAAATAAAAGTAATGTAAATAGTTTCAATTCTGCTTACTGTACATTTCACCTTTCTAATCATTTTCCCTGTGATCTTTCAAAAAATGCTTCAAAGATTTGTGAAATGCTCTTAATTTTGTTACATTATGGTGTCAAATAGAATAACCTTTACCATATAGTGAAAATCTTGTTGATATGGAAGATGGACATTTGATGAATTGTTGTAGCTCTTCCAAACTTGCTATTCCCCCAAACTCTGTGTTATAAAAAGTTTCAAACATATAGAAAAGTTGAAGGAAATGTGCTCTCCACCTGAATTCAACAAATGTCAACATGTTGCCATATTTATCTCTTTTGCTCTCCCTCTCTCTCTTTCTCTCTCTCTCTCTCTCTCTCTCTCTCTCTCTCTCTCTCTGTATATATATATATATATATATATATATATATATATATATACACACACACACACACACACACACACACACATATATACATTATATATATACACATTATATACACATTATATACATTATATCCCTAAAATTTCAACATACATCCCTAAAGAATAAGGAAGTTTACGAACATAACTAAAACTTAAAACAATTTAATATATGATAAAAATATCATATATCAAGTTGTTTCAAAAATGTTTTCTAGCCCTGGAAATTTGCTCCGTGGTTAGAGCATCACCCCTTGGACCAAAGGGTCTTGGGTTCGATTCCAGGTCAAGAGCACATACCTCAGTTGCAGGTTCATCCTGCTCCAGTCAGTGTGAGTGTAGGAGGCAACCAATGGATGTGTCTCTCTCACATCAATGCTTCTCTCTCTCTCTCTCTCTCCCCCCCTCCTCCTCCCTCCCTTCCACTATTTCTGAAAATCAAAGGAAGAATATCCTCAGGTGAGGATTTAAAAAATGTTTTTTATACCTTAATTTAAAAAAGGCGGGGGCGGGTGAGAGAGGGGATCTAACCAAGGTTCCAAACTCAGTTTTAATCAGTGTCCATATAATTGCAAAAAATACTATTTTGGAAGGCAAGAATAAAAGCTCATTAATCATCACTTCACTAACTCAGATTTTGAAAGAATTGAGCCTAGATTGCATGAGGTTCCCTTGGTACTGTCCTGAGGAAAATGTTTGCTAATCAAATTAGTGGAAGAAGATTGTGTTGAGTAGAACCATGCCAAAATCCCTGAGCACCAGAATTAGTCATTGGTGCTTCCAGGAAAGGACTGCTAAGCAGCTCTAACAGAAAGAGAGTTCTGTGCAAGATGCACGGTCTGACATATATAGTGTGTGGTCAGTAAATATAATTTTACTAATTCAATGAATGAAATACTGGATACATAAGGACAAACAGCATCAGCATCACCTGGGAACTAACTAGACATATACATTCTTGGACCCCCACCCTCCAGAGGAGGCCTAGCAGTTGTGCTTTAACAAGCCATCCAGGTGATCCTGAGGCTGGCTAAGGTTTGAGAATAGCTGATCTAGAACAATTCCTGGAAGGAGTCAAGATGGAAGCGGAGTCTTAGAAAAAGGGTGTGGAGGATATAGTTTTAAGACTAGGCAAGGGGAGAAAAGGTAAGGGAAATGATGAGCAGATGCTTATCTAGACGCCAATGCTGAGGGAGGCCACCTGCAGTCAGGGCCTCCAATGGGAACTGATAAATGAAGGAGCCACCCTTTAACTACATTGTTTGTAATTATTTTTATGGAATGGTTTTACCCTTACTCTCATTGTTGACATGAGTTTTGGGGGTTTCTTTTTGGTGCATTTAAAATAGCATTTATTCACAGAAAGACTATCAGAATGTTTTATTTTTTAATTTTAATAACTGATGCATTAAAATTATAATAAAAAATTGGTTTACCATAGCCTCCTGGATTCAACTCACAAATAATATTGTTCTATCTATAAGTATAGCAAATACTAGCAATCATTCTTAAAGAAATTTTGAAGAATAATTAGTCTCATTTACAAATTTAAACCCCCTTCCAATTAACATCCTTTTAATTGGCCAACATTTAAACATCTAATATTTACTTTTTTCTTTGCAAAATCTAAGCAAAATCTTTCTAGATGATAAACACTCTTACAAATTTAGTAGCAAACTTATAAAGTGGCCAATCATAAGTTTTCTTAAATATTCTCCCAAATTTTTAATAAAAAGTTCAACTTAACTCTCCAAGTCAAACAACTAAAGCTTTTTAATTGGAGTTATTTAAAATAACAAACTCTCATAATCATTATAAGAACATAAAATATAAAACAAATTACTTTTTATCTAAACATTTAACACTATAGATTTTTAAAATTCTTTATTGTTTAAAGTATTACATATAGTATTATATGTGTCTCCTTTTTCTCTCATTGACCTCTCCCCAGCACCACCCCCCACACACATGCCCTCACCCCCCTAGTGTCTGTCTCCATGGGTTCTGCTTATATGCATGCATACAAGCCCTTTGATTGATCTCTTACCCCATCCTCGTCCCCTGCCTTCCCTCTGAAGTTTGACGGTCTGTTTGATGCTTCTATGTCTCTGGTTCTATTTTTGTTCATCAGTTTATGTTGTTCATTATATTCCACAAATGAGTGAGATATGTGATATTTATCTTTCTCTGACTGGCTTATTTCGCTTAGCATAATGCTCTCCATGTTTATCCATGCTATTGTGAATGGTAAGAGTTCTTTCCTTTTTATAGCAGCATAGTATTCCATTGTGTAGATGTACCACTGTTTTTTAATCCACTCATCTGCTGATGGGCACTTAGGCTGTTTCCAAATCTTAGCTATGGTAAATTGTGCTGCTATGAACATAGGGGTGCATATGTCCTTTCTGATTGGTGTTTCGGGTTTCTTGGGATATATCCTAGGAGTGGTATTACTGGATCAAATGGGAGTTCCATTTTTAGTTTTTTGAGGAAACTCCATACTGTTCTCCACAGTGGCTGTGCCAGTCTGCATTCCCACCAGCAGTGCACAAGGGTTCTTTTTTCTCCGCATCCTCACCAGCACTTCTCGTTTGCTGATTTGTTGATGATAGCCATTCTGACAGGTGTGAGATGGTATCTCATTGTCGTTTTGATTTGCATCTCTTGGATGATTAGTGACTTTGGGCATGTTTTCATATGTCTCTTGGCCTTCTGTATGTCCAAGAATCAACACAATAGTTTTGATTCTTTTAAATTGTTTCCATGTGCTGCATTCTAAATCTCCCTAGGCTTAAAATATATATTTACTACTTAAGGAGCACTGTTATTATGGCAGTTGTCTGAGGTTATTTAGACCAGATAGTTCAGTCATAATGCTATTTTTTGTTCATAACTAAAGGAGACTCATTGAATGATTTTTTTTCATAGTCACTCTGTTATTGTTTCATTACTCAAGTAGGTGGTCATGAGCCATGAATCTGAATTCATAAAAATAGTGCATACTATTTTTCTCAACTCATATAGAAAGAAATTAACTCATTTCATACAATGCAGATCTATCTATCTATCATCTATCTATCTATCTATCTATCTATCTATCTATCTATCTATTATCTCTGTCCAGCTTAACAATTCCAGTTCCAAACCACAAAATAGGTTGTATCAATGATACATTGATAAGGAGCAATTCCCATTTGTGAAGGTTCACAACACTTCATTTTCTTAATGGATTCAAAGAAGCCTTCCAGAGTGATCATTTAAATGGAACTTGCCTTTTAAGACTCTGTTATGGACTGAATTTTGTCATCTCAAAGTCCAAACATGGAAGCCCTCACCTCCCTTGTGACTGTCAAAAACAGGACTTTTCAGGAGGTGATTAAGGTTAAATTAGGTAATAAGAGTGGAATCTCAATCCTATAAAATGAGTGCCTTTATAAAGGTGGAAGAGACAGCCCGGAGACTTTCTCTTTCCACCATGTGAGGACACAGCAAGGCTCTGTGTACAAGATGGGAAGAGAACTCTCACCAGAAACCTAACTCTGCAGGAACTTTAATATTGGACTTTTCAATTTCCAGACTGTAGGGAAATACATTTCTCTTGTTTAAGCCACTTCATCTATGGTATTTTTTATGGCAGCCTGAGCTTTAATAGATAGACTCTATTGTGTACTAGTAAATGCAAAAATTAACTTAATAGGATTTGAATTTTCCTATATTTTGGGGTTTACAACTCTAATGAATACTGTTTTTTTAAAATATCTAATTGAATTGTGGATACCTCATGAGGCTAGTATGACTTGCAATGATCATTGAAAAGACTATTTTAAAACCACACAGTGCTTGGTTTTGGAGCATGTGCTCAGTGTGAGTACCCATTCTGGGAGAGTAACCAGGTCATCCAAAAAAAAAATCTGTTTAGCTGAGCCAGGTCGGCAGGAGTCAGGTTAAATCCTGGGAAGTGGAACGGGCAGGAGTGATATGGCTTATCCAGCTCCCGTAAGGCAAGGCAGTTCTCTAATTGAGGGGAAGGGCTGGAGGCAAGGTGAGGAATTGTTCTGGGTCAGGACAGTATCCAAAGTATCACTTAAGGTGCCCTAAGTTGTTCCTTAAACACAGACAGGGGCACCCTCCGGGTGCTCACAGGCTACTGTGTGGGGAGACAGGAGACCACTCACTGATGCATCTGCTATGCTGTCCGGTTGAGTTCAGCAGGTCACAGAGAAGATGGGACTGGGACTACATAAGAATCACACATGTAGATGGGTGATAGAATGTATTTCTTTTCCCAACCCATTTTTTTCCTTTCAGAGGGAAAGTTGAGTAACACAGGGAAGGAAAAACCTTTATTGTAACAATGACTCCCTGGTGCCATATTTTAAGGTAGGTATCAGCATGAAACAGGTGTTTGGGGGTCTTGTCTATTAGATGTTCCCTCAGAAGGAGGAGGGATAACTCAGGACCTGCATGACCTGACTTTGCCTTTCCTGCTGGGACTGGGACAGCTGAAGAGGGAATGAAACGAGGAGCAGAATAGTGAAAGAGCATGTTTGACAAGGAGAGGAAGAACGGAGAGGAGAGACTTCCCGGATATTCCTCTGTCTCAGGTGGACGCCAAGGGACTGATGATGACTCATCAAAACATGAAGGACTGTTTTGTAGCATTCTCAGAACCTAGGTACAGGCCTAAGGACCTATTGGTGAGATATTATGATAATTGTTTTCTGCCCTTCCAGAGAGCTTACTTATATACAAAGGAGACTATTATTGATGAGGCTTCTCTAAAGTAAGACAAAGTGACACCTAACATTAGAATATTTTCTTCTCAAGCAAGAAAAAAAAATGACAGTTCTCTTCTAAGCTGTTTCAGACCACCTTCAAAGATGAGTAAAACAATTAGTAGCTAAATCATTGCTTTAAAAAATATGATTACTCCTGTTAGTGTGGGAGGCAGGACTCTTAACTGTGACAATATGGAAAGTACCATGTAGTTTTTTATATAGGAGGCAGTTAGCTAGACGTGAGCAGGAACAACAGGCCAGTTACAGGTCATCAGGGAGGAAAGCCTTGGGTGCCTTGCAACGGGCAAAACTGGGAACACAAGTATTGTAGGGTGGGACTTTGCCTCCAGAGGGACCTTTCCTTCCCTAGCATCTCACTGGCCACGCAGTTTAGACCACCTGACCTTTCATATTGCTGATCATGCGGTTCGGACCCTCCCTAATGTTTCCTACCCTAGCATGTAGACCCTCCAAAAGGAGGAACAGGGGGGCCAGAGAAGAGCCTCATATGACTCCCATGCAAGCCCTTGCACCACCACTCCCTTAAGCATTAGGCCCTCAGGACAATGAGGTTCTGATGAGCATCATATAATCGTATAACAAAGCTTCTGGTCTGTTGGCCACAGAGATAGAGTTTTGGTCAAACTAGAGATAACATCTAGGACTCATTGTGTTTCAGCACCAGACCCAGAAAAGCAGCAAGGTCGGGGGGCCGGAGGAGGCGGGAACAATACCATGGCTGACATCAGGACCAGCTGGGATGACTAATGACACCTACCCAAGTGCCAACTGTGACCCTGAAAGGACACACCTGAAAAGCTGATGAATATTCTATTGAGATCCTTACCGGAGACCTCTGCTAAAAGTCGCCACCTTTAGGAAACAGATAAAAACCTATAAGAAGGACCCAGTGGGAGCTCTGAGTATGCCCTTATCTTTCCTTCCCCTTTCTTCCCGCAAGGCACATACCTTTGCTTTCTTTCTCCCAACTCCAAGGGTCCTTCCTTTGCCCCTGTAACTTGTTTCCTGAGTTCATGCAGCCCAGCTGGCTGACTTCCTCTACTTCTGTGACTTTCTAAGTAAACTTTGGATAGTATTTGAGTTTCTGGCTCCAAATTCTTTC
Source organism: Plecotus auritus (assembly GCF_963455305.1). Taxonomy (NCBI): domain Eukaryota; kingdom Metazoa; phylum Chordata; class Mammalia; order Chiroptera; family Vespertilionidae; genus Plecotus; species Plecotus auritus. Next base: position 86,892,330 of record NC_137783.1, read on the forward strand.
TTAGTTGAATTCATGGACTGAAGTCTAACTTTGCCAGTAACATTTGGTGCTGCTTGCTGTTAACAGTTTTTGGTCAAGAGAATAAAACTGAAGAAGATATTTCATAAACACCAATAACCCATTTAAATGTGTTGATTATATGGCAAAGTAAGGCACTAATTTAAAATTCTATATTTTTCCATAAGTCATACCCTGCTGATTCTTCTTTTTTTTTTTTTTTGCAATTGCATCTTATGTTTTGTTTTTCAATCTTTAATTTCTTTTTTTTTAATATATTTTATTGATATTTTACAGAGAGGAAGGGAGAGGGATAGAGAGCTAGAAACATTGATGAGAGAGAAACATCGATCAGCTGCCTCCTGCACACCTCCCACTGGGGATGTGCCCGCAACCAAGGTACATGCCCTTGACCTGAATCGAACCCGGGACCCTTGAGTCCGCAGGCCGACGCTCTATCCACTGAGCCAAACCGGTTTCGGCAATCTTTAATTTCTTTATTGATTAAGGTATTACATATGTGTCCTCATCCCCCCATTTACCCCCCAACCCCCTCCCCACTCATGCCCTCACCCCCCTGTTGTCTGTTTCCCCTACCTTCCCTCTGAGGTTTGACAGTCTGATTGATGCTTCTCTGTCTCTGGATCTGTTTTTGTTCATCAGTTTATGTTGTTCATTATATTCCACAAATGAGTGAGATTGTGTGGTATGTATCTTTCTTCTTTTAATTGCTTTCACTGCTCCCAAATCTACATCTCCAAGCAATCCCTTGTCATTGCTGCTCACTAGATATCTCTACAATGGCTATCTCAAAGGTACTACAACAAGTACGTCAAACTCCCGGGCCACGGGCCACATGCCTTGTTTATTTGGCCCATGTTAGCCTTTGAGTTTGACATGCTTGTACTACAAGTCAACATGTATACTTTGCTATACTTCATCCTTTTTCCTAAACCTGCTCTTCAAATTGCAATTTCTGCCTTAGTTAGCTGAGAAAGAAACTTAATATGCAATCAGTCACCAAGACACATCCCTGATATCTCTGGTGTCCACCCTCTCCTGTCCAGCCCCAGCTTTAGCAATATGTCAGCTCTCATTGCCTGGCAATTAAAATAAGCTCTTAACTTGTCTCCATGGCTCCAGTCAGCCATTCTCTAATCCATGATTGCGGCCAGAGTAATCTTTCTGAAAAAAACAAACAAACAAACAAAAAAAAAACACACACAAGTCTCATCATTCTCTCCAGGGCTTAAAATCCTTCAACGGTTCCTCATTGATTAATGGATAGAGTCCAAACTCCTTAGTTTGCCAAACCAGTTTTTGTTATCTCTCCAACCTTATTGATTGTCAGGTCTTTTGCTCCCGAGATTATGCTTGAGTCAAGCTCAATTTCTTTAAATTCCCCTAATGGGCTAGTGAGATGGATCATCAGAAGTTCAAGAGGTCTCTATGAGAAGTTTTCTGTTTTAATTTTGATGATTAAAAAAAAATACTAGTATATTTTGAATCATTTAAATAAGTGGTTTTCAAACTTAGGTACACATAAGAATCATCTAGAGATCTTAAGGGGCTAACTCTGTTCAGGAATTCTGGTGTGGCACAAGGCATTTCTAATAAGCTCCTAGGTGATGGCAATGCTGTTATTCTGTGCACCACATTTTATGCAATAAATATTAGAATGATCACTTTCTAATTGAGTACTATCACAAAATTGTCCCATCATCAAGGACTAATAAATAAAGGAAAGAGGCAGACTTAATATTTTAAATAATATATGCATTACAAATGAAGACCAAGTGATGTCACAGCTTGCTATATGAATAAAGATCTGGAAATGGTCCTAGCAAAAAAAAAAAAAAAAGGTGATGAAAGAATTGAATAACCCTGGCCTGGTGGCTCAGAGGTTGGAGCATTGTCCCATGCACCAAAAGGTCAGGGCACATACCTGTGTTGCAAATCAATGTTTCTCTCTCACATTGATGTTTCTCTCACACATACCTTTCCTTCTGTCTAAAAATCTATCCTTGGGTGAAGGTTAAATAAATAGAATCATTATTTAGCACAAAATAGTATAGTAAACTCAAAAGAGTCATAGCAATCATGGCAATATGATTTCAGCAAGAAATATTACTCATGCCATTAAATTGATATTATTATTTAGAACGATATCAGGTTTGCATATATTTTATAATTATTCTGTTCATTTGTTTTGGGTTTATAATTATATAATAGCTATAAACATTAGGATTTACCCTTAGCATTTTGTTTCTACATAGTTAAGAAAACAATTTTATAAACTCTAGGGTATAAGAGAAATTTATCCCTTTATAATAGATCTAAATATGACAGTTTTGAGAAACACTGGACTAAGCCAAGTTATGTCTCTTTGCCTTTGCTCCTGTTGTCACCTCTGCCTGGAGTAACCTTCCTCAATCCCTTGTCACCCTTACCACCCTGCCACGTCCACTTAGCAAACAGCTACTTTTCCCTATGGCTCCTTTTCAGAGACCCATAGTCAACTTTTTACTAAAGCTGTGTATTATACTAATTTCTTTCATAAGATCTTTAACACTTTGCTGACACTTGAGTGTGTGTGTTTGCTTACTTTGTTCACTGTCTCTTCTATTCTGAGATCAAAGGTCTTCTTTGTACTTGGTCAGTGCTTGGCATAACATAGTTGCTCAATAAATGTTTTCTGAATATATGAATGATGTAAAACTTGGTTCCTAGACAGAAAGAGTATATCAACATACCACGTGTTCACATTCGTGGGTGAAAAAAGTTCAGAGTATAAAATAATTGTAGTATTCTTCTACATGTAATTTGATTTCAGTATGGTAATTCAAAAGCCTTATTTTTTTCTAGAGAATCTGTTTAAGTCTGTATATTTGCTGATTTTCCAGAGATCTAATTGTTGAGGTCAAAGCTTAGAGAGTTTTCAAATAACGTGAAAAGAACATTGTGATTACATTTTGGTTGATGCATCATCAGGTCTAAAAATAGAATGGAAAACTGAAAAACCTTTACTCAAACCCCCAGGCAAAGTATGGTTCAACATTGTGGGTGAGTTGGAGTTGTGGCTAACTTTCAACTTTGAGTTATGCAGGATAAATTCTGTAGCCCAGAGAGTCTTCGTGTTTTGGTTTTGCCTTTGGGTTTCGGTTAGCACCTTCACTGGAGCTGGAAGACAGAGTGAAGTTCTTTGCCTTTAAGAAGAGGACAAAGCCTGAAGTACATTTTGGCTTTTTTTTTGATAACGAGACTGACTTTCTGGCCTATGTATAGACCCTCACTGAATTAACCAGGGTGATGGACAGTGTGGGGTTGGGGTTAGGATGAGGAGCTGGGGACACAGAATGGGTTCCATCCAATCTGTCCCTGATGTACAAATATGACTGTGGTACTACACAAATAGTGTTAGAGAAAATAGCTCTGATGGAACAAAAGTGGGCTGGCAAAGTACAGAACTAGATTTTTATTTCACGTGCATAGCTGCTGCCACTTTATTATCAGAACAAGATTCTTTTGACCCTAAAAGCCATAAATTTTTGTATAGCTCAGTGGTGTTAGAGAAAAATTAATTCATTTATGGCTCCAACTGAGCATTTCTCTACTTATAATAAACAATCTAAGAAGGCGATTTCTCTTCCAGCTCCTTCAGAGTTACTTATTTTACTCTCTAGCAGTATGAAACCATATGCCAAACTCACGGTTTTATTATTCTTCCTAGACCCCTCTTCCTGGAATGCCCATCTCTGTCTGTGATGGCTAATTTTATGTCAACTTGATGGGGCTAAGATGCTCAGAAAGCTGGTAAAATATAGTTATGGGTGTGTCTGTGAGGGTGTTTCGAGAAGAAATTGGCATTTGAATTGGTGAACTGAGAAAAGCAGATGGCCCTGCCCAGTGTGGATGGTCATCATCTAATCTATTGAGGGCTTAAATAGAATAAAAAAAATTGGAGAAGGGTGGACCTGTTCTCTCAGTTTGAATTGGGACATTCATCTTCTCCAGCCCTTGGACTCTGTTGAGAATTACCCCTCCCTCACCCTATATCCCTCCCCGCTCCTTCCAGGCCCTGGACTCAGACTGAATGACATCACAGGCTCGCCTGTCTTCCCAGCTTACAGCCTGCAAATTATAAGACAAATTTGGGACTTTTCAGCCTCCCAATCACATGAGCCTATTCCTATAATATATCTCCATCTGTATCTTATTGGTACTGTTTCTCTGGAGAATCCTAATACACCATCCAAGAAAAAAAAATCGTTTTTCAAAACCCTACCCAGAATTACTTCCTTCAGAAAGTTTCCCAGCCATTCCCAGGGACAGGTTCCCACTATTTCCTCTCAGCAAGCTTTATGTCTTGTATGGGCTTCATGGAGGTACGTGATACACAACATTCTGTTTGTTGACCTGCTCTCATCAGGGAAGGAATGGAAAAATGTAGACACGTGCAATATGAAACCCATGGCACAGTGGAAAGAGCACTTGATTAGGAGTCAAAAGATGTCGTATCAGAACCCTCCTCCACATGGCCAAGCAGAGAAACTTCTCCTTTATACATTTTGTATATTAGATTTCCACAGTTGATTTTTCTCGTTAGGAATAGAGTATTAATCGGTTTGCATGCTTACTCTCTCACCCAGCCGCTGACACAATGAATGTGTGTTCAAATATTCATTCTACTGAGCTACATTAATCATGACATTCTTGTTATTACATCAATACTGTCTTCTGTGTTTCACACACAGGACCTTGGGACAAAATTGCAGGTCATTTTCCATTTGATAAAGAGGAAAACACACAGACTAAAAACAGATTTGCTCTATTTATTTTCTGATGTGTCAGAAAATTGTCCAACGGACATGTCAGAGGAGGGTTATTTAACAACACCATGTATTCACTGCCTAGCATTGTACTTACAAAGGAATTGAGCTACCTCCCAGCTAATTTTCCTTGATATCTTTGCTCTACCTGTAAGCTGTGCTCATTACTAAATAGATTCCTCTCCTGGGAATCCCATTTTTGAGATAGATATCTAAACCACAAGCTGCATTCTGAACATCTTAAAGGCCTACGCACTAACCACAGCTGTTTGTTTATTCCCTGTTTCAACAGGGACAAATATAGTCACCAATTTTTGCCTTTTAAGGTAGCAACCCAACTTAATACTTGGAGGCAGGGAAAACCATCATAGTCAGAGAAGAGACAAAAATACAAAATATCAGAGCAGTTTGTGTTCTTTCAACATTCACACTGAAAACTAAAACATGTTAAACAACATTATTTGAGGGAATAGGAGCAGTTTTGTGGAAGACAGTATATCTAAATGATTGCTTTTTCAGACAGCTTTTGAAATTTTATCGTGTAGTGTGGTTTATCAGAGCTCAGCTTGCCTTGTCTTTACCCACGTGTTATTGCCAGAAACTCGAAAGTATCCTGCAGGAGGAAATGGCTCCCGTTACTTCTGGTTATGGGATCTGCTTGGAGGTCATGTAATCAGTATATTCACATTTATCAAGCGACTCCACCGGGTGTAGTCTTGACTGTATTTCTCTGATACCAATTTTACTCATAATTTTGGGAGCTGGCATGGTACTCCTTGAGCGATAGCTAAATCTTAGTATACAGCTCTTCAGACTTTGTATATTTTGTCTCACTTAACCCTCTGTATAGTCAGAACCCTTTCAGTTGCAAGTGACAAAAATCAACCTGAACTAGTGTAAGCATGAAAGGGGAATCTTTTTTTTGGAGGGTGAGAACTTAATTGTAAACTTCAGGGGTAGAGATGGCTTTAAACATGGCAGGGTTAACGTGTTTTCTATGTCTATCTCTAACTCTATAACGCTCAGTTCAGCCTTTCTCTTTGAGAGCTCAAAGTGAGTTAGCTTTGGCTTCACATATTTCTTAGTGATTCCTACCTTAGAGGAGAGGTTCTCTGTGTGTCAGTGAGTTAGACTTTAAGGAAAACCTTATCAAATATCAAACCAAGATAAATTGTAAGGACTCCAATTGACCCTTTGTGGGTCATGTGCCCATCTCTGGGGCCAATCACAGTAGAGAGAGGGTTGGCCAGGTTATTATCATTTGCTAAAGGTTGTGGTCTAGAGTCTGGAGAGTCTCTCAGAAATAACCAGTGTGTCGGAACTATATGGGCTAGGGAGGTTCAGTTCCCTGAGGGAAAAAATGAATGACTGGGAATTTGACAATAGATGTCCCCTCTGGTATCATAAACACTATATATTGTTTTTCCTATTTTGTAGGCTCAGGAGGATTGTTTTGCCAAAATTCATACTGCTAGTAAACAGCTGCACTAAATCTATTTTGTTCCTTTTGCTGATTTTCAGATAAAGAAACACATTAACCACTTAAAAAATTCTTCCTTCTCTTTAGAACGGACACATAAGTTGGCATATAAATTTACCATCTCAAAGTAAAAGAGTAATTTGGTTCACTTTATGACATAGGAAGAAATCTGGAACATTTTCAAGTGGTTAAAAATGACAACAAACCTCATTTTAAATATAGAACAACACTGTAGAAAAGAAACACCAAAATGTAGAACTATTTTGTTGTAACTTTTCTGGTTACTGTAAATATTCTGTAAAAAAAAAAATAATTATAATTGCAAGTTTTACTGTTGGTATCATTTTATTTTGTTTTCTAAATATATTTTTATTTCAGAGAGGAAGAGAGAGGGAGAAAGACATATAGACATCAATGATGAGAGGGAATCATTGATTGGCTGCCTCCTGCATTCCCCCCACTGGGGATTGAGCCTGCAACCCAGGCATGTGCCCTTGACTGGAATTGAAGCCAGGACCCTTCAGTCCACAGGCCGATGCTCTATCCACTGAGCAAAACCAGCTAGGGCCTGTTGGTATCATTTTAAAACAAAATTGAAAAATAACACCACCAGAAAAAAAATAACCCCCCTTAAAATATAGCACATTGCTTTAAAAAGTAATATTGCATTGATCTCACTTTCCCATTAATATTCTTCCGGGATATCTAGGTGGGGTGGCAGAAAGTTGGGTCAAAATGACACAGGGGAAAGGGCAGAACCAGGTTAAGAAAGCAGCTCTCTGTTAAAAGATAGCTTCATGCAGGTCGGGTCACAGGGGAAGCTCAGAAGGCAAGAGGTCAAGCAGTGTCTTGTCAAAAACCTAAGTGTATACACCTGACTTGTATTCTCTGTTTCTAGAGACAAGAAATAACACAGTGGCTTGTTCTCCCCCAGATCTTAGGATCTCCAATGCCTAATTACCACGAACTATTTAAATATTCAAATTTAACATCTTGATCATTATATAATTTCATTATTAACTTCTTTTTGCTTTATAAAGTTTCTTAACAAGCTTCAGAAGCATCAAGATACCACTTCAGCCCTAACCAGTTTGGCTCAGTGGATAGAGCGTCAGCCTGCGGACTCAAGGGTCCCAGGTTCGATTCCGGTCAAGGGCATGTACCTTGGTTGCAGGCACAAATCCAGTAGGGAGTGTGCAGGAGGCAGCTGATCGATGTTTCTCTCTCATCGATGTTTCTGACTCTCTATCCTTCTCCCTTCCACTCTGTAAAAAAAAAAAAAAAAAAAAAAAAAAAAAAAATCAATAAAATATATATTTTTAAAAAAGATACCACTTCAAAAATTTTAGAATGCAGTTGAATAACAACTGAGAAAGTCATTGATAGTTTTCTGAAGAAAATAATAGACAAGGACGCCAGTATTAGATTGGACTGAGGAGAGAGAGAGAGAGAGAGAGAGAGAGAGAGAGAGAGAGAGAAAACAACTGCCTGAAGTGGGTTTACAATGTTGAAAAATGAGGTAGACTTTTTACGGAAAACCTTATCAAATAATCAGACCAAGAGAAATTGTAAGTATATAGTTTTAGTGAAGCAAATTCAGGTATCATATATCTTGAGGTCTGACTGAGAGAAAAAAATGACCATAACTTAGAAATATTCCATAAGCAATAAAAGCTTTTTTAACCATATAATTAAGAGGCTTCTCAAAAAGATAGCCTACTACTTAAAATAGTCTTGTGGCTTTTTACTGTGAAGATGGGACAATGTTTTTGGTGTTAAGAAAAACAGGCATGTGAGAATTTAAAACTGTGGCATGTGTTTAAAGTAAACTCAATTTTAACAGTCCTTTGGGGGTGGGGTGGGAGAAATACATGGAGCCCATGCTGTGTGTAGAGATGCCAATTTATGTTCAACAATAAGTAACAGGCATGTTGGTTTAAATGTTTTCAAAATCTCCATGAATATAACTTAACTTTACACAAGGAGTGGGCTTTTTATACTAATCTTGGTTATTTTATCTTTTGTCAGTGTTTCCAAAATACTTCTAAAATATCTTACTTTTCAGTAGCTAATGGTAGTCTATGACAACTCTTCTTGTGGAAATCAAGCCAATTTTTTAAAAATCTATTTTTGTTGATTTCAGAGAGGAAGGGAGAGGGAGAGAGAGAAACATCAATGATGAGAGAGAATCATTGATCGGCTGCCTCTTGCACATCCCCTACTGGGGGTCGAGCCTGAAACTGAGGCATGTGTCCTGACAGGGAATCAAACCATGACCTCCTGGTTCAGAGGTCGACACTCAACCACTGAGTCACACCAGCCAGGCTCAGGTCAATTTTTGTTTTCAATATCAAAAGGGAGAAAAACCAACAGTGACAAAGGTTAAAAAGTTTATCATTTCACTCTCAGTTTTGAATTCTCAGTTGCATTCTTCTATTCTTACCTCCAGAAAGTTACTCACTTGCATTCTTACAATCAGAGACTTGCTTGCTGCCTAAAGCCGGACTGCTCAGTCAGGCACCTAGGAACTAACTGGCTGATGAATACAGCAAGTGGCGCACCTGGAAAGGGCTGAAGGGAAAAGCCTTGGCAGAGGGGCCTGACAATATGCTCACCTGTTGCTCAGTGCTTCCCTCTATTTACAAACCTTCAACTCACACGTTTTCAGGTAAGAAAAGAAGGCTCCTGATCCCTGTTGGAACACAATGTTGGCCAGCATTCGTACAAATCACTGTGGACTAACAAACAATAAACTCTCCTAGGCTTCTTGGCATTTCACTTGTTTGAAAATAGAGACGTTTCTCTATTTCCTAAGGGATGAAAGGAGAAGAGCTGTGTGTCATGAGGACTGTTTGAGGAACTGGGCAGTTGTGTGACAGCCATACCATCCCGACTCACTCTCTACACCATCTTAGAGCTACACTGCGAAGGTTGCATTCAATTTTAGAAAATTGGAAAACCTTTCCAGCTCACGGCTCAAACAAACATGCTGACACTGGCATTTGTTTCCAACTTAGGTGAAAACGAAGTGACTGACTTCTTTCCCAGGGGAAGCAGCTGTTTTAAGAACAAGCGCCTGCTCCCGTTTTTTGCAAACAAAACGTATGCCTATTGCTATCAGCTAGATCTTTCAACAGCTACAAACTTGTTTCTTTATTGTCTTGTTTGGTGGGTCCCTCTGGCCTCAATTATGATTCTGGAGTCTTTGCTCCAGATGAACATAAAGATTGGCATCAAGGAAAATGATGTTTATTTCTAGCTGTCCTCTATCTCTTTGTGCTTCTATTTCACCTCCCCCCAAAATATTTCAATGTTTATTGGCAGTTAGCCAATTCAAACCTCTTTCAGAGCTCAGACTAAAAAAGCTATATACATGTTAAAATTCTTTTCATGGGCTTTGCCACTTGGCTTCTTTTTTTAATTTTAGCAATTTTCATGAGAGTTTATATGTAATAATGTATTTTATGTAATAATGCTTAATTATTATTATCTACTATTTATCCAATGACCTCATGCTAGCTTATAAACACTAATTAATTGAGATTTCCAAAACCCTGTGAAGTGCCAAGTACAATAGCCGGGTTGTGTTGAACCACTTATTTCTCTAAATGCTGCTTTGAAGTCTTTGACTATTTAACTAGTAATTACACTCATGTTGCTATCTGGGAAACTTGAGTAGACTCATTTTTGTCTTGTTCCCATGGTTTTCAAATAAAGTTTTTATTCATGATTTCTGGGAAGAACCACAGGAAATTTGACTAAGTAATTTTGACTTAGAGTTGAAACTACGTCTTTAAGACTATTCAGATCAGCAATGAAGCTAGGTTGACATTTCCTCTGCTGTATCATTCCCACTACAGCATTTTCCATAGCAATCAGCCTATAGAACGTCAAACTCTCACTGGCCCACAAAGTACGCTGAGCTCACAACGATGTATCATGAGCCAATCTCCTCCTTTTCACACAGTCTCTGATTCTCTCTTTTGATCTTCTGTCCCAAATTAAAGGTATAGAATAGAGCAGTGGGCTGATAATCCAGAGTCCAAGGGCTTTCCATGTATGTGACTTAATGAACTATTTTATCTCTTTAAAATTGTCTTCTGTACCAAATGCAGGCAAAATAATACCTACTCTATCATTTCTCAACATTGTGGCCATTATAAAGTGAGATGTATGTATAGTTGTTCCTTTTTGGAGTCCGGGCTTGGTTCATATCCATTCAACAAATATTTATTCAATGCCTATTATGTGCCATGCTTTCTCTTCAAAGAGTGGGGAAGTAGCAGTGAGCAAACAAACAAACAAACAAATGAATAGCCATGCTTATGAAGATATATCCTAGTGGGCAGGGGGAGATAAATAGTCAAAATACATAATGTGCTAGATGGTGATGTATTATTGAGGATCCTGATTCAACACAAGTTCTACCACTTATGAGCTATGTAGTCTTAGGAAAATTATTAGAGCTCACAATACCTCAGTTTTCTAATTTGTGAAATGGGAAAAAGAATACCACTTACATTTTAGGGTTGTTTGGAGAACGTATAGCCATCTTATCATAAATATTACAGTTTGATAGTCTAGTAAGATTTAGCAAATTCCAATAAATTTTACAGTCATCATGATAACAAGAAAGCAAAGATACTTTAATAACAGCTAGTAATTCTTAGAAATGAGATTTGAACCCAGGCAGTCTGACTTAATTACTGGCCTACATTATCTCCCACCAATAATAATAGCTAAGAGCTTCACACGTGTAATCTCACTTAATCAACACAAGAACTGTATAAAATTAAAAAAACAACAACAAGCATTAATGTTCCCCCTTCACAGGCCCTTTCTTTGAGCTCCTGAGTTCCCATCACCAGCTGGGTAACATTTTCTTCTCAGAGACCTCAGTTCCAGCTCAGTGATCCTTGCTTCCAAGCTTTAGGTGCCAATGACTCCAACCTTTTCTCTTTGTACCCCTTGGCATTGAAGTGATGGGCCTTCCTGAAATTGCTACCTCTATGGTACCTCCGTGTCCTCTTTCCAGGATATCAATGCTCAAATAACTATTTAATCAATTCCAACAGATAAACTAATAAAAATTCTGTTGAAATGCCTACTGGGGTTTTCGTTTTCTTGTTTCAACTCAGACTGATTTTATAGTTAGTAACAAAAGTGCCCCCGCCAACCTCATAAAGATGGAATTTGAGATTGGCTAAACCATGTCTTTAATCTTGAATGCAATGCTAAATTCAAAGAGAACACTAGCAACCCATGGCATGCAGTGCCAAGTACCATCACAATTAACGTATGCCCTGCAGTTGATTGTGATAAAGTGCCAACTCAAGGAAATATCTTACACTTTCTAACATGATGGTCCCTTACATGGATGGCACATGACTTATTTAACCAGTCCCCCAGATACGGGGTATTTTTCAAATTTTTACTATGATGATACCACAATAAATATCTACATATTATATCCATATATATCGTATATATACATACCTTTTTGCACTGGTATTAGATGCAATGTTGGGAGGTTATTTCTGGCAGTGAAATTATGGTTGATTTTTATTTTCTCCTTTATAATAGTCTGCATTTCTGATTTGTTTTCCAATAAGAATTTTTTTACTTTTGTGATAAGAAAAAATAAAGTTAAAGTTATCCCCTGTCCCCCAATTAATGCTCTTAATTTGCGATTATCACAACACAGTGTACTTTTCTGTAATTTAATGAGATTTATAGTAACTGTCCACTGTACAATAATCAGGAAAAGTCATTATGTCAGTAGTACTGATCACTATGGTTCATTTGTTTAATAAATTAAAGGGTGAAAAGTAATTTTCAGGTAATCCAAAAGTAACTCATGAAATCATAGACTCTCTAGGTTGAAAGGAACTTTAAATGTCATTAAAAAAAAAGAGAGAGACCACAAGCCCTGGTCAGTGTGCTCAGTGGTTAGAGCATGGCCCACGCACTGAAGGGTCTCAGATTCAATTTCTAGTCAGGGGCATGTACCTAGGTTACAGGTTTCATCCCCAGCCCCGGACGGGCACCTATGGGAGGCAACCAATCAATGTTTCTCACATCCACATTTCTCTCTCTCTCTCTCTCTCTCTCTCTCTCTCTCTCTCTCTTCCCTCTCTCTTTCCTTCCCAGCCCTGGCCTGCCTTGGCCTCCGTACAAAGTTTCAATTATAGAAGATACATAAATCCCCCAAAAAATGGCTGCCGCCACAGAGCTGGAGCGAGTAGGAGGCTTGACTCCGCTCAAGGCTACAAAGTTTCAATTATAGAAGATAAATAAATCCCAGATACCAGGGCCTCCGCTTGCGTCGCCGAGGGGCGTGACCGGCCTGCAAACCACCACAGGCCCCTGGCCTAGGCTGCCCCATGCCCCAAGGGAACCCCACCCTGATCCAGGACACCCTTCAGGGCCAACCAGCTGGCCCCCACCCATGCACCAAGCCTCTATTCTATCTAATAACAGAATAATATGCAAATTGACCATCACTCCAACACACAAGATGGCTGCCCCCATGTGGTCAAAGATGACTGCCCCCATGTGGACACAAGATGGCCACCACAAGATGGCCAGCAGGGGAGGGCAGTTGGGAGGGACCAGGCCTGCAAGGGAGGGCAGTTGTGGGTGATCAGGCCTGCAGGGGAGGGCAGTTAGGGGCAAACAGGCTGGCAGGGGAGTGGTTAGGGGGTGATCAGGCTGGCAGGCAGAAGCAGTTAGGGGCAATCAGGAAGGCAGGCAGGTGAGCAGTTGGGGGCCAGGAGTCCTGGATTGTGAGAGGGATGTCCAACTGCCCGTTTGGGCCCGATCCTACCAGCACCGGCTTCTCTCTGTCTAATAAGAGATCTAATACGTTAGACAATAAACTTATTTACCTATGTTGTCCCAGATTGGAGACGGTGCAGACTGGGTTGAGGGACACAACCCCCATGCATGAATTTCGTGCACCGGGCCTCTAGTAAATTATATAAGTATATATCTGCTTTTGGTAACTATGAAATAAGTAATCCTATCTAATAAAGAAACCCCTGCCGGGCGGGGTTTCCATAACATAAGATGGCTGCATCCACAGCGGAGGCCGAGTTCCCATAATGAGCCTTAAGGAGCAATCAGCAGGGACCTGAGGCTGCGTGGCGCTGGGCTAGGGCAGGGGACCTGAGGCTGTGTCCCCTGCCCGGTGGGGCTTGACAGGGGACCTCAGGCCACGCCCCCTGCCCCGGCACTGGGCCAGGGGACCTGAGGCTGCACAGCCCCGCCCGGCAGGGCTTGACAGGGGTAGGGCCGGCTGGGTCTGGATCTCACCCTATGGGGGTGGGGCTAACTGGGCCTGGGTCTTGCATGATTTTGAGGCACCGTGGGTGGGCAGGGACTTGACTCTGGGTCCTGCGGCATGCCACAGACTGTGACAGGAGGAAGATTTTCATATACATTTTACTAATTTTCTTTAATCTCTGACACTTCTATTATAGAGAAAGGGCAAATAGCAATATTAAAATATTTCCTCTAATTAATCCCCTTTTAATGTGCATGAATTTTGTGCACCAGGCCACTAGTATACTTATAATTTATAATAGTAAAAAAGAGAGTGTCTGGAGTTCAAATATCCAACATCAAGGTACTTGGTAAGATCCAGCTGATTGAGTAAATATTTCACTGCTGAAAAGTATAGGTGTTCCATATTTTTATAGATACAGAGAGTAGTCTGGATATCTACAACAGCTAAGAGCTGCATGAATTTTCATTGTCAGGCATGATTTTGGAATCTGCTTTAACCTCTTTTTGTTTATTTGTTTGTTTTAAGAGATTAAAAAAGCTTTGGCATTGTCAAGGTACAGTGCTGGGTTCTGCAGACCAAGTTCCCCTTAGGATGTGTGTACAAACTATTTTATGGAATAGCAAGAAAAACTTATTTACCTATGAACCCCACTAAATAAAACTTTATGATTAGCTAGAAGATGAAGGAGAATGCTGAAGTGCGGCCAGTTGATTCAAAATAGAAGTAATGCTATAGTTTAGTTCCTGAGAGCAATGAACTAAGGAGCTTCTTTATAATGGACGAAAGAAAAGACATGTGTTTCTTTTTTTAAAAGAAGCATAGTGTGCTATATGTTTGAATAATACAGTTAAGAATAAGTTGAAATTTTTCTTGACATATATGCCATATATCTTTACATACACACATTGAAGGTTGTATCACTCATCTTTCTATAATTTTAAATATTCATTTATAACTCTTGTTTTAAAACTAATCTTTTTTTATTTTGAATCTTCACCTGAGGATACTTATTCCACTGATTTTTAGAGAGAGTGGAGGGGGGAGGGAAGATGAGAAAAAAGGAGGGAAAGAGAAAAAAAAATCAATGTGAGACATATCGATTGGTTGCCTCCTGAATGTGCCCTGACCAGGGTTGGGATTAAACCTGCAACCTAGGTATGTGTCCTTAACCAGAAATTGAATCCATGACGCTTCAGTGCAAGGGCCGGGCTCTAACCATTGAGTTACACCTGCCAGGACAACACTAATTTTTTAAAGAAGCATAACCCTTTTGTCTATTACGTAGTCAGGCTTTACATTAAATTTTGAAAAAAAGCATAACTGAGATGACTTAATTAGAAAAGGGACTGTAGTGCACAAGATGGCAACATCAGAGATCCAGGGCACTTAACACGAGTTCTGACAGCACATTCTCCAACATCATTTCAAATGGCTGCAGAGTATCCCATAATATCACCACATCGGATTTATCAAACATACCCACCATTGCTGCGCACATTGTTGCTCCATGTTGCATTTCCTTAGCAAGTTCAGCGCTGCAAACAACACCCCTGCAGGCAGATTTGTGAGCACATCCATCACTGTTTCTTTGGAGTAATTTCCCGAAACTGGAATTCTGGGTGAAAGTTATGTATTTTTAAATTATTTTTTATAACATGGATTGCCATATTGCCCCCTAGAATGTTCTTTAAAAAACCCCGCAATATATTGTCCCCAAAATAATGTTGGCGAGTTTAATGTCACTAGAACGTTGCCAAAACTTAGTGAAAAGGATGAAATATTGATACATGCTTACAACATGGATGGATCTGAATCTGCTTAGTGAAAAAAGTCTGTCACAAAAGATCACATCCTGTATTGTGGCAGGATAGTAAGAAGCTAGGAAAATTCCTGGGCAAATGGAATGGGGAAACTGAGACAAGAAAATTAAATAAGGTCAAACAATTTGAACAATTTACAGCCAACAAGTGAATCACAAGACCTTATCTTCCCTAATCAAGAACATTTGAGAGCGAATGGTTAATACCTCCCCTCCCTAACCAGAGAATACATAGCTTAATTTACCCTGGTCAGGGAAATAGAGAACAGAGACCCAATTAATACTGCTTGTGCCAGCTAAACCCAAGGACAGATGAAGTGATGGGAACAAGTAACAAAAACCCCATTCCATTAGACCCAGACAGACCCAAGATAAAAGTAAAACAGACCAAAGGATAATCCAAACCTCTCCTATACCCTCATTTCAATGCATCAGCATATTTAAAATGCACCTCAAAAGCTGATGAATATTCTGCTGAAACTCTCCCCTAAGATTCTCATCCACACACACAAAAAAAGATAAAAAGTCCTCAAGACAAAGACTCAGTGCGGCTCACTCTAGAGCAAGCATGTCAAACTCGCAGCCCGCGGGACACGTGTGGCAATATAACGGTATGTAAGAAATGTTTTAATAAAAATTTTTGTAACTTAATTTTTACAATATCCTGTTACACATAATTATTAATAACGAACTACAACGTTTGCTAATGACTGATTACTATAATCGTGTTGCATTTATTTTCCTTAAGCGCCTTACGTGCAGCCGCACCATTTCTTTCCACTAATACTAGCAGCGAATATTTTAGCAACTGACTGTCACATCATTAGTCTTGTACTGACTTGTTTGGTGAGCGCAACAGAAAATACTTTGCTTTCGGAGAACAAGAAAAATAAGTTTATTGGCGTTACGCTTATTCATTTGTGCAATTATTCAGTGTCTGGTAAGTTAATGTTCAAGGAAATTTTTAATTTTTATTAAAATGTTCTATTTTATGTTAACCAATACTCATTTATTTCAGCCCTTTGTATTCAGCATGTCTCTATTGAAATAAACCTATGTTTCTATAAAAATTGAAGCTTTTGTTTTTTTTGGAGCCCACGTAAACTTAAACCTTGTTTATTTGGCTGTGTTTGAATTTGACATGCTTACTCTACCAGCCTTGGGCAAATACAGCCCGCGGGCCGGATCCGGCTGTTCTATCCGGTTCTCTTGCTCTCCCCTCCGCTCCTTTACTTTGAATTTATATTAGTTCACACAAACACACCATCCATGCTTTTGTTCCGGCCCTCCGGTCCAGTTTAAGAACCCATTGTGGCCCTCGAGTCAAAAAGTTTGCCCACCCCTGGTCTAGAGCATGCCCATGCCCCTTTCTAGGCATGAACTTTTTACTTATTCCTAAAATCTAAGGGACCCCATGAGACTTGTAACCAGGGGACCAGCAGGGAGTGTCATCTTGTCCCAGGCTTATCTGAGCCTGTCTCTGAGGCCCTTCTTTTCTCTGATTTCCCAGCGAGCTAACTGCAGCCCTGCCTTGACTCACTTATATCATTGTGGCCTTCACTTCACAGTGATACCATTGTAATGAGCCAGTCCTATCGAATAAAAGGGTAATATGCAAATTGACCATCACTCCAACACACAAGATGCCTGCACCCATGTGGTCAAAGATGGATGCCCCCATGTGGACACAAGATGGCCACCACAAGATGGCCGGCAGAGGAGGGCAGTTGGGGGGGACCAGACCTGCAAAGGAGGGCAGTTAGGGGCAACCAGGCTGGCAAGAGAGGGCAGTTAGGAGTGATTGGCCAGCAGAGGAGGGCAGTTGGGGGGTGACCAGGCCGGCAGGGGAGGGCAGTTAGGGGCAATTGGGCTGGCAGGGGAGCAGTTAGGCATTGATCAGGCTGGCAGGGGAATGGTTAGGGGGTGATCAGGCTGGCAGGCAGGCAAGCAGGCAGGCAGGCGAGCATTTGGGAGCCAGCAGTCCTGTATTATGAGACGGATCTCCGACTACCCGTTTAGGCCTGATCCTAATGGGATCAGTTCTAAACGGGCAGTCGAACATTCCTTGAGGAGTCCCAGATTGGAGAGGGTGCAGGCTGGGCTGAGGGACACCCTCCTCCCCGCCATGCACGAATTTCTTTCCTACACACACTCTGGGCCGGCCTGAGGCAGACCCACTCCAGGCTGGTCCCTATCTGGTAACAGTATGATTCCAGGCCTCTAGTTATTAATAACAGGAAAGGAGCAACGGGGGAAACTAGACATTATAAGCATGGCCTTTTGGGTGGTTTCACCAGGAACCTGCAACTTTGCACTCCCCAGAGAACCACCCGCCAATTCCCTGAAAACCACTGGGGGAAGGGACTGTGAACAATAAAGTTGGGGTGCTTACTGCCGTCAAACCTGGGAACAGAAATCATTGGCCAGAGGGGGCAGGGCCACTGCAAGCCCATGAAAATGACAATGCATAATCCCCTAGACAAAGGAGCTCTCTTGGCTCATGGGGCTCTCTCGTTCTGTTCCATGTTCCCTCCAGCCATGTGGCCCTGCAGACCCCACATGCAATGGACTGATGGACTGCAGCAGGGAACACAAGCTAAACCAGTCTGTTGCTGGACTGCCCTGTGCTCCAACATGGAGCGGAAACTCTGGACACTGGCTTTGATCCTAGCTTTGCTGAAGCCACAGCTACACTTCTTCCTCAGTGGGACATGGGACCTTGGAAACTCAGGGGTGTAATTCCACAGAAATAAAGCTTTCTTAATACCTCATCCTCCTGAGGGGGCCTCTGCAAATTCTTATCCCAGTGGCACCTCAAGAAACCCATTTTCCCCAGAAATCAGTGGGGACAAAGAGCATTGCCCAACTACAACTCCAGTGAGCTAACAGCAGCCCTGCCTGGGCTCACTGCCTTCCTTGAATGTTCTAGAGCACCGCCTGGGCTCCTTCCTGTAGCTTCTTCTACCCTAAGTCTTTCTTTGGTGTCACTGTTTCCAGCTTTAATAAATGACTCTCACCTGAGGCAGACCCACTCCAGGCTGGTCCCTATCTGGTAACAGTATGATTCCATTTGTATGAAATGTCCAAAACAGACAAATCCATGGAGACAGAATGTAAATTAGTGATGGCCTGGAGTTGTGGGGAATGAGGAATGAAGAGTGACTGCTAATGGGCACGTGGTTTCCTTAGGGACAATGGAAATGTACTAAAATTAGATCATGGTGCTGGTTTTAGAACACCATGAATATACTGAAACCACTGAATTGTGCACTTTAAAATGGTGACCTTTGCCCTGACTGGTGTTGCTCAGTGGATAGAGCATCGGCCTGCGGACTCAAGGGTCCCAGGTTCGATTCCGGCCAAGGGCGTGTACCTTGGTTGCGGGCACATCCCCGGTGGGGAGTGTGCAGGAGACAGCTGATCGATGTTTCTCTCTCATTGGTGTTTCTAACTCTCTATCCCTCTCCCTTCCTCTCTGTAAAAAATCAATAAAATATATATTTTTTAAAAAATAAAATAAAATGGTGACCTTTGTCTCAATAAAGCTATTATTAAAAAAATTATTGGAAAACTTGATCAATGAAAGAAAAATGGCAGTTGTGGCAATTGGCTTTCAATTAATAGTGATATTGTACTTTTCTTTTTCTACATATATTGGCCAATTATATTTCTCTGGTGAGTTACTTGTTATGTCTCTCTTCTTCGAAAAAATATTCATAATTTTCTTAATAATTTGCATGTTTCCTTATCAAGTAAGATAATGGAATGCCTTTTAATACATGCATTTCTAAATACAAAAATAAAATCTTTAAACCATACTTATACCATTTTTAATTTAATATTCTAGGTACCACGATATCTATTTCATATCAGTAGGAGGCTAAAACAAGGTCTTAATACCTTAATATACTTGTAGAATGCCCATAATTTGGACAATTCTCTGGGGAATGAAAAGCAAAAGATATTGATTCTAGCTAAATTAGTTTCAGTGTTACAGGTAGTCACAGGCCGGAGCTGCTGGCATTTGATCAACCCCTAAATTAAATAAGATATTAAATGTAGCTCTGGAAGGAACTCAACTTGGCAAGTGCCCTAACAATATATCAGTTCACAACACAGTTCAGAAAATTAGAAAATGCAGAAAACAATTGTTGGCACTAAATGGAAGATGCGTCGTTGGTTATTTTATGATGCAGTAACATGTAATTTCATTCTTTAGAGTAAATTAATCAAGGACTAACAAGCATAATCTTATTGCCGACATCAGTATTCTCGGTAGAGTGACAAATTCAAGTACTACCACAATAAATTTCTGCATCAATTATAAAATTTACCACAATTTTAGAAATGCTAAATTGTGAAAGATGTGTCTTGGTATTGTGGATATCTGTGATTTTATGCTTTTTAATGTTAAAGACGTTGTGGGCATCCAACAGGTAGAAAATTTTGGCCCCCTAAATGAACATTAAATCCTTTCACCTCTTAGTGTATAAATGGCTATTTTCAGCAGTGGAGCCTAGAAAATGGTGTATTATGTACAAATGAAAGTTATAACTAAGGAAAGAGTAGAACTATAGGGACCAGATTATAACTTACTAGAGGCCCAGTGCACGAAATTCATGTACAGGGGAGGGGGATCCCCTCAGCCCAGCCTGCACTCTGTCCAATCTGGGACCCCTCGGGGGATGTCCTGGGGATCGGGCCTAAACTGGCAGTCAGACATCCCTCTCACAATCTGGGACCACTGGCTCCTAACTGCTCACCTGCCTGCCTGCCTGATCGCCCCTCACTGCCCGGCCCCTGCCAGCCTGGTCGCCCCCAACTGCCACCCCTGCTGGCCTGGTCGCCCCACATAGCCTGATAGCCTGTTCGGTTGTTTTGGTTATGACGGTCACTTAGGCTGAGTCTATACATATATAGACTAGAGGCCAAGGTGCACAAAATTTGTGCACTGGGGAGGGTGTCCCTCAGCCCAGCCTGCACCTTCTCTAATCTGGGACCCCTCGGGGGATGTCCGACTGCAGGATCCTGTGGGATCGGGCCTAAACCTGCAGTCAGACATCCCTCTCACAATCTGGAACCACTAGCTCCTAACCGCTTGCCTGCCTGCCTGATCGCCCCCTAACTGCTCCCATGCTGGCCTGATTGACACCTAACTGCTCCTCTGCTGGCCTGATTGCCCCCAACTACCCTCCCCTGCTGGCCTGATCACCCCCAAGGCTTTTATTAGTATAGATATGACCCTTCACAGAAAATTTTACTAACCCTGCAGCGCCAAGGGATGGTGAGGCACTGCTCGGCATCCCTTGGAACACCGCCTCCTGGTCAGCCGCTTTGCCAAAGCTGTGGCACTTGCCCTGGAGCTGCCCCTCAGGCAGCCCCCCAGTTGGGCCTCATGCCTCTTCTTCCACATTCGGCCTTCATCCATCCCTCTCTCCTGCAGTGCTTGGGCTGCAGGCCGGAAAGAAAAGAACCAAGACCAAGAAGGACAAAGCCCAAAGGAAGTGAGTCTTGAACCCCCACATCCCATTCTCTGGATTTCCTCCCGCACCTCCTCTCTGTGTCACATCTTGAACGGGCAACCTGTGGCCCAGCCACATGGCCACCGGGCGGCCTGGTAGAGTTGGTCTCCACGAAGCTGTGAATCTGTGACCAGAGGCCCTGTTTGGGTCTCAGTAACCCCATGCCTGCAATGTTCACGGCCCGCCCCACGGGAGTGGCTAAGCAGGCCCAGCTCCCAGGGACGGCGATGTTCCCGGGGCCCCACAGGAGTGGCTAGGCAGGCTGGCTTCCCCTCCCCGGGGCAGCGATGTTCCCAGGCCCCCCAGGCGTGGCTAGGCAGGCCGCTGCCCCTCCCAGGGCCTGCGATGGACCCAGACCCCGCGGGTGGCATCTGGCCCTGCCCACCCCGCCTCCCAGGGCCCCAATGGACTGGTACCTTGTCAGCGGTGTCTGGTGCTGCCCGCCAGGCCTCCCCCGGTCCCCAATGGACCTGGACTCCCAGGGGCAGGCCATGGCGCTGCCTGCCCTGCCTGCATATGCAAACTTACCCACCATCTTTGACGGGTTAATTTGCAGACTCGCTCTGATTGGCTGGTGGGCGTGGCTTGGCATAGCAGAGTGATGGTTAATTTGCATGTTTCTCTTTTATTAGTGTAGATAGCATAATGTTTATTGTGAATTTTATTATTTGGCCAAACCAATGCCTCCAAATTCAATCCAACAGCTAATTAAACACAAGTTACTACTTGCAGGTCATTGTGCTAAGAGCTTCTGGGATGTAAAGCTAAATAAGAGCTTATTCATTGTTTCTGGCCTTGAGGAGCTTTATACATTTTCTTTTTGGTTGGCGGGTGGAAAGGCTGAGGAAATAAGACAAATACAAGAACCTGGGGAGACTTCATTTTGCTCCTTTTAACCAAAGAAGTGGGGTGGTCTCTTGATATCATGATTGAAGTTGGATAAAGCAGAGAGAAGCGGTAGAGACATTTGGGACTAAAGAAAAAACAAGCACAAGGGGAGAAGACAAGACAGGAAGTAAAAGAAATAAAAGCAAATGCTCTGTGAAGGAAGTGTTGGGGAGAGGACACTGTGGACTTGTAGGTCAGGGGCAGCTCAGCAGTCTCCGCTTCACATGAGAGCAGGGCCGCCTTTACAGTGGGAAACGGATGCTGCATCCCAGCATAAACAAATGACCTTCTCGAAGAGGGGCTCACGTGTTGAGACAGCTGAAAGACAAGACTAGGCAGGCCCTGGAGAGAGCCCTGTGGTGAGAAGGGAGCCTGCTTCCTGGAAAGCAGTCAGAATTGTATAGAAAGTTTCTACGTAAACACATTTTTCAGGCTCAGCTGAAAACAAGTTGACCTAACACCTCTCCTCTAAGGGCCTAGGAATGTTTTACTGACATTTACATTCAGGGCTTCCCCCGTATTCCACGAGACAGGAATAAAATTGGAATGTTTTTGTGATCTGTTCCTTGTCCTGTAGTTCTGATGAATTTATTTCCCTCAAGAGAGAGATACTAGAGAGATATGATAGACTCAGGGTTATGTTAACCATAGAGAAATACCAATAGAGACAATAGAATTCTAGATTCTTTCTAATCCCAAATTGTATAAAAGGTTAGGGCACCAACAGGTTTGGTGACTTTTAGCTTAGGAACACTCCTCTAAGGTGGAGAACACAGCGCTTGCAAACAGGGAATGGGATTGTATCTATACTGTACTGTGAATTTCTTGGAAGTGGGATAGGGTATTCATGCATAATTACAGCACAGTTTTAATTTTTTACAAGATTAATGGAATAAAGTGAGGCATAAGTTTCTAAAACCAAAATTTGATCTGCTCCCTTTCAAAATAATTTTATCCTCTATTTTGCTCATTTCTTCTACCTGTCTGCTTTTTCTTTTTAATTCTTATAATTTTATAGAAGCAACTCTGCTTACAATTAACACAGGATTTTAGCAAATTTGTCAGGAATTGGGACTTGAAAATAAAAGATAGTTAATATATGTGAGTCTAGAAAGGTATATGCATTTTTTGGCTTGTTTAATGTATAACCTTTCTATAATACATATGTTTATTTCTAATACATAAACACCATAAAGAAGAAAAAATTGAGATTGAAGAAAAAAATACCATGATGGAAGAATTCATTTATAATTTTTTTTTTGTTATTAATAAAGTGTCTTTCCTATGAAGAACCTGATTCCATATGGAAGAAACTTCCCATGTAAAAACATTCTTGAGCTATCAGGACATCTGAAAACAACAGATGGTGCCAGAACAGTGGGAGATTGCAGAGGGCAAAGAGGAAGACCAAGAGGAGGGTGGGAGGAGGGGGGAGCAAGAAGGGGAGGAGGAGGAGGAGGAGAAAGGGACAAACATGGGAGACTCAGCAGGCAGCGGGCAAGGAGAGAGATCCAAGGGCAAGCTGGAGGAGACACCTTGGACATGGAACTCGATGGGATTTCAGAGACCACTGAGTTCCAACCTGACAAGGATAAAATTTCTGAGATGTTCTCAATTAAGTTACAGTGGGCCGGAGAGTGAGAGAAAGAGAGCAGTGAGGCTGCTAATAGCTGGGGGTCAGCTACAAAGATTGTTCACATTCCTGCGTGTTTGTTGGAACTTTGAATTAACTTCCCGGTGGCTCTTTCCTCTATTATCTGAAAGAGAGAACAGCCAGGCACTAGCAAACCCCAGGGGCCTCCCCTCTTTGTTTAAACATGAACTTGCCCACCACCAATCCAAAGGAGCAGCAAACACTTCCTCCCTGTGGACTCTGCACCTAACCCAGCACTCCCCGCCTCATCTTCTCCCACTCCCTTTATCTGCAGCCCTTGTTAATTCTTTCAGAACAACTTACAACCCCCTCCCCCCAAATTTGATGTATAAACAATGTTGGCTAACTCCTCAAGGGTGGATATGTTGCCTTTTCCACCTGGTGCTGCTGGTGGTGGTTTAGATTTTATGCCCCAGGACCCTGTGTTTCCCCACCCTCCCCCGTGATTGGCCCAATAAACACGTCCTTTAAAAAAGAGTGTCAGCCACGGGAGTTAAAATTTTGGTTTTACAAACCCTTACTTTTTGTTTGAGGAAACTGTGGGCCAGAGATTTAGGATATTCTCCCAAAGGCAGAGCTTGCTCTGTGTCTCAACACTGAGTCTTCTAACTCCGGTGCAGCAGTCATTCTTCTACACCATGTGAGTCTCAGGCTGGTCTCAACTTGGGACAGGAACCCTTTTTCCATGCTAGCATTACATGTCAATCCTGAACTGTGCTCTTTTCTTTTTCTAAAACAATTGAGAAGACTCACAAGGGAAAAAAAAAATCTAAGAAGCCTATGCATGACAAAACCCCAAAGATAAAGATAAACCTATACAGCTTCATCTTCCTTCATTATTTCTCTGTGCTTGATTCTCCAACCCCTTAGCGATCCCTCATTCCACCCTCCCCTGCCAACCCCCACTCCCGCCCCCAATCATCTTGTTCTAGGAGGAAGAACTCATTGTGATTCAATGGACTCTCATTGCCTAGATTTGAATCCTGGACTCTAGAAATGACATAGGTTACCATGAGCTAGCTGCAAAACACCTTTGCCCCTCAATTTCCCCATCTGTTAAATGAGGATGATGAAATAGTACTGCCTTCCTATGGTAGTTCAGAGTTTTAAGTAGTTTGAACTCCGTGAAAATGCTTGGAACAGGGCTGACACGGAGTGCTCAGTGAATGTTAGAGACAATGATGATTATTTCAACTCTAATTCCTTGACTGCTGCTGTCTCTGCTATAAATGGCCAATTCACTTTTCAATCTCAGCTCCTCTGGCAGCTTGTCCAGGTTTGCACAGCTGACTTACATAGCTTCTTTAATGCTCCTTTGAGCTTGTACACACATCCATTAGAACAATTATATTTTATTATTTTTTTATTTTTTTAATAAATCTTTATTGTTCAGATTATTACAATTGTTCCTCTTTTTTCCCCCCATAGCTCCCCTCCACCCGGTTCCCACCCCACCCTCTGCCCTTACCCCCCCCCCCCCACTGTCCTCATCCATAGGTGTACGATTTTTGTCCAGTCTCTTCCTGCACCCCCCACACCTCTTTCCCCCCCAAGAATTGAGTCCACTCCCTTTCTATGCCCCTAATTCTATTATATGCACCAGTTTATTTTGTTCATCAGATTTTTTTATTTACTTGATTTTTAGATTCACTTGTTGATAGATATGTATTTGTTGTTCATAATTTTTATCTTTACCTTTTTCTTCTTCCTCCTCTTCTTAAAGAATACCTTTCAGCATTTCATATAATACTGGTTTGGTGTTAATGAACTCCTTTAGCTTTTTCTTTTTTTTTTTTTTTTTTTTTTAAATATGTATTTTATTGATTTTTACAGAGAGGAAGGGAGAGGGATAGAGAGTTAGAAACATCGATGAGAGAGAAACATCGATCAGCTGCCTCCTGCACACCTCCTGCTGGGGATGTGCCCGCAACCAAGGTACATGCCCTTGACCAGAATCGAACCTGGGACCTTTCAGTCCGCAGGCCGACGCTCTATCCACTGAGCCAAACTGGTTAGGGCTCCTTTAGCTTTTTCTTATCTGTGAAGCTCTTTATCTGCCCTTCAATTCTGAATGATAGCTTTGCTGGGTAGAGTTTTCTTGGTTATAGGTTGTTGCTATTCATCACTTTGAATATTTCTTGCCACTCCTGTCTGGCCTGCATAGTTTCTGTTGAGAAATCGGCTGACAATCGTATGGGTGCTCCTTTGTAGGTAACTAACTGTTTTTCTCTTGCTGCTTTTAAGATTCTCTCTTTGTCTTTTGCTTTTGGCATTTTAATTATGATGTGTCTTGGTGTGGTCCTCTTTGGATTCCTCTTGTTGGGGGTTCTCTGCATTTCCTGGACTTGTAAGTCTATTTCTTTCACCAGGTGGGGGAAGTTTTCTGTCATTATTTCTTCAAATAGGTTTTCAGTATCTTGCTCTCTCTTCTTCTGGCACCCCCATAATTTGGATGTTGGTATGCTTGAAGTTGTCCCAGAAGCTCCTTACACTATCTTCATTTTTTTAAAATATTTTTTTATTGATATTTTACAGAGAAGAAGGGAGAGGGATAGAGAGCTAGAAACATCGATGAGAGAAAAACATCCATCAGCTGCCTCCTGCACACCTCCCACTGGGGATGTGCCCACAACCAAGGTTCATGCCCTTGACCAGAATCAAACCCGGGACCCTTCAGTCCGCAGGCCGACACTGTATCCACTGAGCCAAACCGGTTTTGGCCACTATCTTCATATATTTTTATTCTTTTTTCTTTTTGCTTTTCTGGTTGTTTTTTGCTTCTTTGTATTTCAAATCTTTGACTTGATTCTTGCAATCCTCTAGTCTGCTGTTGGATCTCTGTATATTTTTTTTTATTTCAGTCAGTGTATGCTTAATTTCTAGTTGGTCCTTTTTCATATCCTCAAGGGTCTCACTAAATTTATCAGCCTTTTCTAAAAATTCTTGTAAAACCTTATAACCGTGGTTTTGAACTCTATATCCAGTCGTTTGCTTTCCTCCATTTCTTTTTTTTTTTTTTTAAATATATTTTATTGATTTTTTATAGAGAGGAAGAGAGAGGGATAGAAAGTTAGAAACATCGATGAGAGAGACATCGATCAGCTGCCTCCTGCACGCCCCCTACTGGGGATGTGCCCGCAACCCAGGTACATGCCCTTCACCGGAATCGAACCTGGGACCCTTCAGTCCGCAGGCCGACGCTCTATCCACTGAGCCAAACCGGTTAGGGCTCCTCCATTTCTTTCATTTGTGACCTGTTTCTTTGTCTCCGCATTTTGGCTGCTTCCCTGAGTTGATAGAGTGGCTTTGTGTGCTAGGTGTCCTATAGGGCCCAGTGGCTCAGTCTCCCCAGTTACCTGAGGTGGACACTCTTGGTGCACCCCTTTGTGGGCTGTGTGCACAGTCTTGTTGTAGTTAAGCCTTGATTGTTGTTGGTATCACTGGGGGGAATTGACCTCCAGGCCAATTGGCTGTGAGGATCAGCTGTGTCTACAATGGGAGAACTTCTGTGCTGGAGATACCCTTATGAGGCAAGACTTGCTTCAGTGCAGCTTTGGTGCTCACTGAGTCTGCCCCCTGAGTGTGTCCCTTATGGATCTGAGGAGTTGTAATCTGGATGGTCCCACTCTGACCCCTGGGTACACTGGCTCTTGGATCTCCAAGGAGGTGCTAATTTAGCCTCTGCCTGAGGCCACCCAGCAGGAGCTACTGAGAGATCTGCAGATTCCTCTTCTTTGTTTGGGTTTTGGAGGTGCCCAGATGAGGCCCAGCTGTGAAACAGTGCAAGCTGCTGTGGGGCCTTGGGCCTTCTTTTGGATGTTCTGGGTCTCACTGACTCAGCTGCAGTTTGTTAGGTAATTTTATATTTCAAAGGATCGGGCCATTCATATGCAAAAGCCTCTGTGCACAGCTTGGATGGGGCGGAGCCTCAGGGCGGAGCAACCAGCAATGGCTTCCTGTCAGCCCTGCCCTAAGAGGCCCCTGGGTCTCAGTGTCCCTTGGTAATCACTGCAAGCACCTCTCAGAGAAAGCCACCCTCACATTCTGCCTGCTGCCAGACAGTCCAGTTTCTCCCCATATGAGTCTGGGTCCCCAGAGTCTCGCCTGGAACTGGAGTTCAGAGTAGTCAGGAGCTTTTGTCTCCCTCCTGCTTAAAAACGACAGCTGCGTACTCAGTTGCCAGCCCTTTCCGCACACGCGCCTCTGTACCTTTGCCTTTATTTCTGCACCTCCTCTGAGTCTCAGTGTGCTTTTCTCTTTCCTTCTAGTTGTAGAATTTCCACTCAGCCAGCCTTCCTGTGGTTCTGGATGATGTCTGCTTTGTCTTTTAGTTGTAGTTTTGAATGTGTTGTGTGAGGCAGCAGTTCAGGAGTTAACCTATGCCATCATCTCGGTTTTTCTTGAAGAATTATCCTAATAAAAGAGTAATATGCAAATTAACCATCACTCTGCTACACCCACAAGCCACGCCCAAAAGCCACACCCACCAGCCAATCAGGAGCAAATATGCAAATAAACCCAACCAAGATGGCTACAGCCACAGAGAGCAGGAGGGAGGCTTGGGTTTCCCCGGAGATGGAGGAAGCCAAGCTTTCTGCCTGCCCTTGCCGGCCTAGGCCTCCACTCAAGGCTACAAAGTTTCAATGATAGAAGATACATAAACCCAAATGGTGGCAGCCATGGAGCTGGAAAGAGCAGGAGGCTAGGGTTGCCCCGGTGATGGAGGAACCAAGCTTTCCGCACACCCTGGCCAGCCCAGGCCTCCACTTAAGGCTACAAAGTTTCAATTATAGAAGATACATAAATCCCCAAAAAAATGGCTGCCGCCTCGGAGCAAGCAGAAGGCTTGGCTCTGCTCCAGGCTACAAAGTTTCAATTGTAGAAGATAAATAAACCCCAGATACCAGGGCCTCCACTTGGGTCACCAGGGGGCGTGGCTGGCCTGCAAACCATCACAGGCCTCTCACCCAGGCCACCCCACACCCCAAGGGAACCCCCACCCTGATCTGGGACACCCTTCAGGGCAAACCAGCTGGCCCCCACCCGTGCACCAGGCCTCTATCCTATCTAATAAAAGAGTAATATGCAGATTGACCATCACTCCAACACACAAGATGGCTGCCCCCATGTGATCAAAGATCCTGCCCCCATGTGGACACAAGATGGCCACCACAAGATGGCCAGCAGGAGAGGGCAGTTGGGAGGGGCCAGGCCTGCAAGGGAGGGCAGTTAGGGGGGACCAGGCCTGCAGGGGAGGGCAGTTGGGGGGGGGGGGACCAGGCCTGCAGGGGAGGGCAGTTAGGGGTGACCAGGCGTGCAGGGGAGGGCAGTTAGGGGCAAACAGGCTGGCAGGGGAGCAGTTAGGCATCAATCAGGCTGGCAGGGGAGTGGTTAGGGGGTGATCAGGCTGGCAGGCAGAAGCGGTTAGGGGCAATCAGGAAGGCAGGCAGGCGAGCAGTTGGGAGCCAGCAGTCCTATATTGTGAGAGAGATGTCCGACTGCCCGTTTAGGCCCGATCCCACTGGGATTGTGCTTAAACGGGCAGTCGGACATCCCTTGAGGGGTCCCTGATTGGAGAGGGAGTAGGCTGGGCTGAGGGACACTCCCTTCCCCCAGTGCACGAATTTCGTGCACTGGGCCTCTAGTATTTTATAACAGAGAAAATATCAAATTCATAATTTAAAGCTTAAAATGACTTGTAGCCACTTCTGCCTAAGGAACTTCACTGAATTTGTTAGATTTGAATAGGAAAATAAATACCCATGCTATTCTTTTCCCATGTAAGGAAGCCCAGGGCAGAAATTTCAAGACCCTTGACAGATTATCCAAGCTGCTAAAAGGTTGAGGTCAGCTGGTTGCCAGGGCTCTTAATAGGAAGCTCCCTGGACAGAAGTTCTCCCATTGTAGACACAGCTGATCCTCACAGCCAATTGGCCTGGAGGTCAATTCCCCCCAGTGATACCAACAACAAAGGTAGACCCTGAGACAGGTGACAATGGTTGTGGGAGCAGCTGAGTTCCATTGCTTTGCTTTTGGTAGTCAAATTGAGTGTGAGTGAAGCTTGTCTACAGGAGTCCAGGATAAGTGTGAAATCAAAGGCTTTTGCTGTAGATGATATCTGAGCAGTATTATGACATATAACTAAAACCTAATGGTGCCAGCTATTTACATACATAAATGCCACATACTAGTGATGTGTGGATGTGAATAAGGAAAAGGTCAGAGTTATATGGCTGGTCAAATTCTTGGTCCCTAATGTCACTAACACAACCTGTGGATAAGACTAAGCTGAGTTTAATGCTTAGCACAGTAAGGAAGCACATCACCTCAACAGAACTTTGGGAATGTCTTGCAGGGGAGTAAGTCAGATGATAATTTTTTGAGAGTGGAAGTTTGGTTCCGTGTGAAAGTGTGCACAGAATAGTGAAAAGATCTATAAATTGAACTAATTCAACCCAAGAAGGTCCTCAGAATTAAAGGTTACTGGGAAACATGTAAGCTACTCCCAGATTTCTTAAGAATAGAAAAGACCCAGGGTTGAATATATGGTATGGGCCTTGAGCCATTTAATCTTAAGCCTTCAGCAATACGTATTCCACCTCACAAATGGCCAATGTAAAAAATGACTTTGCAATGACCAGGCCTGATGCACTTTACTCAGACATTCTTTGATTGCTTCCATCATTGCTGCTTCTCTGGTGGTAACATGATTTCCTCATCTCTCACCTGAACTCCTGCTGCAGGCCCTCGTTGGCTTCCTCTTTCATCAGACGTTCCATAACCTGCAGTCAAAGACTTGTGAAGCTTCCCTGCACTTTCTAGAAAAATATTCAGTTCTTGCCATATGAGGTAGTTCATAATGGACCCTTGGCCCTTACTTATCTCTTTAAGCTCCTTGTTGGATGAGCCTTGTTCCTGGACCCTGTGTTCAATCACATAGAAGACCAACACCATCCCAGACTTCCCCCGTCTGGCTAATGACACTGATCTTTCAACACTCTGTTCAAGTGTTCCTTCTCTGATATCTTTCTCAATAATATTTTGGTGAAATCTGTGGTATTCAAAATACGGAAGTTAACATGGGCAGCATGGGCACTAACCCATCAGAACAGACACTGGATAGAAACCACTTGGTGTTCATTGTAATATATGTCGGCCCTGAGTAGATCAGACCATCCTGTGTGATGTGCCCACTGAACCCAGCATGCATATTCTTGTACATATCGTTGCCCAAGGCCATCTTCCCCCAGCCCCCAAGGGTAAGACTCATGAACGTTATGGATCATGTTTATTCATTTCTTTATCTCTAGAACCTAGACATTTTAAAGGCCTACAGAGTTTCTTTATGTTTGTTGATATTGAAAGTAACAAATATCAGAGAGGGCTGAATGCAGGCTTGGCGAAAGAAAGAAAGAAAGAAAGAAAGAAAGAAAGAAAGAAAGAAAGAAAGAAAGGAAGGAAGGAAGGAAGGAAGGAAGGAAGGAAGGAAGGAAGGAAGGAAGGAAGGAAGGAAGGAAGGGTATTCAAACATTTACCAGATAAGAAAAGTGAGTGTGATAGAGGTTAAGTAATTTGCAGGTATGCCTATTTGCCTGGATGCAGAACCAAGACAGCCTATCCCATTCTTGGTGTCAGCAGCTTACTCTGGGTGTAGGTCAGGGGCTGTGGCCGTGAGGAGTGTGAGTCACCATTGTCGCCTCTCCTCAGCTCACTGTAGCTTTCTGACCTGGTAACCTGGGTCCTTCACTTAAAGGTTCAGCCCATTCGTTTCTTTCTTTATTATTTCTTTATTCCTTAGCGCATTCCTCCTTTTCTTAACTATTCTTTGAAAAAAAATTTTTAATGAAGGAATGTTTATACATGTTAACAAAAAGAATGAAAGCTGGGACTCGATGATACTTGTACACCAGCATCATTCACATTAGCCGAAAGGTGGGAGCATTCCAAATGCCCATCAACAGATGAATAAATCAAATGTGTACATACAATGGAATATTATGTAGCTATAATGAGGAATGAAACTCTGATGTATGCAGCAGGGATGAACTCTGAAGCACTGCTGGGTTGGTGACCACGTGGAGGCATGGGGAGAGTGGTGCTGAGAGGACACGGAAGCTTCCTGCCCTTCCCACATTCCTTGTCTGATGTACCTCTTCCTCTGGCTATTTGCTAATGATATCCTTTCACAAGAAGCCAGTGATCTAGAGGATGCAACCAGGAAGGCCATCTACAGCCTGGAAGAGGCCTCGCCAGAGCCCACTGTGCCAGCACCTCATCTCAGACCTGCAGCCTCCGGAACCAACAGTTCTCATAGGAAATACTTACTTTGTTCATGCAGTGAATTAACCTGCCCTTGCCAACAAGTACATTCTTTTTTATTTTATTTTTTTCAATTCTCACCTAAGGATATGTTTTTTATTGATTTTAGAGAGAAGAAAGGAGAGAGAGAGAGAGAGAGAGAGAGAGAGAGAGAGAGAGAGGGAGAGAGAGAGGTGAGAGAACCATCCATTGGTTGCCTACCTTATGCATCGACTGGGGATCAAACCTGCAACCCAGGTATGTGCCCTGACTGGGAATTGAACCCACAACCTTTTGGTGTACGGGAGGACTCTCCAACCAACTGGGCACACTGGCCATGGTCTACCAAGTCCATTCGTAAAAGGCAGCACAACTCAACGACTTCGTGTTTACATCAAAGATCACCAAAACAGGCGAAGCTGTTTGACCTCTTACCAAACCTGCTTCCCATTCTCAGAGAGGATCTGAGTAAGTGGATGCTGCAGTCAGGTGGGAAAGAATGCCCCTCTCCAAAGAGCATGTAGCATGGAAAGTAAGGAAGCATGTGCAGTGTTGTGTTGAAGGTATTGCCGTCTCAGGTACATCTCCCGTGGGAGTGTGGTGACATTCTCCCTCCAACCTCACTGCTCAAAGCATGCCACCCAACATGACCTGGCACTTTGGGAGCCTGATAAACCTTTTAGGGCCCCTCAGCGCACAGGTCCAACCCTCACTGCACGGGCCCTCCCATGACTGGAGCATGTGCATGGCCAGTGCCCCTTGTTGGAGAAGAAAAGCTGTCTGGAAGGTTCAGGCTGCATTTTCAATTAGTTCTGATTACTTTAGCATTTATCTTTCTATAAGCATTTGCACTTTTTCACTGTTCGGCTCAGCCAACTCCACCAGAGGATGCCAATCCTGCACCTGCCTTCATATCTAGATAAGAGGGCTTCATAAACTGTCCACATGAATCAGGGCTGGGCGAAGGCAGCTGCTCAGATGGACATCCCGTAGAGCTGTCAACTCTAACACCAAACAGGACTTGTTTCTAGTCCTAGCCCAGAACTATCACCTGTCTTCCTGCTTAAATTATAAGTTCCCAGTGGGTCAAGAACCTGTTACTTCTTTGTATCCTCTAAAGAGCTTTACCCAATATGTTTAATAAAATAGATGCTGAAAATAAAAACATGATGCTAAGTGAAATAAGCCAGATACAAGAGGACAGCTACTGTATACTTCCATTGATTGAGGCACTCAGAAAAGCAAATTCATAGAGACAAGAAGTAGACCAGAGATTTTTGGGAGCAAGAGGGACGCTGATATAGAGAGTTATTTGACGGGCACAGAGCTTCTGTTTGGGACAGCGAGGAGGTTCTGGAAATAGATAGTGGTGATGGTTGCACAACATTGTGAATAAACTGAATGCCACTGAATTGTACACTTAAAAATGGTAAATTTTATGTTATGTATATTTTACCACAATTAAAAAATAATACTGTAAGGCACATAATAAAAGCTAGCAGTTTTATTCCATGTACCTCCCATATTCCAATTCCATGCCCAGGGGTAACCATTGGTACTGTTTCATTTTTTTCTGGTATTCACCTCTGTATTTAGAAATACAATATCTATTCCTAACCCCCGATTTATCACTTTTTGACAAGATCTAATTATTTCCTGTTTTGGTTCTTATACTTTTCCCACTTTTGCGCCCCATCTCCTCAATAGTTTTTCTGTGTTTCTTTTGTGTGCTTTGGCCACTGTTTTTCATTTTGTAACTTGAATTCTGCTGTTGAAAGACCAATCTTACATGTCAAGAACAGTGTGCGGATGCAGTCCAGGCTACTTTATCCTTACTGAGTCCCCTTGCATTCTCTTAGGCTGCAGTGCTGCCCTGAATATCAATGTACATGTCTGGGGACCTGGCAGGATGCTAAGCTCAGAGCGGTTGTCTTATTTTCATGGCTGGACCCTAATCTCGATATTTCCACCTGCTGGTTCTGGCTGGGGTCCTGCTTCCAACAGGATCTCTTAAACTCTGATGCTGCAGCCTGTATGCCTTCCGTCAGTCCCACTGCCTAGAGGTGTCTGCTGCTGTGTTCTGCTCTCCAGAATGAACCCCCAAGGATATGGACAGCAGGTAGAATAAAGGGCAAGTTCATCATGCCTCTTTGTACCCCGTAATTAGTTTTATGGTGTATCCAACCTTCAGTTTCCTGGGGCTTCCTGCATCTTCCTGCCATGACACTTATGTTCCAAGATGGCTCATAGCTAATCCTTCCTGCTTAGGACAGGGCCACCTTTGGAGCCAAGCCAAGTCAACACAATGCACAACACTTTTCTCTTCCAGAGCCTGGGGTTTAAACTGAGACCTTGGGCAAGGCTGGGGAGAGAAAAGCATACATTCACAAGGAGAAAACTGTGCCCTAAAGGCTGGGCTCCTGGAGGAAGTGGAAGACTAGAAGACAAAAACAGGCAATAGCTAGAAGGAAACAAGGGTTCAAGTTCTGGTTTTGAATCCTTGAACTTCCTTTTTCTTCTGTAGTAATTACAGCTGTCATCCTTTCCTCACAGGGTTCCTGTAAAGAGTGAATGAAATGATATATGGGAGATGTTATAGCAGATGTACTCTCCGTACCAAATGTCAGGGGGCAAGAAACTCAACTGTATTTTTTCATTGCAAGCTCCATTCCCCCTGATCGCGGAAACTTAATTTTGGTCAGTTTGGGGGTCTCGCATTTCCTTTCCTTCACTTGCACCTGAGTTCCTTGGGGTTTAAGTAATGAAATGCATTTGGTATATGGCCTCTTTATTTAACCAATATTTGAAGACCTACCAGGTGCGAAGCACTTACGCAAGTAAAAAGAAAAGTTCTCTTTCATTAAAAAGTACCAAGTCCAGTACTTTGCTCCTCTTTTTTGACTTTACCTTGAATCCTTTGTGGTTCATCGAAATATCCAACTTCCTCTTACAGAAACGTTTTCATGGTGTATTTTGCAGACTGTGCACTTCCTGACTCTGTCACATAGACCGTGATGTGAATGGGACTCTTAAACTGTTTTGTTCACTTGGTTTGTTGTTGTTGTTGTTTCTCTCTCTCTCTCTCTCTCTCTCTCTCTCTCTCTCTCTCATTGCAAACTGAAGCAGTGCCTAACTTCATCACTATATATGATCAATCTGGGTGAGTCACACTTTATTTTTTAATGTTTATTGTACCGTTTAAGCATTCCAGCAGAGATGCAATCTTTTGGTCTATGTGAGAGAACTGCCATTATAGAGAAAGGAGTAGAATTAACAAATAAAGTCATTCAGGAGTACTATTTCCAGGCATCTCTCTAATTAGCCATTCCCATGACCAGCTAGTGGGCTGTATTCTGTAGGTGACATTTAATATTTAATAAATGCATTCTGAATGTATGAATGAATAAGAGAATAAAGATAAAAGAGAAGGTGATGGGAAATAGATATTAGTGAACTTTGTTCTTTGGTATGTTTTTTAAAAATATGTTTTTATTGATTTTTAGGGAAAGAGGAAGGGAGAGGGATAGAGGGACAGAAACACTGATGAGAAAGAAACATCATCCATTGTGCTCCCTATTGGGGACTGAGCCCACAACTTGGGCACGTGCCCTGACCTGGAATCAAACCAGTGACCTCTTGGTTTATGGGTCGATGCTCAACCACTGAGTGACACTGGCTGGGCTCTTCGGTGGTTTAATGGCAATTGCTGGATTTAAATGATTTCATCCCAAGCCTGGCTTCCCCTACCCCCACCCCCACCTCCTCCTCCACCACTAATGAAAAGTTGGCTTTCTTTCAGAGTGCTGGCTCAGAGTTTATTGTCTGAGACACAGTAATACCCTCTCGCCTTTCTGATCTATTTCCAGGCTGGACCACCAGCTTGGAACACCTTCCTGGCTTCTGCTCTCCAAAGAGCTCCCAGAATTGCCTGCTCCAGTGGGTGAAACCGCCTCAGGTGGCTTCTGGCAAGGGGAGGGTCCTTAAACAGAACAAGAGGCTGTATAGTTTAACCCAAAGTGCCTGGGAATTTCCTGTGAGTACTTCATGAAAGCTATTTAGTCATGTAGGTTAATGTCTGCCGCACCTCTCACCTATGAGAAGAACTGGCCAGGCTAGAGCTGTTTGCTGTCTTTTTCTTGTCCCATTGACCTTTCAGTATGAATATATGCCATTGTCTGGGTAAAAGCATCTCTAAAGGACGTCCATTCTCTAAAAGCTATGTTGAGAGTGCACTCCCGGCTCTGAGCTGGGACATTCCTGAGCAGTGTGTCTTATTTTCCTACAGGAGCACGTGTGTGCTGCCATTTCCACAGGGCCCCTGGGCCCACCAGGCAGAACCCTCCCTGCCCTTGTTCACGTTGCCTCACCTCCCGAAAATGTTCTCTTCTCACTTCTCCTGTTGCTAAGCTTTTCCCTCCCTTAAACATTCCTCTCAAGCCTTACTTACTCCCCAGATCTTGGTGATTTGTTTCCAGGGCTGGGCCATTTGCTCCACACACCTTCAAACCAAACCATCTTTTCACCTGATGTGCTTCGTTGCCTAAGTCCTGATACCTGTCACACGGGCTTCCAAATGTTTTGAGAAAAAATGGTTTTCCCTTATAACAAGTGTATCTCATGCTTATTTTAGAAAACTTGGGAAATTAAAGTAAGTGTAAAGAAGAAAACTGAAATCACCTTTACTTCCATCATTTTACAAACCCCTCCGCATGTAGAAACATTTTATGGATTTTTCCACAAAATACTTGCATTTTGAGTATCTTCATTGAAAAACTATACAATGGACACAAACCTACTATGATATCAGCAGTGCTTTTAAATAAATTTATACTTTCTTGACAGGCTAATGTAACCCATACTTTTGTAAAACAGTAGTTCATGTATGGCAGAGTATTTATTCTGGGTTGCATTTTGAATTTGTTAACACCTATTTTGGGGCCCTCTGTGTATTCTGGGTGAACAGCTTCCTTTTTTTTAATGGAATTTTATGCCATTGAACCATGGATTTGTAAACTCTAAAATAACTAGGAAAACATTTAAATATATACCTATATGACAGTTGCATAGTCATGAATTTATTATAAATATTTTGTTATATGTAATATAGATCATGTCATGTTTGTATAATATATATAAAAATAATGTGGCTGAACTACCAGTGTTTCTCAGCCAGCTAATGAATGGATCAGAATTACACAGTTGTTGATACTCTGTTGATACTCTGTTGATGTTTTTTAAATATATTTTTATTGATTTCAGAGAGGAAAGAGAGATAGAAACATCAATGATGAGAGAGAATCATTGATGGGCTGCCTCCTGCACACCCCCTACTGGAGGTCGAACCTGCAACCCAGGCATGTGCCCTTGACTGGAATTGAACCCAGGATGCTTCAGTCTGCAGGCTGACGCTGTTGATGTTTTTGAATGCCTAGCAAGAGTAGCAGAAGATTGTTTTTTTAAAAAAAATTAGTATTTTTGTGCAAAGAATATCTTGCATGTTAAAAAGTTCCCCTTTGTCCCTGAAAGCTGTGCAATCCTGTCCTAAATGTCCCTTTTGGTGAGGTTGGGCCTATAGCCAGCACATAGTCTCCATGGCAACCCTCTGGGGACAGACTGGGTGAGCGACCCCTGCACCATGTGGCAGGTCAATCTGGGGCGACAATGGAGCTGTGGTCTGAGGAAAACAGGGCTAGTGGCTCTGATCCTTCTCCTTGAGTCCAGCGGAGACCCGGTGGAGGAGCAAAGCTGGGTTTCAGTGAAAGCTCAGCCCAAACTTTGGCTACGGGAACATCGTGACCACACCACCAAGCCAGTGAATCTCTGCTGCCCTCGGCTTGCCGTGTTTAACACTTTTTAAGGAGTTGCGTAGATTAATTTGAATGCTGGCAGGATAATAGAATAGTTCTGTTATTGATGGAAGTGGAGTTCTTGGGGTGCTGCAGGGAAAAGAATTTCCTGAGGCCCCACAGGAGAATGAGGTATCATGGAAAGCTTTATTGATGGTCGAAAATTAAGGGGGTTCCCTTCCAAGACTCTATCTCCTTCTGTCCCACCATGGAAAAAGTCCAGTCTTGTCTTCAGCAGGGCCATCATTAAGGCCACTGCCCCAAGTTTCTGTTCCATATGAAAGTCCAGTCCAGTCCAACATCTGGCTAGCTTAGCTTGTGTTCCCAGCTGCAGTCCATTATGTATGGGGTCCACATGGCCATGGGCAATGGGTCTGCTTAAGGCCACATGGAGAGAGGACACATGAAAGTACTGGTGAGTGTGGGTTACAGAGCAAGAGAGAGTAAGGGAGCTAGAGAGAGGGAACTTTTTGTCTGAGGATTTCTACCCTTCCAAGATTTGGCATGCTTCTGATGGGGTCCACCCCCTAGCCAATCCATTGGCCCCCTGGCTAGACTGACAAGCAAGCACCTTCCCTGCGTCACCCCAGGTAAACTGTTCCTGCACCCATCCCTTCCTTGGTTGGATCCATTCCCCACGTGATCGCGGGAAATGGAGCAGAGGTTTCCTGAGGAGCATGAAGCAGTAGCTTCCTGGTGAAGCTGCCCAGATGACCATGCTTAGAATGTCTGGCCTCCCTTTGCTCTCTTCCTATTATTAATATTATTTGGCTAAGTATGACGATAACAGTTCCCGTTCTAAAATAAAAGCCTCCCTTGATAACAACCTAAACCCTCCATCCTCTCCCACCCCCACCCCCACACATTTTTAATGCCTACTGGGTTGTGAATACCAATAAGAATAAGCAAGTGAGAAAGTCAGAGAAGATAAAAGCTAAATAATGATCCTGGTTGCAAGAAAGCAATCCATAAAGCAGATGATAGAGAGTTTAGCCTAACCCCTTACAGAGCTGCCTTCTTTCAGATTTTCCCATTGCATAAATTGCTCAACAGGATTAAACTGGCACTTTTAAAGTTTAATATATTCAATCTGTGAAGTTACTATTAATGCTCTAAGGCAGGGGTGGGGAACCTTTTTTTCTGCTAAGGGCCATTTGGGTACTTATAACATCATTCACAGGCCAAACAAAATTATCAACTTAAAAATTAGCCTGCTATATTTGGTCAGCATTTAATTAACTCACCCCTAATGCCTTGGCAGGGCCAGACAAAATGATTTTGAGGGCCTGATATAGCCTGCGGGCCAGACCTTCCCCACCCCTGCTCTGAGGGATAACATTAAATTGTTAATTCCTTGTGGCAGAAAAAACAATAATGAAGCAACTAAAAGCCCTTAACATTGTAATAAGCGGTGCATATATGTACCATATTACATATATTCTCCAAACATATATATGTATATATATGTTTATAGAACCTACATTAATGCCAATATACATTTTCTAAAAGAAATAATTCTGGGTTTTCAGACAAATGAGAAGATAATAAAGACCACTGCGAACAAGCTATTCTTTTCTGTAGAAAATTCCTCCTGATTGTCTCTCTGATAGTATATTATTTTGATTCTTCTCAGTAATTCACTGTTTCCAATGCTCAGCCAAGTCATATTACACATTTCCTCCTGGTTCTCTGTCATTCAATCAAACCAGTATGCAGTATTCATAACCAAATCTGGCATTTTCACCACTTTCACATCAGTCTCTGCTTTCCCAAATTAATTCTTCCACTTCTCTTAGTTTCATCTTTGTTCCTTCCTTTCACACTCACTCACTTCTAAGCAATGTATCTTTCACATTTTACCCTCATTTTCCATTCCCACTGCCACAGCCCTAGATCAAACATTCATGACCCAACATCTAAACAATCACAGTAGTCTCTGTGTATGATGATTTTTAATTTATTTAAAAACACATATTTTGTAAATAACTAAAATAGTTTATTAATAAACATTTTAAAAATATATTAAGCAAAAACAAACAAAAATTCAAAATAACCTCAAAATTCTACTGCCTAGAATCAGGCTCTTTGTTAACCTCGTAGTCAATCTTATTTCAGGTATTTTGAATGTGCGTGTGTGTGTGTGTGAGAGAGAGAGAGAGAGAGAGAGATAGGTAGAGAGAGAGAGAGAGAGAGAGAGAGAAAATATCAAGTGAAATATAATCCACATACAATAACATTGATCTTCCAGGTACTATGCTAGGCAGTCTATATATATATATATATATATATATATATATATATCCTCTCCTTAAGTATTCATAAAAGTCTCTGAAGTAAATATGACTACTCTCATTTTACAGATGAATAAACATACTCAGAGGGTCCTACATAGATAGTTAAGTGGGGAAACCAAGGAAGTTTGATGAATCCCAAAGCCTATGCCTTTATCACTCACCATACACAGCCACGGGGTCACATTGTGCATACTGCACAGCTTTTAAATTTAACAATATAATGTGACTATTTTTAATGTTAAGTATACATTTTATAAGCATTGGATTGTGGGGGAGGAACAAACTTTCCTTTACCTTCAAGGTTATTCTGGCTGGCCTAATAATCAAATACACATGAGACAGCTTAGCAAGAGAAAATAACCAAATCTAATACATACATATGTATGGGAACCTCACATACAGGAGAGAGCCAGAGGTCCCACATGTATGAGAGGTTCAGAGACAGCAGGGGAACGTGGGTATATAAGACATTCTGAGTTAGGGACGAGGTAAGATGCCTTGCGGGCTTCAAAGGGTCATTTCAGGATGATAAGAGCCGATGTTTGCAAATAAAAGCTTAGGAGTGGCTTCTCCTGAGTCTGTGGCTAAAGTTGCCTTTTGCTCAAAACAATCTGCACACCACGCAGGCACATCTTGGGGTGACTTGTTCTGGACCCCTGCAGGATTATAGTATGTATAATACATTTAACCAAAATTTTAATTTAATGTATAATGTGAACATTTTTATATCAAATATACATTTAAAATTTATAACATAGAATTCCATTGGATGGCTACTAGTATAACATGCTTCCTTTAACTACCCATCAATAGTTATTTAGTTGTTTCCAATTTTTCACTGTGAGAAACAACCTTAAACATTTGTGCATGTAAATCTTTAAGAATGATGAATTTATACGTACTTTTTATGCTTAGGTGAAATTTTCAATATTGAGCACATATATACGGGACACTTATATTGTGTGGGGTAGTGCCAAGAGTGAAAAGTAAGTAAGGGAAAGCCACAACCAGGGGCCTGGAGCCAGGGCCCAGGTCTCATGCTGCCATATCCAGCATGGCCCACAGGGGAGTGTGAGAATGCCACATTCCAACCTGACTTTTTATGTCCCCATGAAGTTATATTTGAAAAAGTTCAAAGGGAGAAGAAGAAAGAGAACAATCCAGCTTAGTGGTTGCCTAATCTGTGCTTGCAGAAGCAGGGAGTTCACTATTTTTTCAGAACTCCCAATTCTGTTTGTGCCTGCCCTTCACATTTTGGGAGCCCAGAATAAGAGGCCCACATACCAGGTGCCTAAATATTTAAAATAAACCCTTCATATGAAGAAAAATAGTTGAATGTTCTCTCCACTCTTGGGTCCATCCCATGCTCTGAGGTACCTCACATGTGTATCTGGACATCGCAGCCCACAAGTCTGAGGTCTGCATATTCCCCCTCGGGGCTCCCCAGACTCAGATGCACACCCTGGCATATTAGAAAGAAGTGTGTCACCTAAGAAATGCTAAAATCTTAGACATGATTTGGGAGTACGTATAAGGATGAGATTACTTCCAACTGGTGGGATAGTTCATGAAGGAAGAGGACTCCCACAGGTGAAAATGGAAGAGATAATATGTGTGAGGTGTGGGCAGAAGCAAAGAAGTGCGTGCGTATTGGTGTGAATGAGAAAATAGCTGGTGTTGGGAGAACACTGGTGGCAATTTTGTGAGACAAGAACTCCTGTTAGGCTAACAGGACCTAAAATGATATGTAAGGAGGTGGAACTTCATCCTGTAAGTAGCGGAGAGTTATTGAGAGTTTTTGAGCTTAGAAATGACACAGTTGACTAGATCTGTATTTTAGGCAGCCAACTTCAATAGCAAAATTTAAAAGGGATTGTAGGTGGTTGAAGATCAGTAAAGCAACTGAATTTTCCTTCAAATTTCCTGCCTCTGAACATTTGCCTCACAATGTTCCTTCATAATACCAGGATGGGAATGATTAGTTTCCAGGCAACTGTGAGTTTAATGCCGGCTCCTGGGTCTACCATCATATAGCACATAGAGCAGAGGATCAGTAGAATAACACCTAAGACACTTGCCTTCAGAGGATGTCTAGGCTTGCATGTGTAGAACCCATACGACATCTGAAAATATTTTCAGTTGCAATATATTTATTGGCAAGTGTGTGTGAGTGTGTGCGTGTGTGTGTGTGTGTGGCATTGAATAGGCAGAGATACTGAAAATCTGAACCCTGTTTGCTATGGACATTATCTGCAGAGGGACATGGAGCGACAGTCTCCTGTATATTTTTTGTACTTAAGGGAGATTATAGAAAGCACAGAGAGAAAGATAAAGACAGTTGCCTTAGGGATCCAATTGGGGAAGCTGAAGAACCTTGCAAAACAAAATCTGTGGACACCTGGGGAAAATAAAATAAAGTATCTAGTGATTGATTATATGATGTTACTCTAGGCATAATTGTAGACTTGAAAAAGAATGTATTATTTATGAGGAACTCTATAATCTTTCCATGACACACATTATTTCCTGGCCTACCTGTAATCACCTCTTTGAGGCCATCTGTGAAAGGTTGAATCATTGATCTAATTTTAGTCTATTGGTCACAGCACAGAGCTGAGGGTTGGTGGCAGTCATTGCTGGCTATGAAATATCCAGTCACATCCTGTGAAGGAATGTCATTGCATTTTTATGGTGAAGTTCATATTGTTAAGAAAGCTTTTCAATGTGCAAAAGTCATGTAATTTGGGTTTGTTGTCTTGTCTATATACTTTGTGAAATTGAATGCAGACCTGTTGAACATTTAGGTATTGCCCGCCCTCAAATTATATTCTTACACTTGACCTAAGCAACACCATTTCCTTTCTCCCTTGCTCTAAGTGTCCAGTCCTTCACTAGGCCTTGCAGCTTCGCCTGATGACCTCTCCCTCGTGCCTTTCTGTCCTCTAGGGCTTGTCATGTTTCCTGCCTGTTCAAGAAGGACGAGCAATAAAGCAGAAGGCTGACAGGCAGGAGACTGGGTTTTATAATCTCTGCGCTGTCACTAACTAGCCGCAATACTTCAATCAAGTCCTTTTACCTTCCTTACCCTATGTTTCCTTCATCAAAACATTTGTGACCCTAAGAAACA
This sequence comes from Plecotus auritus, assembly GCF_963455305.1. NCBI lineage: Eukaryota > Metazoa > Chordata > Mammalia > Chiroptera > Vespertilionidae > Plecotus > Plecotus auritus. The sequence continues at coordinate 86,935,372 of NC_137783.1, forward strand.
TGGAATGTAATTATTTTAATAACAGCAGTGAGGGGTAATTAAAAGAAAGCTATCCAAAATATGAAGTACTTTTGTGGTAATGCTACAGTGATGTCATGAATGCAGCAAAATACTCCACATGGATACGTTTTCTTATATTTTGATGAGATTCTTTTCTCCCCATCACCTCAAAAAACTGTTCATCAATGAAGAGGTTTACTCCCTCACCTCCCCCTTAAATCACCATGCACGAGGCTGCTCTGTTAAGGGTATGAAAGGGCCCCAATCCAATATGACTGTGTCCGTTATAAGAAGAGATCAGAACACAGACAAGCACAGAGAGAAGACCATCTGGAGACAGTGGGAGAAGACAGCCATCTACAAGCCAAGGAGAGAGCCTTGATCCAAAATTGTGAGAAAACAAATTTCTGGTGTTTAAGTGACCCAGTCTGTGGTGCTTTGTTATGACAGCCGAGCAACCTAGCACAGCATCCTGGCTTTCTTCCCCAGCCCAGTCACTTTGCCTGCCACCCCTGAAGGCAGGGCTGCCAGAGGACTGGCTCTAGATGAGAAAGCATTTTTGGAGCCAATAGCAGGTTTCAGTTAGAGTAAGGAGAGACCTACTCCGCTCAAAAGTGCTAGAAGTTTCTTCAAAAAGTTAAGCATAAAATTACCATTGGATTCAGCAATTCCACTCCTGGGTATATACCCCAAAACATTGAAAACAGGTATTCAAACAAATACTGTACACAAATGTTCATAGCAGCACTATTGATAATAGCCAAAAGATGAAAGCAACCCAAATAAATGCCCTCCAGCAGATGACTGGATAAACAAAATGTGGTGTCTCCATACAAGGGGATATTATTCAGCCATAAGAAGGTATGGAGTACAGACACATGCTACAGCATGGATGAACTGAAAACTTTATGCTGAGTGAAAGAAAACAGACGCAAGAAGCCGCATATTGCATGGTTCTATTTCTAGAAAATGTCCATCATATACAAATCTATAAGAGACAGAAAACAGAGTAGTGGTTTCCAGAGACGGGGGGTGGGGGGGTGGGGAGGGCATGTGTGGAGGGAAGAGCAAGGGGGAAGGGGACTGATAGTTTAATAGATGCGGGGTTGTAGCTTTTTCCTTTTAGTTTCCTTCTGGAACTAGATTGAAGTGATGGTTGCACAACACTGAGAGTGTTCCAAGTGACATTGAATAGTACACATGTGAATGCCAAAAAGGTTGCTCTAGCCACTCATAATATATGCTAACATTTCTTGTGGAAGAATATTCTGAGATCTAATCAGTATTACAATTACTGAATATGCATGGGTGTGGTCCAAGATAGATTTGTTTTATACCAGACTCTGTTCTGCATCAAATAATGAAAGAGCAGCCATCCAAAAATTAGACATATAACAGGACATGGCTTACTGCGAAGAAACTGGGATTGGAAGCTAAGACCTGCATTCCAGCCTTGGATTCAACAATTCATAGTTTATACCCAAGTCCAATTGACTCATGACACAACATCTTAGCATTATATGTACTGTTTTCCCAGAAAAGATTTTTAACAGAATGTGTGATGTCATTTCTAGCCAAGAAATAGAGTAATAGTAGCCTCCATAGAAATCAAAAGACATTTTAGAAAAGTTATGAATCAAAAATCAATAGGACCATTTAGATTTGTGATTAAAAGAGGAATTATATTTGACAAAGAGAATGCCTGGTTAATGAGAGTTAGGCCTGAATGACTGAGAAAAAGAAATAAAAAGTCACAAGTCTTTGAGGGAAGGAGAAGAGAAGTAATGATCATCACACTATTTGACTTTGTGGACATGCCTAATAGGAATTGAAAATAAAGCCTGGATCTTTAGGGGCCATTTGTGCAGAAATTATAACTGAAGCCCTCTCGTAGGTCTCTGAGAGAGAGGGTATAGAGTACAGATTTTCAGACTTCAGTGGGAATGAGAATATCTTGGAGTTGCTGCCCCTGACCTCAGAGATCTGACTCAGTGGGTTTAGGACAGGGTCTAGAAATCCATCTATTCCACTAACCCCAATGATTTTGAAGCAGGTGGTCTGTTCCCCATTCATTAGGACAGTAGTTCTCAAATTTTAACTTGTATCAGAACCACTCAGAGGGTTTGTTAAACCACAGGTGGCTGGGCCTCAACCCCAGGGTTTCCGATGCAATAGGTCTGGCAAGGGGCTAGGTAATTTGCCATTCTAACAAGGCTAATGCTGATGCTCTGGTCTGGGAAACCACACTTTGAGAACCTCTGCCTAAGAATACACTGAAAAAATGAAGCTGGAGACATCACACTGCCTAATTTCAGACTATGTTACAAAGCTATCATAATCAAAACAGTATAATACTGTCATAAAAACAGACACTTAGGCCAATAGAACATAATAGAAAACCTAGAAATAAATCCATGTATATGAAGTAAGTTTCTTGCAGACAACAAGTTGGGCTATGTTTTGGTTTTTTCCTCTTAAACCTAATCTCCCAACCTCTGTCTTTTAATGGGTATATTTAGACAATTAACGTTTAATGTAACTATTGATATATTCAGAGCAAGTCTGCCATTTTATTTATATTTTGTTTTTGCATGGTTTCATTTACCCATTTACTTTTTCCCTGTATTCCTTGGGGCTACTTGAACATTTTTAGAATTCTATTTTGATTTATCTATGCTGTTTTGTGTGTATCTTATTGTATACCTCTTTTTTTTGTTTTGTTCTTGCTCCAACTATATTAAATATACATAATTTATCCAAGGTTACAGGTGTTGACAATTTACCAATATAAGTGGTGTGCAAGCATTACCTACCTCTGTGGTCCTCCAACCCTTTTAGTGTAATTATCTTAATATTTTCTCTATATAAATTTTGAATCATATTAGACAGTATTATAGGTTTTGCTTCAACTGAGGAGAATGAAAGTCTATTATATTTATCCCTATTTTTGCTCTTCATGGGTTCTTCCTTTTGCCTGATATTCCAAGATTCTTTGTTTAGAGAATTTCCTTAGGATATTCTTTTAAGGTAGTTCTGCCAGTGACAAATGCTCTTCGCTTTCCTTTAATCTCAGAATGTCTTGATTTCCCCTTTATTCTAAAAAGACAGTTGCATTGGATTTAGAATTCTGGTTGACAGTCCTTCTAGTGTTTGAAACATGCTGTGACATATCCTTCTGACCCTCATGATTTCTAATGAGAAGTGTGCTGTCTTTACACTGGTTTTACCTACCCTTATAGATAATGCATCGCTTTAATTTTTCTGCTTTTAAGATTTTTTTTACTTTAATTTTTAGGAGTTTAAAATTTAGTAGTCTAATGTCTCAGTGTGGATTTCTTTAGGTTGATCCTATTTGGGATTTACTCTGCTTTTTGAATTGGTAGTTTTATGTCTGTTGGCAAATTTGGGAAATTTTCAGCCATATTTCTTTAAATACTTTTCCAGCTCCACTCTCTTTCTCCTCTCTTTTAGGGACTCAATAAGACTAACGTTAAATCCTTTGTTATAGTTCCACTGGTTCCTGAGGTTCTATTCACTTTTTCTTTCTAATTTATTTTTCCTCTGTTGTTTCGATCTGGCAATTTCTATTGTTCTATCTTTGAATTCACTGACTTTTACTTCCTTTCTATTCTGTTATTGAGCCCATTCATTGAATTTTATTTTATTTTTTACTTTACTATCATTTTTTCTAGCTTTAGAATTTCCATTTTGTTCTTTGAAATATATTTTATTTGTTAAGCCTTTTGAGTCTTTAGAAAGGCTCTTTAAGGTTTTGCTGATATATTTAGGTTTTTAAATTTATTTCAACTATGTAATTGGTTGCTGAAACATTTTTATAATGTCTGCTTTAAACTACTTACCAGATCATTCTAATATCTGAGTCATAATGGTGTTTGTGTCTTTTGATTGTTTTTCCTTATTCATTTTGAGATCTTTCTAGTTCATGGCATGACAAGTGATTTTCAACTGAAACCTGGATATTTTGAGAATTATGTTATATCACATTGGATCTTATTTTAAAACTTGTGTTTTAGCAGGTGTTTTCTAACATCTCTCTGGTGGGTGAAGAGGATGCCATCTTTTTATTGCCAAGTGGGGACAGAAGTCTAGGTCTTCGTTGATGCCAGGAGAATGAGAGGGTTTTTGTTACTGCTGGGTAGATGTGACAGTTCAAGAACCCCATTAGATCACTGTTGAGTCCACCTTGCTTGGAGGAAGAAAGATACCTGATTGCTCCCCAGAAGTCTTCCATTGACACGATGGGGACTGATAAGAGACACTACCTATCATTCATTGATGGTGAGAGTCCTGACTCTCCATGAGTCCTCCTCTGAGACATCCCCTGAGAGAAGGGGAGGGGTGCCTTGTTTCCACTGGGTGGGTGTAGAAGTCTAGGCTTCTCACATGATTCTGCCCTAATTGGTATGCTTTCCTATCTCCATCTTTTAGGTGTTCTTATATTTATTTTATATATAACTAGGGGCCCAGTGCATGAATTTGTGCACCTTGAAAGGAACTGTGGGCTGCGAGGCTGCGGTGTGCATAGGGGTGGGTCTCAGCCCATCCTCTGCACCCCTGCCTGGCGCCTCCCGCCATGGTCCGCCCCCAGTCTCCTGTCTGTCAGCAGCCCCGCTCCCGCCGCTGCTGCTCCCATGCGATGACAGAGCAGAGCAATTGGGGGTGGCACCAGCAACAGGTGCCAGCGGGGCCGGTGCCTTCAGCGGGTGTGAGTGGTAGCTGCTGCTCTGGTCGCCCCTCAGGAGCAGGGGCAGGGGGAGAAGCCCTCAGGAGAGATCGGGGCCGGCAGCTGCTTGCACCGCTGACAGTGTCGAGGGATCAGGGCCGGCGCTGGGTGTCGACAGCGGGTGTGACTGGCGGCTCCGGTACCAGCAGCAGATGCGAGCACCGGGTGGGACTGTGGCGCACAGGAGCAAAGAATTTTCAGTAACCACCAGAGGCTTGCCCCGATGACAGGGACTGGCGCCTTGGTCTGGTGCCCCTGTTCACCTGCTCCATCATCCCACCACAGTCGATGCCCGCCATGTTCCGTGCTCTGCCGCCTGCTGCTGATGCCCACCATGTTCCGCGTGTGCTCCCTGGTGGTCAGTGCATGTCATAGCGACTGGTTGTTGATATGTTCGATTGTTTGGTTGTCCCATTGTTTGGTCTATTTGCGTATTAGGGTTTTATATACATAGGTATCCACAGTTTTTAGTTGTACTTAGTATGAGGAAAAAGAAAATGTACAAATGCTCCATTTTTTGGAAGCTAAAGTCTGAGAATTTTCTAATTCATTTTTTGCATAAGTAGCCCACTTACATGATACAAATGCCAACAAGGTATAACAAATTATACAGTGAAGTCTCTCTTTTGTGTTCATCTTCTCCCTATTTTCACTTTGCCTCCATAGTTTCATTTTTTAAATAAAAATTATTTTTTTCAAAATTTATTTATGCATATACAGGTAAATGATAAATACATATTGTTTTGTACACCTTTTTTTTTTTTTTTTTTTTTTTTACTGATTCTTTCCCCCTCCCTCTCCATTTATCTATATACTAGAGGCCCGGTGCACTAAATTCATGCATGGGGGGCAGGGGGTGTCCCTCAGCCCAGCCTGCACCCTCTCCAATCTGGGACCCCTCGAGGGATGTCTGACTGCCCGTTTAGGCCTGATCCTACCGGGATCAGGCCTAAACGGGCAGTCGGACATCCCTCTCACAATATAGGACTGCTGGCTCCCAACTGCTCACCTGCCTGCCTTCCTGATTGCCCCTAACCACTTCTGCCTGCCAGCCTGATCACCCCCTAACCACTCCCCTGCCAGCCTGTTTTCCCCTAACTGCCCTCCCCTGCAGGCCTGGGTCCCCCCCCAACTGCCCTTCCCTGCAGGCCTGGTTGCCCCCAACTTCCCTCCTCTGCTGGCCTGGTCACCCCTAACTGCCCTCCTCTGCAGGCTTGATTGTGCCCAACTGCCCTCCCTTGCAGGCCTGGTCCCTCCCAACTGCCCTCCCCTGCTGGCCATCTTGTGGTGACCACCTTGTGTCCACATGGGGACAGGCATCTTTGACCACATGGAGGCAGCCATCTTGTGTGTTTGGAGTGACGGTCAATTTGCATATTATTCTTTTATTAGATATAGTAGAGGCCTGGTGCATGGGTGGGGGCCAGCTGGTTTGCCCTGAAGGGTGTCCCGGGTCAGGGTGGGGGTTCCCTTGGAACGTGGGGTGGCCTGGGTGAGGAGCCTGTGGTGGTTTGCAGGCCGGCCACCCACCCCCGGCGACCCAAGCGGAGGCCCTGGTATATGGGATTTATTTATCTTCTACAATTGAAACTTTGTACCCTGGAGCAGAGCCAAGCCTTCTGCTCGCTCCACGGTGGCAGCCATTTCTATTGGGATTTATTTATCTTCTATAATTGAAACTTTGTAGCCTTAAGCGTAGGCCAAAGCAGGCCAGGACTGTGGGAGCTTGGCTTCCTCCATCACTGGGGGCAACCCTAGCCTCCTGCTCTCTCCAGCTCCCTGGCTGCTGCCATTTTTCTTGGGATTTATTTATCTTCTATCATTGAAACTTTGTAGCATTGAGTGGATGCCTGGGCTGGCAAGGGCAGGCAGAAAGCTTGGCTTGCTCCATTGCCAGGGAAACCCAAGCCTCCCTCCTGCTCTCTCTGTGGCCACAGCCATCTTGGTTGGGTTTATTTGCACATTCGTTCTTGATTGGCTGGTGGGTGTGGCTTATGGGTATAGCAGAGGTATGGTCAATTTGCATATTACTCTTTTATTAGATAGGATTTCAGAGACCTTTTCATATCAAGAACATAAAGAGCTTTCTTTATCTTTTTTACAATCTATAGATTTCCACTGCATGAATTGAATTTGGTATTTTCCAAATTGTGTCAGTAAATTGTAAATTGCCTCAGAAGTATTAATATCTTTCTATAATATGTAATCTAATAGTGTTTATTCTCAGTAAAACTGTCAGATGTTTGTGCACGCTTGGAGCCAGCTTGTGTGTTTTTCCCTCTAGAATTGTTTACATGTGATATGTTTATTTTGAAGATAAAGAGCATTATTTATTTCTTTTTTATAAATTGTGTTTTCCAGATGATCTCAGGGATTCCATGATTCTGACCTCATAGTTGAAAAAGAAACATGCCAAGTCTAATTGTGGGAGTTACAGAGTGTTTTTAATTGCAGGAAAGAGCTACACAAGAAGCTCTAGGATGTTCTCTCTCCACTTGCAGGAGAATGCCAGAGAGCACAGGCTCTCCCTAGATTCCTGCCCTTATACAGTACTTCTCCCTTCCCTGTTCCAAAAGCTGCCTCATGGAGCCTGCAGTCAAGTGCAGTCCATCTAAGCCAGTGCTGTGATTTGTCTGAGGTTTTTGGCAGAAATGTTTTACAAGATTTGCCAGCCCACATGAATTAGTCCAACTTAACCACCTGATGATAAGAAATGGGAAGCTTTTGGTTGAAACAGAAAGCGGTTCACTTGCCACAGATATGGAAACCACAAAGAAAGAAACAAAAGATGTTTTGAGAGTTTTTTTTTGTTTTTTATTTTGAAATGGAGGGCTCTGTCTCTAGCTTCGAAAGACTCTATTTCTAGCTTTCTTGGCATCATGCTCACAACTTTTACTGTGATTTCTGCATGTGAGACTTACACCTGATGTAAAAAAAGACTGAAGCAAGATGTAATTTTCCCTTACATGTAACCATAAAGTTTATTTTAATGCAGTCAGATTGGTTTATTTTAATGCAGTCAGATTGTTAGGTCAGATGGCTAGTTGAGAGTATGGCACAAAGTAGCCATTCAATCAGTATTACTAAATAAATAATGTCAAGGAAATAAACCAAGCTGCTTCGAGACTCTCAACTTGTTAGGTATTTTGATGGGCTCAAACAATGTGTCAAGACACTAGTAGCTGACACGTTCTTTTTTCAATTTTTCTTTTTATTAACGAAATCAAGATTTTGCTCAGGGAAGATGATCCTAATTAGGGAAAAATCCTAATTACTCTAAGCCAGTTTGCTACTCTACTCTCCTTGCAAAATATTTATTTTAGGAATAGGGATGTGAAATAATCGTGAACAGTTAAATATAAAAGGCAATAATACTGGTTTTTTACATAATGAGATTTATTCATTGTGTGTGTGTGTGTGTGTGTGAAATATAAAGTAATTGTGTGAAGTTTCCTCACTCCTGAAAATGTGGCAGCTATTTTGACTGAGCTTCACTGAGGACAAAAAGCAATCTCTGAGGATGGCAGAGTAGGAAATGGGAAGAACTCAAGTCTTTGATAATGTTATCAAGCCCAGAATATACTAACTCTGGATCCTTGTTATGTATCATTCAAGTGATATAATACATTTTCTATATTATTTAAGTTTTGACTTGTTTTCCTTTATTTGCAACCAAAGGCATCCTGATACCAGATCTTAATATGCTACATTTGAAAAAACAAACAGCACTGATAACTCATTTGTGAAAGTGCATATATTCAAGTACACATTGGTCATATAGATTTGGACAAATGGCGGTTGGCGACTATACTTAATTTCTATTTGTTAAGTCCTCTGAAGAGACATGGATTTTGTACTAATGTAGAATTATTTGATGAATACAATGTCACAAGTTCAGAAGGTACTTACAGATTTTGAATAAAAGACACACTATCAGATTATTTTATAATCCCCTGAAGTTCTTGAATTACCATGCAGCTTTTCAAACAGCATAACTTACTTTCAAGAAAATCTGGAAGATCTGAAGGAGAACTCTGTTCCTCAAGAAGAGACAGTTTTCATGAAGTTTATGAATCCTTTCATGAAACTGGAATTTCTGACGAGGTGATAAAACCCTGAGATATGTTTGCACCAATTGCTCTGTGAAAGTATATTTTCTTATGGATTTACAGAACTCAAAACTGAGTTATTTTTATTGACGTAAATCTAAAATAAGAATTGAGTTCTGACCCATGAACATTTATATAGTTCCCCAGGAGAGTTCAGTTCAATCTGTTACATATCACCATTTGTACTGATCAATCATGGCTGATCAATGACGAGCACTAGGCATCCAGGGGTGGCAGCAATCCTTTCTTGGCTGAAACTCCAGTGTATTACTTTTATGTCAGTACACCTTTTCAGTAGCCTTGGGAACTGCACATTTATTAGGATCAATTTATAATTTACTTTTGTAGGAGATTATTTTGAAAAGCTAAAATTGAGGAAGCAGCTGTCAACAAGTTCATGATTTTAGATAGTCGATAGACATTTGCATGGAGAGCCAGAAAGAGGAAAATGCCTTTAGTCATATTTTTGTTATAAGATGCAATGAACTACTAAGCATCTTATTGACATTGTGGGGGAAAAGTTTATAAAATATCTGGTAAAAGTGGCATGATAAGTAAAAATTAATTTTGTTGTTTCTATTGTTAGTAATTGGTTATTTCTAAATTATAATTGGTATTTTCTTTATTCAATGTGTTGTCTGTATTAATTTATTTGAATAAACATTATCATATTTGTATGTTTATAAATCACTTCAACAAAATCTATTGTGATTTTAGTTTCATTAACCTTGTTTTCCATCAATGTTTGTCTTCAAAATTGCGGTTTCAGGGATCTAACTGTTCTAATTTGGGAATACCTGCTGTATATTGACTTTGGGACAGTGGTACAGTTTTTGTATTGCTGCTAAAAATCCATGTTTTTGAACAGTTTTAAACAATAAACATTTTCACGGAGTATATATTACACATATGTTTTACTTTTGAGAAATTTGGATTCTTCCTCTATATTTTTATTTCTAGATCTCATACATGAATGTCATATCTTAGCAAATGCTACATATGCTATTGTGATATAATAAAATATACATATTTGATCTTTGTGGCTCGCTCCTGGCACAGGACTCCTGAAACCCTTAAACTTGCCTGAGTGATAGGGGTGAGAGGAGCATCTTTTGTTATTCATTAGCAGCCCCCTTTACCTAAATCTGAGTTTATCCTAATGAGGTGACAAAGGATGGAGGTTGGTTGCCAGAGTCACCAACCCTGTGATTAGGTTAGAACTTTCAACCCCATTCCCTGAGTTAATTACCAACAGCGACTGATTTAATCAATCATACCTATGTAATGGAAACACCAAAAAACCCTAAACGGAGTCTGAGGTGCTCCCACCTGTGAAGTGGTTGGAGCCCCCTAAACTCCACCAGGACCTTTCTGGATCTTGCCCTGTATACCTTTTTGTTTGAATGTTCATTTGCATCTTTTATAATAAACTGGTAGTAGTAAATAAACCGGCAATAAACAAAGCATTTCCCTGAGTTCTGTGAGCTGTTTTATAGCAAACTATTGAACTTAAGGATGGAGTCATTGGAACCTCTAATTTGCAGCCAGGTTGGACAGAAGTATGGGTAACATGAGGGACCTAGGACTTGTGATTGGCATCTGAAGTGGAGGACAGTCTTGTGAGACTGAGCCCTTCACCTGTCTGTACCGGGTAGTTAGTGTCAGAATGAGTTAAATTGTATGACGGCCAGTTGGTGTCCAAAGAGAGTTGGAGAACTGCTTGGTGTAGAAAACCCATACATTTGATATTAACAGTGCTTTAAGTAGAAAAAGTTTATCTATCATCTATCTATCTATCTATCTATCTATCTATCTATCTATCTATCTATCTATATCTATCTATCTATATATATATACACATATATATATATTCTTATTCCTTTACTTAAACATACTATGAGTACCACAAATATGATATTTCTACAGCCAAAACTCATTCCTGCATTTGCATTCTTTAAAACTACTTCTCTGTTTTTCTATTTTTTTCCTACACCCTTCATAGTGACTCAGATTTGAAACTTCAGAACCATTTTTTATTTCATCTTCTCCTTCAACTCCAGTATATAATCTGCTGCCAAAATGCATTTTCTGCTTTGGGTGGTATTTGAAATCAATCAAATACCAAACATGTATTAAGCCCTCCATATGCTCACTACTGTGATAGCTATACTGGGGACACACAAGGGATCTTAAACTTGATGCAACAAAAGCATAGAAGTTCACACCCAGGTGGTCTCACCATTTTTCTTGTCTGCCTGAATAAAAAGTACCAGCATTAACTTGTTCAGCAAGTAGTCACCATATGCACAGATATGACACCATTTCTATCCACTAGGGCTTATGAATTAGATGTCTAATTTGTGGGAGGACTATGTTGCAAGAATCTCAGCATGTTGAATATGAGCACAAAGTATAACAACAAGAAATCACAGACCAAATAACCCACAGGGGATGAGCCATTAGTACAAGAAGTGTAGTCTGGATCTTAGATTGGAACCTTAGCTTCTTTGACCCTCCTGAGAAGATAACTATGAGTATGGGTATAAGTAATATGTCTCGCCTTGCCCTGCTAACCCCTGAGAGAGCTTAGACTGGGTAGATGGAATGCCTTAATTTTTGCATCTAGTACCTCTTACAGACCAGTATATCAAGACCATCACTCACCAAATCTCTTCTGAAATTGATTTTTGGTATCCTTACCAATTGTTCATGCCATTTACTACCAGCCTTTACAGATGATCAGAATTCAGGGTGATGATTACTAGCATAGAGATACCCAAGCGAGGCCCATGGCGTGCCATAAGACTGGCACCTCCCTTTCGAGGCTCTGGGGCAGAGTGAGGAGGGGAATCAACACAGATGCTTTAGAGGAGGTAACATCTGAATGGACACTTACAGAACAAGTGTGAGTCACCCGGCTGAAGGAGATTAGGGAGAGCAATTCAGGCAGAGAACATAGAGCGCGTAATGGCTTAGAGAGATAAGAGAGCATGGCACTTTCAGAGAACTGTAAATTCAGATGTGGAGGATAGTATACAAAGCAGTGGGGGAGAAGGGAGTGTAAGTAAGGCTGGACTGAACTGGGTGTCACAGGCCAGAACATTAAGTTCCTGATGAGCCAGGCTCCAGAGTTCCTGAAGGCTATGAGTAATCTGAAGAGAATTTAATGGAGGAATGTGACATGATTATATATATATATATATATATATATATATATATATATATATATATAATACACACACACACACACACACATATATATATACACACACACACACACACACACACACACACACACACACACACACACATACCACATATATATCCCAAACACCACTACAATGGCCTTTAAAATAATGGATTATAGGAGGATAAGACAAGAAGCAGAAAGTGCAATCAGGAGGCTGTTGCCATAATCTAAGCAAGAAATAATGAGTATTAAATAGCTGCAGTGCCATTGAGAATGGAGGGAAGAGAGGATTCAAGAGCATGGTGGTTCAAGGAGCAGAGGGAGTGAGAGAGAACGGGTTTCTGTCTTAGGCAACTGAGAAAACAGAGCTGGAACTTAGAGTGTAAGTGACTGATGAAAGGGCCCTGCCCAATTTAGCATGGCCAGGTTTTCAGAGGGGTGATTAAGAAAAATGCTGAGGTAAGGCCCCTGGCTTTGATGGCCACTAGAGAATTTCTAGGGGCCTCAGTGAAGTGAGGGGGGGAATGTCAGCCACGTTATAGGGCTTCAAGCAGGGAAGAAGTGGAATGAAGCTTAGACCAGTTTCACCTTTAGATTTCCGGCACAGAGAGGAAGGTGAAACATGATGACCGATGGAAGGAATACCAGGGTAAAGGAAAGTGTTATCGTTAATTTAAAAATTGTAAGTGAGACTTAAGCATGTTTGTAGACTGAGAGGGAGAGATTGCAGACCAAAGAGGAATTAGAACGATGAAAGGAACAAGGGCCCAGAAGAGTTAGGAAGGGATAGAGATAATAATGAAAGGGGTGGGTTTAGTGTTGGGGAAAACGACTATGAATGAACCCTTTTCTCTAAGATAGGAGGGAAGGAAGAGATCATGTGAGACGAATAAAGGAATTTTATACGGAAAGGAGAACATGACTGTAGAAGAGGTTTTTTTATTTTTTATTTTTTACAGAGAGGAAGGGAGAGGGATAGAGAGTTAGAAACATCGATGAGAGATAAACATCGATCAGCTGCCTCCTGCACACCCCCTACTGGGGATGTGCCTGCAACCAAGGTATGTGCCCTTGACCAGAATTGAACCTGGAACCCTTCAGTCCACAGGCCGACGCTCTATCCACCGAGCCAAACCGGTTAGGGCTGTAGAGGAGTTTTGAGGTAAACAACACGAAACCAAAGAAGTTAGTGTGAACAGTGTCCATCTCTCTGGGTGACACTGGCTGCTCCTGGCTCAGCAGCTCAGGGAATGTGACTGGCAGCCCGTGGAGCGGGAGCAAGGGCTCGTGGGGGATCAATTAGCATGGATTCGCAGAAAAACCTCTCAGCATGGTTTTGTAACCCTTTTTCAGGGTTCAGTGCCTGTTAGGGACTCCGAGGAAAGACTAAGGGAAGACCAAGAGAGCGATCTAACAGCAGTCTCCTTACATCCCATGCCTCACACTCTGCATCCACTCTACATGATGTCTGTTTCTCAATTCACACATGTTCTCCAAGTTTATCAGCAGCCGTGTCTCAACAGCCAGGCACAGTGCTCACCAGAGTGTGCGTTTGTGAAAGACACGAAGAAGCAGAGAGGAGAAGGCCAGATAAGGAATCTCCTTCATCCCTGACACGTCAGTGTACTTGCTGTTTACAGGATGGAAAACTTTTGCTTTTTCCTGCCTCTGCATCTTTGCTCAGGCTTCTACCAGAATTTCCTTCTTTTACCATCTGAACGCACAACAGTTATGATCCACCTTACATGCTCCCCTTGGAAGCCTTCTCTGGTCACCTCCCCTAGACTAGCTCTCTCTCATCTCTGAATGTCTCTGCTACTATGCATAGCTGCTGTGGACTTCATTGTCTATAATAATAAGAGCATAATATGCTAATTAGACCAGACAATCTTCCAGACATCCTTCCCGATGACCTTCTGGACGAAGCCCAGGCTGTGAGGAAAGCCCATGTCCTGGGTGCTGGAGGGAAGCTGGTGCCAGCAGCTGGGGGAAGGAAGGCCTACTCTTGCACAGATTTTGTGCATCGGGCCTCTAGTATTTTATATTCCCTTATTGGTTTTTTGTATGTTTACCAACCTCATTTAGTGTGGTTCTTGGGTATCACAACCATATATTACATTTATTTTATCTTAGACTACAGACTGCCATACAATAAATACTCAATAATATTTTATTTAAAAACATATGAAATAAACAAAGGAGAGCTATCAAATGATAAATATCTCTGAGAGACAATGGCATGGTAAAAAGACCATGAAATTAAAGTTAGGCAACCCTTAATTTAAATCACAGCTTATAATCAGATCACTAGCTCAGTGAACTTTGACTAGTTACTTAACCTCTCGGAGTTTCCATTTTCTGAACTATAAAATTACTACTTTGCAGTCTTAAGAAGATTAGAAATGATGTAATCACCTAGCAAAAAGCTTGGTACATAGTAAATATTCAATAGAGAGTACTTCTTATTTGCTTGATTGTCTGTTCTTTTATTTTTAAAGCGTAACAGAGTTGCAAAGACACAAGAATATATTCTTTACTAGTGACCCAGTGCACAGATTCATGCACATTGAAATGAAATTAATTAGAAGGCAGCCGGCGGGGCAGGACTGGGCAAGACGAGCAGGACACGCCCTGGAGCCAACCTTCCGAGGTCCCTCCCAGGCTGACCACCCCTGGGGTGGCGCCATGGCTCTAAGGGCATCTTCAGAGTGAGCGGGTCCCTCCGGCAGGTGGGGTCCTTTGGCCTGGCCTGCAGGGATCGGGCAGAAACCTCCTCTCCCACATCCCCCAAGGGGTCTCGAAGTATGAGAGGGCACTCTGCAAAGTTGCTGTCATACAGGGTGTGAAAGGCAAATGTAAGTGTGCAGTAAACCAGACTCAGGGCCGACAGTGCTCCAGCAACAACATAACCCATGGTGAAAGGTGGAATTGCATGGCCCCAAGAGGAATTGGGCTCTCTCCTCTCTGGTTTCAGGGTGTGTCACCCAAGAATCACTGCTGCCAAGTCACTTCAGCACAGCAGCTCCTGCATTGAACATCTGCCCCCTGGTGGTCAGTGCAAGTCATAATGACCAGTCGGATGGAGGGGGGACACTTAGCCCATTAGCCTTTTATATAGATAGATAGCTTAAATAGTAACTACAGGAAGCTAGAAATAAACTATTGACATGCATTAAACTGAACTGGAAGAAACCCAAGGCATTCTGTTTATAATCTGGCCTTGCATCCTGTAAGCAATTGGCCACAGCGGCTGATGGATGCAGCAGAAGGACGTCAGGTGCTGTCAACCTCACTGCTCAGTGCAGGTGCTTATCCAGGGGTCTGCACTAACCACGCAGAAAATGGCCTCATGCGCAGAAGGTCCGGGCTTCACTTTGTTCAGTCTGAATAGTTGACTATGGCCAATCTGCCACAGGGAATAATCCTAGCCTAACCAGATGGAGGGATCAATTCACCAAGTATTGTCTCTTTCTCATTTCTAATGACTATAAGTGCATGAAGTCATTTTTCTATTAAGCAAACATCTTTTATACTAAAAAAGTTTATGGTTAATCTGGAGGAATTCTTTGCCCAGGAGTTCTGGAATCAGTGAACATCTTGCTGGGTGAGCAGCAGGGAACTGAGGTCTGCCACCCAAAGTGAAAACAGGCCACAGTGCAATGCAGCCACTGGGGTAATTGGATGTGTATTCAGGGAACCACACGGTTGCCAAGGAGAAATGCACTGTGATAGGGTGTTTAGAATAGAGCAAGTATTTTAGGGAGAGGAAAAAATAGCCAATTCTATTTTGCCAGACATCATTTGTAAATACCTTTCCATCCAAAGATGAAAGATTATATGCAAACAAGTATGCCAATAACTCTTTTCAACAAACACTTGTCTAAACTTGGCAAAGAAATGTAGCATTTTCAAGAGCGTTGTTGCAATGATGTGCTTCTCTGCTAACATCAAACAGAGGCGGCTAACCCATGCTGTCCTCAGAGCCTCCTTCTTGAAAGGTGTGTGGGTAGAGATGTGGGCGCAGCAAGCTCTGTGACTGGATTCCTGGAACTGGTGGTAATAACCTGGCTGATACAGGTGTAGCAGGTGCTCTAGTGCTTTAGGTGTCTCTCAAAGGCCATCCTCCAGGCTCCCTCCTCCCTAAGCTCTTGTCTCCATACTCCCTCTTGCATATTCTCTGCTTCCGTTATGCTCAGCTACTCACAGTATCTACAATAAGCCATGCTCCTGCTTCCTCGCCAGCTACTCTGCATGTTGTTGCCTGTGCCTCAACACACCTATGAACTTTTCCGCCTGGGCAATTCCTAGTGTCCCTTCAGGAGTCAGCTTTGACATCCCCCTTAAGAAAGTCTTCCCTGAACAGACCGTAAGATGCTTCCGCCCTGTTCTCCCATATTACAGGGCACTTCCCCAAACATAACACATGCCACATTAAATATAGAGATTACCTGTTTGTCTCTCCATTAGTCTAAAACTCCTGAGAGGCAGATGCTGGATCTTGTTCATAGTTAGATCCTCAGTGCCCAGCAAGTCACTTGGGACATAATAGGTGATAAGTATGATGGATTAATGAATAAATAAGTGTACTCCCCAATAGCCTAGTAACAGCATGTTAATAGGGTGACTAAATCATTGTTTTGCTCCCGATGTTCCTTGTCTTGGAAAAATCCCCCAGTCCTGGGCAATCCAGGACAGTTGATCATTCTGCATGTCAGCCAAAATATGAAGTACATCACACTGCAGACATGAGTTAATGTGTATGGCAGGTAGCAACAGCTTAGTCACCACTGTGGTTAATATCATCCTAAAAATGAAATACTTATAACAGATGATTCCGAAATTCCTTCCCAGCCCAACATTAATCCTGTGACTTCAGTTTTGGGGTGGTAGCTGTAAAAATGATTCCAAAGACTGGTAGTCTGAGGCTAGTCAGTAAATTTTAATTTAAGTGCTGTAGCTGCATCACTACCATGTGGGGAATGTTTTGCATCAATTCCTGGTCCATAAAAGAGTTTCTGAAACTATGGGGTTTTTAATCTAACTCCTGCCTGGCTGAAAAAGATTTACACCTTCATCTTAGTGTTTGACCATTTTTTAAAAAAATACATTTTTATTTATGTCAGAGAGGAAGGGAGAGGGAGATAGAGATAGAAACATCAACGATGAGGATGAAAGAGAATCACTGATCAGCTGCCTCCTGCACACCCCACACTGGGGATTGAGCCTGCAACCTAGGCATGTGCCCTGAGTGGGAATTGAAACATTACCTCCTGGTTCATAGGTCAAAGCTCAACCACTGATCCACTCCAGGTGAGCTGTTTGACCCTTTTCTTTCTAGTTCACATGGGATTTTTCAAAAACACAAGTTAATAATCCCAACCCCTTGCCATTTAAACAAATGACATATTCTATGTATCCAAAGAATAAGTTATTACTTAGTCCAGCAGAAGTTTTGTGTGAAACTGACTTTTTTGTTGTTTTTCTTTTTTTTTTCTGAGATGTACTGCTTGTGTGTGAATCCCTACACACTTCAGTATGGAAAAGCAATTTTATTTTCCCCTAGAAATTCAGAAACAGTGGCTCAGTGTTTTATGGGGGAGCAGAGAGCACTTGTGAGACATGAGGAATCTGAGCATGGGTATAGTGGGGCCTTGGAGGAGAAAGATTGTATGAGGAAAAAAGAGGATGGGGAACCTTGTGAGGGGCTGTTGAGTCATAATTAATGTGGGTGAATGGAGTTGTGACAAAGTCACTTTCTCTGAAGGTGGGTATGTGGAGACCTCGGGCAATGAGATGATGCTGTGCATGGCCCAGAAATGAGATGATGCTGTGCATGGCCCAGAGGTTCTAGTCTGATATGCAACAGGGGTTCTGCAAAGCCTTGGGGAGCAGAAATAACCATCATGGTAGCCACGGTGCTGCCAGAGTTCTTCCCAGTTTGGGACTAGACCTTCCCTGGACTTTGCGTTTGTGCTGCATTGAGTCCTTTGGGGGGCCCTGTGTGATACCGGGACTGGGCAGGCATAAGAGGATAAAAATGAACCTTCTGATGTGGTGGTTTTAAAATACGTCCATAGGCAAAAGGTGGGACCTAATTCCCCTCACTCTGGGTGTGGGCTGTCCTTGTGATTTGCTTCTCATGAATAGAATACGGTGGAAGTGACATGTGACCTTTAAGAGCATATCATAAGAGGCATGTGGCCTTCGCCTTGCTCTGTGTCTTGCATCACTTGTTCTTCAGTCATGAGGACACCCAAGAAGCCTATGGAGAGGCCACATGACAAGGAACTGAGACTATCTGCCAGCGAGGAACTGGACCAGAGCATCCTGCCAAAGCCAGGTGAATGAGCCACCTTGGGAGCGGATCTCCCAGTTCCAGTCAAGCCTTCAGATGGCTGTCACTCAACCAACAGCTTGACTGCAACCTCATGAAGCGCCCTGAGGTAGAATCACACAGATAAGAAGCTCTCAACTTCCTGACCCAGAGAAACTCTGAAATAATAAATATTTGTAGTATTTCTTAACTACTAAATTTTAGAGCAATTTGCTAGGCAGCAATAGCAACTAATATATCTACCAATTCAGAGATGGAATCTTAGGCTTGTTTTAATAAAATTTGCTGAAATAAAAGAATATGACTCCACTTACCCTCTGAGTAGTATGTTGTAAATCTATGCATTTCCTCTCTACTCTGCTCCATGGTGGTTTGGAGTCTGGCCTCCGGAGACTGGTATTCTTATGGTGGTAAACTCTGGAACCATCATGTAGTTTCAGGACCAGCAACTATATTCAGTTATGACAAGTCAACATGAAAAATCAAGTCAGCAGGAAAACTGAGAATGAGAAAAGAGATTTGCTTCCTGAGAGAAAGGGCAAGCCTCTCCATGAAGATCCTAGTTTTTAGCAGAACCCACTATATTTTCTTCATTGGGATTCTATGAGATTCCATGGTATCTTTCCAATTGCTCTGTTTTTATTTGAGACTAGAGGCCCAGTGCACAAAATTTGTGCACTGGGGCGGGGGGGGGGGATAGGGGCGGGGGGCGTCCCTCAGCCCGATGTGCCCTCTCACAGTCCAGGACCCCTTGGGGGATGTCCACCTGTCGGCTTGGGATCGGGCCTAAGCTGGCAGTTGGATATCCCTCTCACAGTCTGGGATCCCTCTTGCAGTCCTGGACCCCTCACTCCTTACCGCCTGCCTGCTTGCTGCTCCTTACTGCTTGGCTCGCTGGTCCTTATCACTGCTGCAGAGGCGGGAGAGGCTCCCGCCACCACCACTGCACTCGCCAGCTGTGAGCTTGGCTTTTGGCTGAGCGGTGCTCCCCCTGGGGGAGCACACTGACCACCAGGGGGCAGCTCCTGTGTTGAGCGTTTGCCCTCTGGTGGTCAGTGCGCATCATAGCGACCGATTGTTCCACTGTTCAGTCAATTTGCATATTAGGGTTTTATTGTATAGAATAATTTGAACAGTTTTTTTCTTCCTTGCAACCAAATGGCCCTTTTAAGACAGCATCCCAGCATCCCTTGTTTCTGATCAATTATTTCTACTCTGTAACAGCATCTGTGAAACAAAAGAAATTGACGTTGGGGTCATGTTTTCAGCAAGGCTAGTTCTTACAACACAAGACTCGACAACATACATGAAACTATTCTATAGCAAAAACAATTCTTATAGCAAGCTAACCTCTAACAAGCAAGTCATTCCTGGAGGGCTTCAGGGTATAGTCCAAGGTGAAGAATAGTAATTTCATAGCTGAGTGTAAAGAATATAGAAATATGCTCCCCTCTTGAGTAAAATGTGTTCTAAGCAACCTCAAATTCTGGGGAAAATTAAAGACTTCAACCAAAAATGTTCCAAAAGCCACATAAGATATGTCTGAAGAGTCAAAATGTTTTTTGGATTTCTCACTTAAATTCCAATAAATGGTAAATATTTGAGACATGAAAATATGAAGTACACACATTTAAGAAACTTAATCTATGATTAAAAATAAATAAAGTGCAAGAAAACAAAGTAGAAAATCAACTGCTCTAGCCCTAGAATAAAGACTATGAATAATTTCCTGAGAACGGAAAACCCTGCATGCCTCTGAGAGTGCTGCATTGATTCCTAACAGTTAGGTGGGGGAATGTCATCTTGCAACTGCAAAGTGTGTTAGACAGATATTTACTGGCAATCTTCCAGAAGAAAGCAACCCATATGTGGTGGAAATTCAACATAGCTGAGGTTACTGTTCAAAAATAAAGAGTCATTTGCAGGGTGAGGAGACTTGCTTGTACCACCCACATTCCAATACTTGCTGTTGATTTCTGAAAGGTTTTGTTTACTGGTTCAATCTGACCTGATTTGAGCCTCTGGGGATTCCCCATTGGCAGCTTCTATTGCAAATTTATTTTTAGTTCAGAGGTGATTTGAATAAAAACTGACTGTTCAGGTTGTCAGTATTATGAAAACATAGAAGGACATACACATACCCACATACACACGATTCCACTAGGGAGACATTGTGGCACTTTTAGTAAAGTTTATTTAAAAGCAATTTTTTTCTGCTCAAAATTCCTTCTGTTAAAGACCCCAAATAATTTTCCAGAACACCCACTGGACAATTTATTTAAAAAAATTCTGCGATGGAGATTTTAGAGATCAGAGCAACATGGGAAACAAAAGACCATTCAATCAAATGATTTTTTCCCCCTAAAAATGTTAAGGAATCTCTTTGGAGGCTGTAGAGAAGCAACTTGGGTCCCCTCTGATAGGCACAGGCCCCATTGGAATGCTGAGGAGATGCCTTCGCTTTGCGCTTTTGGAGATCTGGGTGGGATGGAAGAACACAGTGGCATTTGGGGTTTGGCAAAACCTTTCAAATTATTTTTCAAACACTTTAGGTTTGGCAAAGGCAGATTCAATTTTACCAAATGCCTTTTTCATGACTTTGGGACTCAAGTGTACCTCAAGGAAAATTTAATCCAGATGCTTTTGATTTACTTATTCTTAAGTCATCAAATTATTGTCTTGAAACAATTAATTAATGCTCAATAAGTTCTTTTGAAACTAGTTAATAAAATTGTACCTTTCCTCTGCCCTGAATGTCAAAAATTTGGAAACGTCATATTTTGTTTCCTATTTAGAACCTTGTATGAGGCAGTTCTAAGATTAGCTAAAAATATAGCCTATGGCTACTGGATAATATGGTTACAGGATCACACAATTTTTGAGTTACTCTTTTCCTTAGTACAAGATTCCTTCCTACATCTTTCTGAGCAGACATTCATCTTCCTTCTTATCAACACACAGCTGGAAATGGTCTCCTCCACTCTTGGATAACTCTAAATGCAGGTTTTTCCTAACCTGTGATCGAGTTCACAGTAGGCAGAGTGGTTATTAACCAGGGAGATGGTGCAATGGCGACCTGAGAAATGTCAGCCTTCCTTGAAGTCAGCTCTCTAGGTTTACAACTAGACAATTTGCTTGCATGGGAGTCCCAGAGGCACTGCAAATCCCAGACATTGATCTTATTTCTACATCCAAACCTACTTTTTATTCCTATCTTTTCCAGCTCAAAGAATGGTACCGGGGGGGAAAAAGATGGCGGCTGGCAAGGACGGGGGTGAGGGAGAGGAAGTGAGTGAGTGAAGGTATGAAAGGAGAGTGTGTGGATGTGTGTGGTGTGTGTGAGTGAGTGAGGGACAGTTAAATCTCACAGGAGCAACAGGGGCTTGCAGACAGGCTCTCCTTGACAAGGAGAGACTACCACTGCTGTGGGCACTCCCCGGACGGCGGGACTCCAGCACGGAGCCCACGCCATGTTGAAGGGGAGAATGGCCTTTTTTAGGAACTCATCAACACCACCAACCAGACAGGCCTTGGAACTGCCCCACCACCCAGCAGCCACTCCAGCCAAAATCCTGCTACCCCATCTGCAGACCCGCAGACACTGGGACCTCCACCTCTGAAGGTGCATCGCTCGGCAGCAGTAAGTGCGACCTCCCCCTCCCCAGCAGCAGAACTCTGGATTCGCCCCTTTCCAGCCGCGCAGGCAGCCAGAGCACTCCACTCCTTAGGCAGTGCCTGGGAGCCGCTGAGAGCACCTGAGGGTGTGATTCTGCACAGACAAGGGTGCGTGGCCCCACAGTAGAAATTCTGAATTCCCTCCTCCTAAATAACTGTCCACATTCACCCCAGTGGCTCAACCTCAGTGCCAGGACCCCTCAGAGTGCATCAGAGCTCTGCACCCAGCAAATGCACCTCCACAGATGCTAAATTCCAACAGGCAGGCACCCTGAGCCCATCTACCCACAGGGCACTCGTGGGAGCCACTGTGAGCTCTCCCTGGGTGCGAACTTGAACAAACAGGGACACTCCCCCCCCCCCCCCCCCCTGCCGCAGCAGTAGAAATTTTGAATTCACTCATCCTAGATACCAGCCCACAGGCACCTCAATTACGTGGCTACACTGCCAGGGCCCTTCAGAGTCCTTCAGTGTGCCTCGCTAGCAAACATACCATGGGTGCTTTTGTGAGCCGCCACTGGGAGTAAGCGTCTATCCACCACAGGTGTAACAGCAAAAGCTAAGTCTGCCCACCCCACAACTATAGAACTCTGGGCACCACAGTCACACCTTTCCAGAGTGCAGGCCCCCTGAGCCCCATCACCCCAATAGACGGTTCCCGGGTGCCACTGTGAATCCCTTCTGGGCACGTGTGATTTCAATTAAGGGTGCAAGACAGCAAAAATTGGGACACTCCCCTCCACGGTGGCTGACTTCTAGACACCGCAGTTGTGCCTCTCAAGCTCGCAGGCCTACATCAAGAGAACCCAAATAGCTCAAGTAGGGAGCTACACTAGATTAACAAGCCCAGGAAAACTGAGAGATTACGCCAGTAGCACCATCCCCAAAAGAACCTGGGTAGCAAAGCAGTTGGATCTACAATTAAAACATTACAGGAAAACATGGGAAGACAAAAAAGCAATCCCCGAAGGAAAGAAAAAGAGGAATCACCAGAAAGGGAGTTAAATGAATTCGAGGCTAGCAGCTTATCAGAGATAGAATTCAGGGTAATGGTTATAGGGATGTTTAAACAGCTGGATGACAAATACACACAACTCAATGACAAATACACACAACTCAATGAGAACTATAAGGAGCTGAATGAGAATGTCACCAACATGAAAAAAAAAAACACCAAGAGGAGATGAAGAATGACATAGCTGCAATAAAGAACACAATGGAAGGCTTAAACAGTAGACTAGAAGAGGCTGAGGACTGCATCAGGGAATTAGAAGACAAGGTAGGAAAAAACACACAAACACAGCAGCTGCTGGAAAGAAGACTTAAAAAGCAAGAGGAGAGCCTAAGGGAGCTTTGGGACAACACAAAACGAAACAACATTCACATAATAAGAATACCAGAAGGAGAGGAAGAGAAGCAAGGAATAGAAAACCTGTTTGAAGAAATAATGACAGAAAACATCCCTGATATTGGCAAAAAAAAAAAAAAAAAAACCTATGCAAATCCAAGAAGTACATAGAGTCCCAAAGAAGTTGAACCCCAAGAGACTGACACCAAGACACATCATAATTAAATTGGCGAACACCAACGACAAAGTAAAAATCTTAAAGGCTGCCAGAGAGATACAGAAAGTTACTTACAAGGGGTCTCTTATTAGAATATCAACTGATTTCTCAACAGAAACACACCAGGCCAGAAGGGAATGGAATGAAATATGCAAAGTGATGCAAAGCAAGGGACTGAATCCAAGAATACTATACCCAGCAAAACTATCATTCAAAATTGAAGGTGGAATCATGAGCTTCACAGACAAAAAAAGGGCTAAGAGAGTTTATCACTACCAAGCCAGCAATGCAAGAAATGCTAAAGGGACTGCTGTAAAAAGAAGAGAAAGGCAAGAAGAAACACAAACACTAAGGAAAAATATGACAACAAACATGTACTTGTCAATAATAACATTAAACGTAAATGGATTAAATGCACCAATCAAAAGACATAGGGCAGCTGAATGGATAAGAAAACATGACCCATATATTTGCTGTCTACAAGAGACCCACCTCAGAGCAAAGGATTCACACAGACTGAGAGTGAAGGGATGGAAAAACATTTTTCAGGCAAATGGAAATGAGAAAAAAGCTGGGGTTGTGATACTTATATCTGATAAAATAGACCTCAAAGTAAAGGCCATAATAAGAGATAAGGAAGGCCACTACATAATACTAAAGGGAGCAATTCAACAAGAAGATATAACTCTGGTAAACATATATGCACCCAATGCAGGAGCACCCAAATACATTAAAATTTCCTGGAAGATATCAAGGGAGAGATCAACAACAATACAATCATAGTAGGAGACTTTAATACACCACTGACATCACTGGATAAATCCTCTAGACAAAAAATCAGCAAAGAAACAGCAATTCTAAATGATATACTATATCAGATGGACCTAATTGACATCTTCAGAGCATTGCACCCCAAAGCCACAGAATATACGTTCTTCTCAAGTGCACATAAATAGACCACATATTGAGTCACAAGCAAAGTCTCCCCAAATTCAAAAAGATTGAAATCATACCAAGCATTTTCTCAGACCACAATGGCATATTATTAGAAATAAACTACAATAAAAACATTCCAAAAAATTCAAACACTTGGAAGCTGAATAGCATGCTACTAAACAATGATTGGGTTATCAACGAGATCAAAAAAGAAACTAAAAACATCCTGGAGACTAATGACAATAAAAACACAACATTGCAAATCCTATGGGACACAATGAAAGCAGTTCTGAGAGGGAAGTTTATAGCTCTACAGGCCTACCTCAAAAAACAAGAAAAAATGGTAATAAATCATCTAACTCTACAACTCAAAGTATTAGAAAGAGAGCAACAAGAAAAGCCCAGTGTAAGCGAAAGGAAGGAAATAATAAAGATCAGAGCAGAAATGAATGACATAGAGACAAAAAAAAAATACAAAAGATCAATAAAACCAAGAGCTTGTTCTTCAAAAGGATAAACAAGATTGATGAACCTCTAGTCAGGCTCACCAAGAAGCAAAGAGAGAGGACCCAAATAAACAAAATCAGAAATGAAAGAGGGGAAATAACAACACACCCCACAGAAATACAAAGGATTGTTAAAAAATACTATGAACAACTCTATTCTAACAAACTAGACAACCTGGAGGAAATGGACACATTCCTAGAAAAATACAACCTTCCAAAACTCACTCAGGAAGATTTAAAAATCTCAATAGGCTGATAACTATGGAAGAAATTGAAGCAGTCATCAAAAAGCTTCCAGCAAACAAAAGCCTGGGGCCAGATGGCTTCACAGGGGAGTTTTACCAAACATTCAAGGAAGAACTAAAACCTATCCTCCTCAGACTATTTCCGAAAATTCAAGAGGAAGGAACACTTCCAAGCTCCTTCTATGAAGCCAGCATCACCCTAATAGCAAAACCAGATAAAGATAACACAATGGAAGAGAATTACAGACCAATATCCCTCATGAACATAGATGCCAAAATCCTCAACAAAATTCTAGCAAATCGGATCCAGCACTACAACAGAAAGATCATACACCATGACCAAGTAGGATTTATCCTGGGGATGCAAGGATGGTATAATATTTTCAAATCAATAAACATGATACATCACATAAACAAATTGAGAGATAAAAACCACATAGTCATATCAATTGATGCAGAAAAAGCATTTGACAAATCCAACACCCTTTTTGATAAAAACTCTCAGCAAGGTGGGAATAGAAGGATCATACCTCAACATAATAAAAGCCATATATGACAAACCTACAGCCAACATCATACTCAATGGGCAAAAACTAAAACCATTTCCCCTACGAACAGGAACAAGACAGGGATGCCCACTCTCACTACTCCTGTTCAACATAGTGCTGGAAGTACTACCCATTGTGATCAGACAAGAAGAAGAAATAAAAGGCATCCAAATTGGAAAAGAAGAAGTAAAACTGTCCTTATTCACAGATGACATGATACTGTACATAGAAAACCCTAAAGACTCCATCAAAAAATTATTAGACTTAATAAATGAATTCGGCAAGGTAGCAGGATACAAAATTAATGCCAAGAAATCTATGGCATTTCTATATACCAATAATGAACTTACAGAAAGAGAGACTAAAAAAGCAATCCCATTTACCATCACACCAAAAAAATTAAGATACCTAGGAATAAACTTAACTAAGGAGGTAAAAGACCTATACGTGGAAAACTACACAACACTGAAAAAAGAGATAGAGGAAGGCATAAACAGATGGAAGAACATACCATGTTCATGGATTGGTAGAATCAACATCATTAAAATGTCCATACTACCCAAAGCAATCTATAAATTCAATGCACTTCCCATTAAAATACCAACGGCATATTTCACAGACCTAGAATGAACCTTCAAAAAATTCACCTGGAATAAAAAAAGACCCCGAATAGCTGCAGCAATTCTGAGAAAGAAGAACAAAGTAGGGGGGGTCTCAATACCAGATTTCAAGCTGTATTACAAAGCCACTGTTCTTAAAACAGCCTGGTACTGGCACAAGAACAGACATATAGACCAATGGAATAGAATAGAGAACCCAGAAATCGACCCAAACCACTATGCTCAATTAATATTTGACAAAGGAGGCAAGACCATACAATGGAATCAAGACAGTCTCTTCAATAAATGGTGTTGGGAGTGCTCAGCGCGCCTTCGAGCCCGGCAACTTCCCAGCGATCAGATCCTCGGACTTGCCTCACAGCATGGCCCCAAACGCCAGTCCTCGCTCCCACCTCAAACGAAGAAACTGAAACTGGCTCCAGCCCCCAAGCCTGAAACTGGCTCCAGCCCCCAAGCCGGAGAAGAAGCCGACCCCTCCGGACGGACGTGCCGAAGGGAGAAAAAGAACAGCAAGAAGCGATTGAACATACTGATGAAGTACAAAATGAAATAGACACACTTAATGAACAAGCCAGTGAGGAGATTTTGAAAGTAGAACAGAAATATAACAAACTCCGCCAACCATTTTGGTCAGAATTGATTGCCAAAATCCCAAATTTTTGGGTAACAACATTTGTCAACCATCCTCAAGTGTCTGCACTGCTTGGGGAAGAGGATGAAGAGGCGCTGCATTATTTGACAAGAGTTGAAGTGACAGAATTTGAAGTTATTAAATCAGGTTACAGAATAGATTTTTATTTTGATGAAAATCCTTACTTCGAAAATAAAGTTCTCTCCAAAGAGTTTCATCTGAATGAGAGTGGTGATCCATCTTCAAAGTCCACTGAAATCAAATGGAAATCTGGAAAGGATTTGACAAAACGTTCAAGTCAAACACAGAATAAAGCCAGCAGGAAGAGACAGCATGAGGAACCAGTAAGCGTCTTTACCTGGCTTACTGACCATTCTGATGCAGGTGCAGATGAGTTAGGAGAAGTCACCAAAGATGACATTTGGCCAAATCCTTTACAGTACTACTTGGTTCCTGACATGGATGATGAAGAAGGGGAAGGAGAAGAAGATGATGATGCTGATGAAGAAGAGGAAGGGTTGGAAGATATTGATGAAGAAGGGGATGAGGATGAAGGTGAAGATGATGAAGATGATGATGAGGGTGAAAAAGGAGAGGAAGATGAAGGAGAAGATGACTAATGAACACTGATGGATTCCAAACTTTTTTAATTTTCTCCAGTCCCTGGGAGCAAGTTGCAGTCTTTTTTTTCCTTTTTCTTTTTCCCCTCCTCTTGTGCTCAGTCGCCCTGTTTTTGAGGTCTCTTTTTCTCTCCTTAACACCATGGTTCTCACCTTATTTGTGGGGGAAGTACCTTGAGCAGAATACAGTGGGAAAAGAATCTTTGCCCCTTTCTGTTCAAAATTCATTTTTATCTCTTCCTGTCTCAAGAAAAACTTAATGGAATCAACACCACCATGCTCTGTGGGAAAAAAGAAAAACCTTCTGCTCCCTTAGTTCTGCTGGGAGCTGGAGGTTGCTAGGTCCCTGTGTAGTAGTGCATAGAATTCTAGCTTTTTTCCTCCTTTCTCACTCATTTGTGGAATATAATGAACGGCATAGACTGATGAACAAGAACAGATCCAGAGACTGAGAAACGTTGATCAGAACCTCAAACCTCAGGGAAGGAGGGGGTCGGTGGGAGTAAGGGGGAGAGATCAACCAAGGGACTTGTGTGCATGCATATGAGCCTAATCAATGGACACAGACAACAGAGGGGTGGGGCATGAGTGGGGTGTGGGGGGTAATGGGGGAATAAGGACACATATGTAAAAAAAAATAATAATAATAATAAAAGAAAAGAAATTGTGAGGTCACCAGAACCCCAAAAACGCCCGAGAACGTCTTCCTTGCCTTGCTAGCTGTCATCAGCTGTACGGTAATATTACCTGGGGCAAATGGGGAAGTATTTTGGACTTATGTTCCTGACCCTTCATGGGTAAGAGCCCTTATGTGGGCTGATCCCCCTCCTAATGTAGTCACCAATAATACCAAACACCTTGGTCATTCAGGAGGACCATGGGTAGGGCTAGGAAGTATATATACAGGTGTCGCCACCCAGCTTCTTTTTTGTATGACACAAAATCAAACCACTGCTCCTTTGTGTGTAAAATTAAAGAGAGGTTTCTGGCTTGCGTGGACACCAAAGGAAGGGACTATCACTACTTGCTCCTGGGAGAGGTGCAGAAAATGTAACTAAGACCTTGTCTATACAAAAAGAAATTGACAGCCAGTTTGAAATGGAATTGCCATGGCATAGAGCAAAGAATATCCTTACATGATATTATTCTACAATGTCATTATAATTTTTTCCAGATTTGTGTTACCCCCATTACCTATAATAGTACCTCGCACCCTTGGGAATCAATAAAAAATCATCTTTTTGGTGCTTGGAGACAAAGGTAACACATCTCTTGATGTTTTAGAATTACAACAGCATATTGTACAATTATCCCAAACAAACTTACAAACTAATTCTTTGAATGTCTGGCAGCAATTTAAAAAGGACATGAAAGGATTTAATCCCTTCCACTGTGTAGAGCAGCCTTGGGCAAACTACGGCCCGCGGGCCAGATCTGGCTGTTCTATCCGGTTCTCTTGCTCTCCCCTCCGCTCCTTTACTTTGAATTTATATTAGTTCACACAAACACTCCATCCATGCTTTTGTTCCGGCCCTCCGGTACAGTTTAAGAACCCATTGTGGCCCTCAAGTCAAAAAGTTTGCCCACCCTTGGTGTAGAGGGTCCCCTGGGAAGGCACCTGAGCATTCTATATTGGCCCCTTTTGCCCCTTTGGCCAAGAGGGACCCTCTTCTCACAATCCAATTGCCCACAGCTGTTGCCTGTGCTTTCTGTTCATGCTGAGCTTGAAGCCTCGTGGTGGCTGGTACCATGGATCTGTCTCTCGCCCAATCATGTGAGCTGGGCCCTTCCTGGAGAAGAAACCTGGGTTTCCCAAGATATGTGATCAGTGCCAGGGCCCTGCCAGCAGGCGAGGAGATCCCAAGGCAGGTGCTGGGCATGGAGGCCACGGGGGCACAGGCTACCAAGGAGACAGAACTGAACCTCACATCACCCTGTTGGGCCCCGGAGGATGGCTGGTTAGCCAGAGATGGGTAAGATTCCTCAGGGAAGGAACAATCTAAGACAGGCACAGTCGCAGAGGGGCCATCAGGAGAGAACTTGGGGGTCAACAGAGGTGGGGCACAGACCCTAACCCCCCCAACTTTGCAGGGGCCTGAACCCTCACCCCTTCTGAGGGAGGTCTCCTGCCCCCATGGCTGCTTCTCTTCCCATGCCCAGCTCAAATCGGGACCCAGGTAACAGACAGAGACTTGGCCAACAGCAGCTGCCCTCTCACTGCAACAAGGCTTGTTTGAGTTATCTTGTACCCATGGTGTGGGGAAGTGGGTTTTTGATATCTAAAACCAGCCTAGCACCAGGAATGCTCAGGGCCTACTCAAGAAGGCAAATAATCCTTTCCACGAATATTTACAGGGTAAAATAAGATTGTTGTTAGAGTATTAAATTAGACAGTAAAATAGTAGTCAAGTTTTCAGACTAATTTAAATTGGCTAATTGAAATAAGCAAATATTCTAGAAAAATTAATTGTACTGGACAAAAAGCTGTTCATAAAGTGTTAACTAAAATTTTTATTGGTAGTTCATCTCATGGTAAAATTGCATAACATGCAATGAACCTAAAGCAGTCATATTTTAGTGTAAAAAATAAAAATTTAAAAGTTATCAAGACCGCATTGTAAAATTTTCAAAAGCCTCCTAATATTTAAATAAAAAAAGGGGGGGGGATAGTAGAAGAATATCATGTAAGGAAAAATATCCTGTAAGTAAATTACATATAGAAAATTTTTACTTTAGAAAATTAACTCTCATTGGTAATGCTAGCAGCAAGACATCCATGAAAAACACAAATGGTGTCAAAGGAAAATCGTTTGGGCAAAAAATGAAAAAGGATCTCAAGTAAAATTTATAGAAAAGATTCCTTTATTAACTTTTGGTCGAGAATATGTTTGTATATTTTCAGAAAACAACTCCAAGACCATGTGGATTCCTGCAACAGAGAGGAATTGACAGGACTGCTCCAGCCATGAAGACAGAGGAGAAACAGTCCAGAGATGGAAGACGCTGACGATGCCTTGCCATACTAGCAGTCAGCAGCTGTGTGTCGCTGCAGGTTGCCCAGGACCAAACCAGAGAGGGTCGGACCTGCATTACCACCATTTGTCCACCATCCAGAACTGAAATATCATTGCTGACATGTACACATAAGGAACTGTTTGACATTGAAATTGGGATGCAAAAGAACTGTTGGCCCAGAAAGAAACTCACTACAGACTGATTCATTTGCCTCTCAGCATAACCATTATTGCTTGTCTCATTTTCTGTTCTTATATGGGTATTTCTAGTATCACATGATCTCACTCATCTATGGGAAATAATGAACAACATAAACCGATGAACAAAAACAGACCCGGAGACAGGGAAGCATCGATCAGACTGTCAAACCTCAGAGGGAAGGTAGGGGAGGGTGGGGGTAAGGGGGAGAGATCAACCAAAGGACTTATATGCATGCATATAAGCCTAACCAATGGTCACAAACAACAGGGGGATGGAGGCATGCATGGGGAGGGGTTTGGGATGGGAATGGGGGGATGAGGACAAATATGTAATATCTTAATCAATAAAGAAATAAAAAAAAAAGTATGGTACTAGACTGTTCTCTGAGCCATCTTCCTGCAAAGCCTATCCCACTTGTCTAGCCAGCATGCAATCATTGAGTGCTACTCTGACTAGTGAATGAAAAAGGCTGAAGCCAAAAAGAGAAAGGCACGAGGCAAATGGGTATTAAATCATATGCCAAGTTATGCTATGTTCTGAGCTTACACAAGAAAGTGACATTGGTCAGAGCTGTATGATGGACATACTTTCTGGTGATTTTGGTCAAACAGAGGCCTAGGACAGCCATAGTCAGAAGCCCATAGGTACGAACAGGATCATAATTAGGATGACTGTATGTTCTCAACTAACCCAGAGACTCCTGGGGAGCATAAACTTCTTGAACTATATAACAATGGCCTCACCTATAGGACAGTAATTTTTTTAAAAAATATTTTTTTATTGATTTCAGAGGAAGGGAGAGGGAGAGAGATAGAAACATCAATGATGAGAGAAAATCATTGATCGGCTGCCTCCTGCATGCCCCCCATTGAGGACTGAGCCCACAACAGGGGCATGTGCCCTGACCTAGAATCGAACTGTGACCTCCTGGTTCATAGGTCAACACTCAACCACTGAGCCACGCCGGTCAGGCAGGACAGTAACTTTTGTGTAGCATCATAACAAAGAGTTGTAGGGGCACTGACTTGGGATGGGGACAATGGTCTAATATAGGGGATGACACAAGGCTGGGGTGAATGGACAATCTGGGTAAGAATACCAGAACATGAGTCTAGTTGACCTCCTGACTGTGCAGAAGAGGCAGCTCCTGATGTGAAATCAAGGGTCTTGCATTGAGCATACAGCATGCTGTTCTTATACTAGTATAAACCTATCCTCAAGCATGTATTTAAGAGTTTCCTAGTATTCTCTATAATACCCACATGTCTGTGCCCAATTCTATGCTGTAGTGTCTTGGTGATAAGAATTCTGTGCCAGGTGTGTAGAGCTTTATAATTTTCATTAGAACACACAAGAAAGCAGATGCTATAGTAAGTTCTATGATAGGACAGGGTATAATGGGTGCTTCTAGCAGGCAACTGAGAATAGAACAATCAGGAAATGTTTTTCCAGAGGCGATGTTAGCTTATTTGAATTTGGAAAGACAGATAGGAGTAATCCCAGTAAGGAAATAGCGGGAGACAGAGGAGAAGGGTGTTTCTTTTTTTCTTTTTCTTTTTTTTCTTTTTGTCTAGAGTAAGGGAAGATTTATTGATCAAGAAGGCACCAACAAGATGGGAGACCTCATCCTCAAATCCACCTTCTGAAAGTACAGAGTTCAGGCTTCTTTTTTTTTTTTAAAAAAAAATAAATATTTATTGTTCAGATTATTAAAGGTGTTCCTCTTTTTTCCCCCCCATATCTCCCCACAACCTGATTCCCCACCCCACCCCATGTCCTTACCCTCTGCCACTGTCTTTATCCATAGGTGTACGATTTTTGTCTAATCTCTTCCTGCACCCCTCACTCCCCCTCCCCCCTGAGAATTGTCAGTCCACTCCCTTTCTATGTCCCTGATTCTATTATATTCATCAGTCCATTCTGTTCATCAGATTTTTTATTCACTTGATTTTTAGATTCACTTGTTGGTAGGTATGTATTTGTTGTCTTTTTGTTGTTCATAATTTTTATCTTTACCTTTTTCTTCTTCCTCCTCTTCTTAAAGAATACCCTTCAGCATTTCATATAATCCTGGTTTGGTGGTGATGAACTCCTTTAGCTTTTTCTTTTCTGTGAAGCTCTTTATCTGACTTTCAATTCTGAATGATACCTTTGTTGGGTAGAGTAATCTTGGTTGTAGATTCTTGCTATTCATCACTTTGAATATTTCTTGCCACTCCCTTCTGGCCTGCATAGTTTCTGTTGAGAAATCAGCTGACAGTCGTATGGGTACTCCCTTGTAGGTAACTAACTGTTTTTCTCTTGCTGCTTTCAAGATTCTCTCTTTGTCTTTTGCTCTTGGCATTTTAATTATGATGTGTCTTGGTGTGGTTCTCTTTGGATTCCTCTTATTTGGGGTTCTCTGCACTTCCTGGACTTGTAAGTCTATTTCTTTCACCAGGTAGGGAAAGTTTTCTTTCATTATTTCTTCTAATAGTTTTTCAATATTTTGCTCTGTCTCTTCTTCTGGCACCCCCATAATTCGGATGTTGGTTCACTTAAAGTTGTCCCAGAAGCTCCTTACACTATCTTCATATTTTTGGATTCTTTTTTCTTTTTGTTTGTCTGGTTGGGTGTTTTTTGTTTCCTCATATTTCAGATCTTTGGTTTGATTCTTGGGGTCCTTTGATCTACAGTTGAATTTCTGTGTATTCTTTATTTCAGACAGTGTATACTTAATTTCTGACTGGTCCTTTTACATTTTTTTGGCATTCTCATTAAGATCCTTAAAGGTCTCACTAAGTTCCTCAGAGGTTTTTAGAAGATTCTTGAATAACCTTATAAATGTGGTTTTGAACTCTATGTCCAGTAGTTTGCTTTCCTCCATTTCTTTCATTCATGACATGTTTCTTTGTCTCTGCATTTTGTTGCTTCCCTGTGTTGATGGAGTGGTTTTCTGTGGTAGGTGACCAGTGGTTCAGCCTATCACCTGAGGTTGACACTCTTGGTGCACCCCTTTGTGGGCTGAGTGCAAAGTCTTGGTGTAGTTAAGCCTTGATTGCTGTTGGTACACTGGGAGGAATTGACCTCCAGGCCAACTGGCTGTGAGGACCCGCTGTGTCTATAATGGAAGAACTGCTGTGCTGGAGACACACTTATGGGGCAGGACTTGTCTCAGTGGGGCTTTGGTGCTCACTGAGTCTGCCTCTTGAATGTATCACTTATGGATGTGAGTAGTTGAAATCTGGTGTTGTCTCACACTGACCACTAGATACACTAGCTTCTGGATATCCAATGGGGTGCAGGTGAGCTACTGTCTGAGGCCACCCAGCAGGAGGTACAGCGAGAACTACAGTTTTCTCCTCTTTGCTTGGGGTTTGGAGGTTTTGGAGCTGTCTGACCAGAGCTGCAGTTTGTTAGGTTAAGCTGCAATAGGGCAGACCATTTATATGCAAAAGCCGCTGCGTGGAGCTTGGGTGGGTTTGTAGATTGTGAAGGGCGGGGTCTCAGGGAGTCACTAGGCTAGGGTGTGGCAAACAGAGATGGCTGCCAATCAGCCGTCTCTGCGTCTTTGCGTTTCCAAGTCCCCGCGCCCCACACCCCAGCGCAGTAAACAATGATTGCTGCGTGCACCTCTGCAAGAAAGCCACCCTCACTTTCCGACCTGATGGCAGACAGTCCAGCTTCTCCCTGTAGGAGTTTGGGTCCCCAGTGTCTGCCCAGAAACTGGAGTTCAGAGTAACTGGGAGCTTATCTCCCTTCGGGTTGAAAAAAGCAGCACACCCAGTCGCCCGCCACCAGCCTGATTCGCGCGCCTCCGTACCGAAGCTTTTCAGCACTTGTGCATGTCTCAATGCTCTTTTCTCTTTCCTTCTAGTTGTAGAACTTCCACTCAGCCAGCTTTCCTGTGGTTCTGGGTGATAGACATTTTGTCTTTTAGTTGTAGTTTTGAAATTGTTGTGTGAGGCAGCAGTTTAGGTGTTTACCTATGCTGTCATCTTGGTTCGCCTCTCAGGCTTCTTTTTCGAGAAGGGTATTTCTTGCAGAGGTATCACCATGGCCAGGGCATGGAGATAAGAGAGCAGGGCTTTTTTGAGAAACACCAAAGAGTTCATTGTATGAGGAAGGAGTGGTGCAACATGAAAGGGAGAGGCTATTGAAGGGCCAGGTCAGCATGGGTTTTGTGTTTCATGCCAAGGGACTTGGACTTTATTACATAGGCAATGGGGGATCATTAAAAATTCTGAAGTGGAGAATTATATGATCAGATTTGCATTTTAGAAAGACCACTGTTCCTCCAGGCAGTTGAGAGATAATTGGATCATTTTGGAGGTGATTTCCATGATCCACCAGAGGCATTTTGAGACCCTGAAGAGCAGGGAGTATAAATTTGAGAACAAATTAACCCGACTTGATGACTGACTAGACATGGATGATAAGGGACAGGGAAAGGCCAAGAGTGACTTTTGAGTTTCTGTAACTGAGGCTGTGATGGCGCTAGTTACTAAAAGGAGAAGTGCAGTAAAAAGTTAGATTTCAGGGGGAAGATAGTAAGTTCAACTGTGGACATTCTTGGTCTGTGGAACATCCAAATAGAGACATCCAGATATAGATCTACAATTCAGCAGACAGACATATAGGTCAGGGAATTGTCAATTTAGGAGAGGCTTTTGCAGTCATACAAGTAAATGTCATCATTCTGGAATAATATCTGTGGTGGGAAGAGGGCTAAATAAAGAGAGGTCCAGTG
Organism: Plecotus auritus; assembly: GCF_963455305.1. Lineage (NCBI taxonomy): Eukaryota > Metazoa > Chordata > Mammalia > Chiroptera > Vespertilionidae > Plecotus > Plecotus auritus. Next base: position 86,971,040 of record NC_137783.1, read on the forward strand.
GCAGAATTTCCTGCCTGGTGCGACAGGAAATTGGTACTGATTTTCCATTAGACAGTGAGCCCCTCAAATTTAGGGAAGCTAAAAAAAATATAGGGAAGCTGAGTGGGAGTAGCAGTGTCCAGAGTCCCTATGCAGATTGTGTCCAGATGTGGCTGCCCTTTCCCGGCTCCTCAGTGGGATGCTTAAACATTGTGCTTCTAATAGCTTATGTTGCAGTTCTTGAAGTTGGCTAGCATAATGAGGGAGTCCTGTCACTTATATTGCTGCAAAACTCAGAATATAGTCAATGATATAATCTACCACCTCAACATCTATTTCAGACTTCTTTTTTAGATTGGAAGTGGCCAGCTGTGGTGTTGTCAGGGGAATTGATGGTCTAAGTCAGTGGTCGGCAAACTGATTAGTCAACAGAGCCAAATATCAACAGTACAACGATTGAAATTTCTTTTGAGAGCCAAATTTTTTTAAACTTAAACTTCTTCTAATGCCACTTCTTCAAAATAGACTCGCCCAGGCCGTGGTATTTTGTGGAAGAGCCACACTCAAGAGGCCAAAGAGCCGCATGTGGCTCGCGAGCCGCGGTTTGCCAACCACTGGTCTAAGTGCTCAAGAAGTCCTAGGAGTGACATAAACCTATCCTCATGACTGTATGAGGATAGGTTTGACTTTACATACAATGGGCAGGTCTCTCATTTTGTGGCCAATGTGGTATATAAACTATATATAATACTGCAACTACTTTAGATGAGAATGTCACCATGTTGAAATCCTTGATATGAACAAAATTCAATCAGATTAGACATTCATTCATATTTTCATAAGAAATTCCAACAATACATTTGTCAATGAAAGAAAAGAAAGAGCCATCGTATTCTGAGTATATAAGGTCAATTGTTATAAACATTTGAATGGTTGTCAAAATTAAGAAAATGTTTTTATCACCTACTGAGATTTATGATAAGAAAGCTTGGGATGCACTGACCTAGGAACACCAACATTGAAAGGGCGAGTGGAAAAAGAATAGCCCATGTTGACAAAGATTGGCCAGAGAGTGGGTATTAAATAAGGATAGCATGACATCAAGGAAACCAGGGGAATAAGAGGGTGTGTTAATACTGCCATAAGGCCTAGGGAAGTTGAATAAGATGACTCAGCAACAAGGAGATAAAGACAGTGTCAGAGGGGTTCCCAGGGCAGGATGTGGTTTGCAGGAGAGTAAGAAGTGAAGGGAAGTTAGGACTTGGAGGCAATAAAATAATGCACATCTACTCTTTCAACAAGCTCTCCTCTGAAGGAATAAAAAGATGGCAGTTAGAGAAAGAACCATCCAGTATCAATAAGAATTGTAAGGTTTTCCTTACAGAACTGGGAAAGAGAATACATTCACGAGTTAACATAAAAGAACCAGTTGAGAGAGCTGTTATAGCTATAGGGAGAGGGATAAGAAACAGAGGAGGCCTGGCGAGCATGGCTCAGTGGTTGAGCATTGACCTATGAACCAGGAGGTCACCGTTTGATTCCTGGTCAGGGCACATGCTCAGGTTGCAGGCTCAATCCTCAGTGCAGGAGGCAGCGGATCAATGATTCTTTCTCATCATTGATGTTTCTATCTCTCTCTCCCTCTCCTTTCCTCTCTGAAATCAATAAAAACATATTTTGAAAAAAGAAACAAAGGAGTCTTTGCAGAGGTAGGAGAGAAGACCAGAGTACCGGGAAACGGGTTAGCCTCAAACACAAGGGACACCCCTTTCCTGGAGCTTGTAGGAGTGGAGATGAATGTGAGGTTCTGACACCAACATATGGCAATGTGGCTACAAATAGTTGAGAGCATATGAACCACGCAGTTTTTATTTTTTCTTAGTGCACTAGGTCAAATTAATCTAAGGGAGGGAACATGAGAAGTTTGACGTTTGGAGAAACTGTGGCTGGAGACCATGGTTGTGTAATGATGTTAACCTGAACAGCTGGGTGATTTCTCCAGACATGTTCAGCAAGTGTAAGAATAAGAGTAGAGAAGACAAGTGATTGGTTTGATCCAAGATTGAGAGTTTGAGAGTGGTCACAGTGGAGAAGCTAGGTGGCTAGGATGATGAAAATGCTGGAAAGATCATTGAAGAGACAAACCATAGGGTTTGGGCAACAAGGGGAGGAAATGAAGCCACTTGATATCCCCCGAGAGAACAATTGAACTAGGAGTAACCAGTGTCAGAGTATCAAAGCATGAAGGGGGAGAAGACAACTTTTTGTGCAGTGTTGAGGAGATTTAGAATATTTTATTTACAATCAAATGAAGGTTATGTAGACGGACAGGAAAGGCTTCAGGGGAGGGGGGTGAAGGGCAATGGGAAGAAAATTTAGAAGAGAGGAAGCACAGAGCAATAAGGGGAGAGAAGAGAGGATCCCAGCGATTCGAATTTTGGGTGTAGTTTTAGGAGTCCTAGGATTGTAGAAATGGGAGGGATTGGTGAGGTCAACAGGTGTTGATATCCAGGGAAAATGAAGACTGAGCTGCAGATAGTGAAGGGCCCCCCCAGGAAGCTGGCCATGGCCTCCCTCGGGATTTGAAACAGAATATGCTAAGGGAATGATCAGTCCCCCATGAGGCAGAACTGGAGATGGTGATGAGGAGGAGATTCAGCCTCAGAGGCAACGCTGCTCAGGAGCTTGCTCATGCTTCCAGCCTCAGCTCAAACCTCAACTCCTCCAGGATGCTCTCCCTCCCCAGGCAGCAGTCAAACATTTATCAGGAGGGAGACCAGGCCAAGCAACATGACGCGGCAACATGCTTGACTGAGGATAGTTCTACCTTTGCAACATCTCAGTTTCACCTTCAAAGAAGTGTTGTGGGCAGCAGTGACAGTGAGCAGGTCCGCAGAGCTGAGAGCTCTGGGCAGCCCTGGGAACACGGCCACGTGCAAACCCAGTGAAACTCTCCAGGTCCCGCCTTTGGCCTCCAGGCCAGTCCAACTAAAACAACAATTTTGGCTCAAAAGAAAAAGGCATGTTACCATCCAATGTGGCCACTTGAAATGAAACTAGAAAAACATCCTCAGAACAGAGGTAGGTCTTAATTCACCCCCCTCTTTTTTTTCTCTGAAGGAACTTGGGTTTTAATTAGTATATTACTTCTGTCCTCCTAAATCTGATATAATAGTAAGGGATACTGTAGGTGCCATTCATTTTGCCAGTTATCTGAGGTGGTGTGAGGAGAAGGAAGTGCTCATTTGTTGGGGGTGCTATTTGGAACAACTTTTTCAGGAGTAGGTTAAGCCACAATGGCAGTATGAAAGTTATTTAAAAGCTTCCAGGCATAAGTATAACAAAACATAAGTATAACATGTGTTTTTAATTACATGCCTTTAAAATATTTTTTATATAAAATGGAATTTTGTTTTTGTCATATTTTTTAAAAGTTAAAAAAAAAGACTGTTGCCAGCCTGAGAAAATGACAGGGAGAGGAAGGGGAAGAAGTAGATAAAGTGTCAGTTGCAATACAATGTATTTAAATAATACCTCCATTCTACACTTGCTTCCATCTCCTTGACTGCCCAGTCTCCTGTGCATCACTATTCTGCTTCCCCTCCTTATACTCCAAAGGGCAGGGAACATATCTGCTATTTTATACTAACCCTTTCCTACACACTATGAAAAAGAAAAGCCCTCCCCCACCCCGAAAAAATGTTTGCAGGTGCTCACGTGTACACACACACACACACACACACACACTCCAGGAGATTCATGTCTTCTGCCTCCACTCTACTCCACCCCCTCAAATTCCATCCTTAGACCTCCCAAAGTAAGTTCTCCTTGTCTATAAAATGGGCACTCAGTACAGAACACCAGTCAATGCCAGGGTCTGACTTGACCATAATCTCTGCATCCCCGCAGTGCCTAGTACCTTGCCTGGTGTGAAGAAGGCATTCAGACATGTTTGATGAGGTACCTGCAAGAAAGACATGCCACTTTAACTAAGGATGTGTGGGGAAGAAGGCAGGACTCTGGGGCAGTGTGTTGTTAGGTGAGTGAGTGCCAGGGTGAGATAAAGGCTGTCAGATCAAAGGCATGATGACTACATATTGAAGTTTAGAAGTTGTTTTCTCTTAGATCTCAACCAGATCAAGAGAGAAGCACACAAGCACGTGCGTGCGCGCATGCGCGCGCGCACACACACACACACACACACACACACACACACATTCTAGAGAGAGGAATGAAGAGAGGGAGAGAGAAAGAGAGAGACATGTGAAAGAGAAATATTGATTGGCTGCCTCCAGCGCGCCCCCTACTGGGGATCAAATTCACAGCTGGGCATGTGCCCAGACAAGGAATTGAACCAGCAACCTTCTATGCATGGGATGATTCTTTTGTTAGAGAAATCCTAAATTTCCAAAGCTGGACTCTGCTGATCCCAGGAAAAAACTTGGATAATCTCAGAAACAAAAGGAACTTCTGAAGAGTGATGTGGGTAGATGAAATGCTTAAAGAAAAGATGAGACATATAGTAAACCACAAAGGTGCCAGCACGGTGATGACTACCATCAGGTTTTCCAGGTGAAGCCTGGCCCCTCATGGGCTCAGAGGGCAAGGCCAGGCCCCCACAGAGAGGACCCAGGACGCCGGGAGTGTTCCCTGCTCGGCAGGGGCCTGGGTTATTCCGTCCCCGGCCCTTTCCTGCATCCCTGGAGGAGCAGCGAACACGCTGCGCTGGTGAGGCATTTCCACCCAGAGTGTCTCCTTTCAATCACTGTCGCGCTCACAAAAGCCCTGGGCTGCTTTCCCTCTCTCAGCTGGAGTGCGGTGCCCAGCTCTCGCCAGAAACGAATTCCTGATGTAGTTGACCAAAATAAAACTGCCTGTGAAAAGCCAGTTTATACATTAAAGACAGACACATAGCTTTAGCGGCTATTGTATTTACTGGGAAAAATAAATAACAGACTAAATCATCAAATAACACTCTCTCCTCCTTTCTTCCCAACCCAGCTTTCCTTCTCCCTTCTCTGTGCTCAGCCCACAGTCTCTCTGTGGGTAGTTTATTTCACCAAAGAAGCTGTTTGATCAACTTGAACTATATCAGCTGAAAACAAATCCATTTGATCAGGAGAGGGGTGTCAAGAACCCTTTGCCTTTCATAGGAAAAAATGGGGGCTGAGATGTTACTGACCATAGGGACAGAGGAAAAACATGATAATTTTGAGGTCTTCCACCACTTTTCACTTGGCTTTTATTTAAAACGTCAGTCCCTTTCCCCCACACCAATTGAAACTAAAAAAAAAAAACACAAAAAAACCCACTCCATTTTTTTTATTATTTTACCAGAGGCCCGATGCATGAAGATTCATGTAAGAATGGGCCTTCCTTCCCCTGGCTGCTGGCAGCACCTTTGCTCCTGCCCGGAGCTGCCTTTCCGCCTTCCCATGCTGCCCAGAGGTCGGGAGCATCTGGGGTGGTGCGGAACGCCATGGCAACGATGCAAGCATCCCACCCCACCCCCAGCAGCTCTGTGCCTGTGTATTCAAATTAACCCGTCATCTTTGTTGGGTTAATTTGCATACTCACTCCTGATTGGCTGGTGGGTGTCGCAAAGGTACGGTCAATTAGCATGTTACTCTTTTATTAGGTAGATTTTTATTTATCTACTTATTTGTTTGTTTGTTTGTTTTTGCTGCTTCCCAAATCCAGCCCTGATATGGCAGTTTAGGACAAAAGAGGGTCAGACCTTCCCAAAGGTCCTTTCCCCTTATGACATTCTGAAGGAGGCATCTGTTTTGTGACTCACTAGGTAGGTAGGGGACACACGATACTGGTTTAAAAAGCAGATAGTTTTAAAGCCAGGAGGAAAATAGCTTTAAACTCTCTACCTCAATTTGCTGAATTATTTCATCCTTTGTCATGACACAAATATCTATGATGTTAGAGATGCTTGGGTTGAGCTATTAGACTCTTATCAAAATATGTGCTTATCATTACTGAATCACAGATTGATAAAAATGTGACCTAAAACATTATTAGTAAGCAGGGTTTAGTTTTCTTTTGGCTTAGTTTTTCCCATCTGGTTTTGGTTTTTGTGGTTGCCTTTCCAGTTCTGAGCAAATGTAATAAAAAAGAAGATTAAGAAAAATGAAAACACAATATGATTTGTGAATCTCATCCAGTCCAATCCTTTAAGTAAATTGATTTTTTAGGAAATCAGGACTGGAGTATGATATTATGCTAGAGACCCATGTATCAAATATCCAAATCAGTACACAGATATAAAATAAACGGTTCTTTCTGGAATGCTTTTTTAAACAGAGAAAAATATCATTCCACCCTATGCTGATCCTTCATAACATCAAAAGGGAGGAAGAAAGAAAGGAAGAAAGAAAGAAAAAGGAGAGAGAAAGAGAGAAAAAGAAGAAAGAAATCCATCAATGAGGAAAAGCACAAAAAATTGTTGGTTAGAGTGGTCAAGAGCCTGGAGGCAAGTTCCTGTAGGTAACCATTGTTCCCCTGACCCAAGGATCCCCTTATTTTCCACAGAGCTCATCTACCAGGACACAATGAAAGCGAATGCTTTCTGTTACCTTGGTCACCCCAACTTGGAACCAACCTGTTCTATTTCTTGGTCATAACATGAAAGTAATTATAGTAATAACAATAGCTCACAACTAATGTGCCAATTGTTACATCAACTATAATATAAGCATAATCTTTGGTCCTCAGAGCAATCCTCTGTGGAAGGCTTCTTCTTCTTCTTCTTCTTCTTCTTCTTCTTCTTCTTCTTCTTCTTCTTCTTCTTCTTCTTCTTCTTCCTATTATTATTACTGCTTTTTTGAGTGGGAAATGAAAGCTTGGAGATGCTAAAAGACTTGCCTTTGGTCATAGAGTTAGTAAGGAGGTGGAATAGGATTTGAAACTACAGCTGTACACCAGCACTCATCCTTTATCCTGAATCTCTTTAGTCTGAGTCAGGCACCTACCAGGAAAAGAAAATTACCTGGAAGGGTTGAAGTCCACCCTCCTTGTTCTGACTCCCAGCTTATCGGCAACCCCCCACCCCCAATCAGCACACTGAGTATTACAGTCCGTCTCTTCATCTGTCTACTAGTCCATCTTTTCTACTAGACGGGAGCTCAGAACTCCATAGTGCCTGACACACAGTGGGTGCTTCAAACATTGTTGTTAGGTGAAATGTGCTAAAAATGATTACACACTGGGGATTTATAATAATTAATACTAGTCATGCATAGCAAATTCTGCATGTTTTTTTTTCAGATATTCAAAAGTTTGTTTGTAATTGCATACCAAATTTTAAAACCTAGGCAGGTGCAGTTGAAAATATAATTTGACCCATAATTGCCATTATTATAGTTGGCATTTGCAAATTTAATTCTAATTACAGAATTAGTTGTTGCATTGTATTGAAAAGGAAGTGTTTTAATTTAACATTTTAATAGAAAGTGTAGGAATACTTACTAACTTCATTAAAAAACTGTCATCAAGTAATTTTTGAATATCTATGCCACAAAACACAATTAGCTTTTCTGATGGAAGATGTCTTATTTTAACAGAGGGTTTACTTTCAGCCTTGCATTGCACTTAGCTCAGGCCTCATATGCCCTCTAGTGGTGATAAATAGTAAGTAAATAATACAGTAAGTGAAAATAAAAGTAATTTATCGGGTGTTGGCCCTTTCACAATCAGTAACCACATCTGTTCTGACTTATTAGATACATCAAATATAATGAAAAAAGTTGGGATATTTTTTGTCTTCCCAGGTTAATGTAACATCCTTTTAAAATGTTCCTGAGTATTAAAACAATAGTAAAAATACAAACACACACAAAATGAATAAATAAGAGATAGAGCATAATGAAAAAAAAAAATGAGAAAGAGAAAAAAAAAAAAACAAGAAAAAGAAAAGCACTCAGTTTTTGTTTGATTTAAAAGGCCATTGTTTTTCCATGTTATCATACTTACTCCAAGAAACAGAATAAGAAAACTCACCTCCATGTGACTAAAATCAGCCCTCAGCCTCAGTAACACACATGTTCTCACCAGCTGATCCAAACAGTGTTATACTGAGGATACAGAGGAAAAGCTTTCAGAATGCCTTGCACACGTGAGCACACAATAAATGTTTACTTATTGGGTCCTCAGGAAACAATCTTCTGTTAATAAGTCTTGACTGTTTGAATCTTTCAAAAGATAACCTGCAGGAATATAAATTTCTATCATGGAGAAAATTAATATTTTTCAGCTGCTTTCAAATTAAATTAGAGACATACCTTGGAATATTGCAGTTCAGTTCTGGACCACTTCAGGAAAGTGAGTATTGCAATAAAGCTAGTGGTAAACTTCCCTCCCCCAAGTTATATTTATTTATATTTTAAAATCTTTATTGTTGGAAGTATAACCTATTTCCCCTTTTTGCCCCCATTGACTGCTTCTAGCCCCGCCCCCACCCCAAGCCTTCACCTCACTATTGTCTGTGTCCATGGGTTATGCATATATGCATACAAGTTCTTTGGTTGATCTCTTCCCACCCACCCACCTCATGCCTTCCCTCTGAGATTAGACAATCTGTCTCATGCTTCTATGTCTCTGGACCTATTTTGTTCATCAGTATATTTTGTTCATTGGATTCCACATATGATTGAGCTCATGTGATACTTGTCTTTCTTTGACTCGCTTATTGTGAGTGATAATCTTTTGATGGTGGAAGATATTGCCTCCAATTTGTTAAAGATGCAACACCTGTGAAGTGCAATAAAGCAAAGCACAATAATAAAAGGAAGTATGCCTGTATTCCAAAATCATTCCTAGAGGAAATTGTTTCATTCGCATTCTAAAAATGGAAACAATGGTCACTTGTAAGAGTCTGATTTAAAACTTGCAGTGTTGCTATCAGGATCACTTCTAGCAGCTCTACCAATTTAGAGGAGTTATAATTCAGAAATATTTTATTATGTTTCAACGTATTGGAAATTGATACAAAACCCTGTTATCTTAAATTTGTATAGAACCGAACTATATTTCAATGGTCAACACTCAAACTGAGTCTAATGACAGTTTTCACTTTGTAAATAGAAAAAAAAAAAATGGTTTTAAAATACACAGAAATATACAGATGGGACTCAACATGCTTGTCCACAAGGTGTCACTATGGTACCTATGAAATATAGTTATAGCTATATTTATCTGTGACCTTATTTTTAAAAAAACAATCAGTGGGTGTAGGTGGAAAAGGGCATAGAGGGGATAAATGGAAATGGAAAAAATAAAATAAAATAAATTTAAAATAAATAAATAAAAAACAGTTATAAAAGATCTATACATCGGCACATGATCCTGAAATTAAGCACACATAAGAAATAAGTGAATTCATAAATGTCTAATATCTACTACATATATATACATATATATGAAACATATTTGTTTAGATGTATATTGAAATTTTAATTATAAGCATTCAAGGACAGTATAAAACTGATAATCTAAAAATATATGTATGGCTGTATTTAAGATTATTCATTCTTTGACAGATACCCTAAAAATACATGATATGTTCCTCACCTGTGACTCTCCTCACCAAGTATGTGATACACTCATGAGTAGTTACAGATTGAGGTTTTATATTTAATGTACACGAGTGATAGTTAAAGGAATGAGTACCGAGTGATTTCTGAGTGATAAACAACTGACAATTTGTGCTTGTCCTCTGTTTCTGCTTTAAGTTACCCCAAGGTTAAGAGCCAAGAAGTCAAAGCAGAGTTCAAAATCCAGGTCAGCAGCCACCTGTACAACCTCCAGCAAGTTCACTAACTCCCTGAGCTGGCTTTTTTATTTATAAAATAGCACTCTATCTCATTGCTATAGTGAGAGTAAATCAAGACAATGCATGTAAAGCACCCAGCACAGAAGTTGTTATTAATTTCAGGAGAGAAATGTTCATTAGACTCACTTTTTATGCTTTGATCACAGGCCTTAGCATATGAGAGACCTGAGTTGGGTTCACAGATATGGAATTTTTGTGTAATAAAATTCAAGCATTCCTATAAAAATCTAAATACTTGCAATAACCAATATTCCATAATGGCCTCTAATCAAGGTTTTGTTTGCTAAACTCAATAATTTGTTTGAAGAGCAAACAGACGTCTGGCCTTGCTTTTTGGAATGATTTTCTTCTGCTGGTGAGAGTAACTGAAATTTGCCTTAAGTCTGGCAGCTGCACATAAACATCATTTGGCCAATTTTAGGCAACCTGTGGGATTTCTTCTCATCTTCTATGTAGCATTGTATTATTCTCCCCCCCCTTTTTTTTAAAGCCTTCGACAGCTCCCCAAGGCTCTGAGGACGAAGTACAAATGAGGCAGCTTGCCCAACTAGTTGAATCAGCCTCAGATATTGTACCCGCATATTCCCACCACCAGCTCATCAGCCACACTTTACAAATGAGGACTCTGAATGCCAGAAGGCTGAAATGACTTGCCCAAAGCAATATTGCTCCTAAGTGACTGAGCTAAGACTAGAATCCCAGTGTCTCATTGGCATCATCTCTGGATGAGGGGTACTCCTAATCTCAGAAGAACCAGAATGATCGCCTTCAAGCCAAGTGCTAACGTTCAAGGCTTAGACGAGGCTGAAACAAAACCGCAGAGCACTCACCTATTCACAGCAGTGAACTTTTTCCAGGGGTGAGAGGTTTCAAGGGCCATGGCAAGTACATCTTTTTGTTTGTTATCTCTCATTTATGTTTATGTCTCTCTCTAAATGTTTAAATGAGACAACTAACTGAAATAAGTAACAATACTGCTAATTTTTGCACGAGGCACATTGGCCTGCGGGCCACGCTGAGGCCCGGAGTCCTGCCCTGTGGATGGGGACTCTGTGCTAGAAGGGGCAGGAGGACGTGGCAGGAAACCTTCACCACTGGCAGTGTGCTCTGTGGGTCAGCAGCCTCTGCACCCCCGGGAGCCCGTTTGAAATGCAGAATCCCGGCCACATCCAGATTTTTTTCATCTGAATCACAGGTTCCCAAGTACCTGGTGTAGACACTAAAGTCTGAGAAGAACCATCTTCAGCGCTGCATCAAAGAGCCTCACGATTCCTTTCGGATGCTCTGGCTGGTTGCCCAAGGGAAAAACTTGTGAAATCCCTGGCGTCGTTTTGTTGTTGTTGTTGTTTTTTTCGGTTGTCAAATCATCTTTAATCGAAACATTTTCCTCTGTAGTTCTTAACAAGCCGGACATTCCACGGCACCACTGTGGATATCATCTATGACGTCATGAGGGTGGCGGCCATCAACATTGCACCCCACAGACTGGGCAGTCCCCAGGATCACTTTAATGGTTCCAGAGAGTTCTCCAGCTAAAGATCGGGGCCACATCTGTCGGGCAGTGCCGACAATCTCAGCAAAAGGGCTATTTCCACTGCTTAATGTGCTTTCGCTTCTTTCTGTCTCTTGGCGGTTCTTTGAGGGCTTTGATGATCAGGGCAGAGGCAGAAGGCACTGCTTCCATCTGGCCTGTCTGTTCTCAATGGCCAGTTTCACTGTAATCCTCAGACCCTTCCAGTCACCGGTGGCTTTGGCGATGTCACCAACCTTTTTTGGAGACAGGCCCAGAGGGCCGATCTTGGGGGCCAGGGCAGATGTGGCACCCACATCCCCACTGGTGCACCTCAGGTATACGACTTTGATTTCGTTGGGGTCGAACTTCGGGGCATGGTGGAGGCAGCTGGTGTCCGATGAACCCGGATTCGGGATGACGAAGAAAGTTGCACCTGAGCCTCCTCTGAGCCGAAAGCCGAAAAAGCCCTGGCGTTGTTATTGACACTTCTCTGAAACTCCACAAATGAGAGTTTCCTTCTCCCTTCTTAAAGGCAGAAGGAATTAGTTTTAAAAAACCGGACAAAAATGTTTGGCTTCCTCTTTTGTTTTAACTGTAAAAGAAAAAAAATTTTTTAAAATATATTTTATTGATTTTTTACAAAGAGGAAGGAAGAGTGATAGATAGTCAGAAACATTGATGAGAGAGAAACATTGATCAGCTGCCTCTTGCACACCTCCTACTGGAGATGTGCCCGCAACTAAGGTACATGCCCTTGACCGGAATCGAACCTGGGACCTTTCAGTCCGCAGGCTGACACTCTTCCACTGAGCCAAACCAGTTTTGGCTGTAAAAGAAAAATTTATTTGTTAGAGGAATTTTGGATACACATATAGAAAAAAAGAAAATAAACCATTTGTCAGTAGAGTGATAGCCACTATTTTTATCACCCAATATGTACATATATATGTATTTATTTAGTCTTTTGAATAAAAAATGCATTCATATAGTTATAAAATATGAAAAGCTATATAATAAAATTTTTGCCCATTCCTATACCCCATATGCTCAATGCCACCCCAATCCCAATAGATAACTACTCATTAATTTTTACACATCCTCCAAGAGATATTAAGTATAATTACATAAACATGAGTATGTATGCTTTCTCCATTTTTATCAAAAATGATAAGCTCTATTCTACACAGTTTTGGACCTTATTCATGTTTCCACAACTACTAAAAGGCCTACATTTATAATACATTTTGTAAATTGCATTTCAATTTCTATTTTACCATAATCATTTCTTATGTATCTACAGAGTCTTCATAAATGTTATTTGATGCTAGAGGCCCGGTGCATGAAATTCGTGCATGGGTAGGGTCCCTAGGCCTGGTCGGCGATCAGGGCCCATCAAGGCCTTTTGGCTGCCAGCCACGGCCTTCCTTCCCTGGCTGATGGTTGCTGGCCGGGGCCTTCCTTTGTTCCATGTCACCCCCCGGTGGTCAGCACACGTCATAGCAAGTGATCAAACTCCTAAGGGAACACTTTGCATATTAGCCTTTTATATATATAGATGGCCCCACAGTACTTCATTGTGTAAATTTGCAATAATTTATTTAACCAGTGGAGGTTACTGATGCACATTTTGGCCCTTTCCCTTCCCCCTCTTCAGTTACAGATACCTTTGTAATGAAACTTGGTGCACAGATATCACCACGCCTGGGTACTGGGAGAGCTGGACAGACATACTCAACTGCCGCCAAGAACCCAGAGCAGCCCATATTCTTTCCCTTCCTCAGTCTTGTTCAGTTTTTTTTCGATTTGGGGAAATACTCTGTAACCTACTAATATTATCTCCCTTTTCTCTTAATATATAAAGAGGCATTTATAGCTTGTCATAAATAAGGCTTAACTATTATGTAAAATGATGGGAAAGGGGGAAAGAGCAGATGATACTTCCACCTGGCAAAGTGTTCATTCCATAACTGGTAAAAAAGGAATGAAATTACTTTGAGGCAAGTAGAAGTAGAAAAAATAAATAAAAAGAAAGAAAACCCCACCTAACTCTGAGAAAATGGCAAAGGAACATTCATGGGAAATGAATACCATACAGGAATCTGAACTTAAAACAGGTGGAAAAAAATATTGGAAAAAGAGAAGCTTTTCATTGAAAATGTGTCTTAAAAGTCTGAATAAGTCAAATAGCAGAGGAAATAGGTTCACAGAGAGGCATGCATGGTCCACCGTCCATCTCTGAAGCAACAGGCTTGGAAAGTATCAAGCAGAACAGGTTCTTGGTCAGAAACTTTTTGAGATGGACTCACCAACCCGAGCAAACCCCTAATGCCATAGCTTACCTCCTGGCAGAGTCTAACAGGAGGCAGCTGACCATTGCAGTGTAAGATGATGAGATGAGATTGGGTTCAGTTCAAGTTGCAGAAATACAGAGAGGAAAACATAATTTTAGAACTGTTAGGGAATGCTCATTCTTAGGGTGGGTAGGTGAGGATAGCCAAAGCCAACAAATTTTCTACTCTCTTCACTCTAATCCAATCCAATATGAAATTCAGCCTCAGAGTGCCAGTCAATCCAGGGTTAGAGGAAAACTGAAGCCTTAAATATTTGAGATAGATTCCAAAAGGAAGGGGGCTTCAGAAAAGACTTGGTGATTGGAGAGGTATACTATATGCACATCTATTAACTAGAATGTTGAAATAGCAGAACTTGTAGGATGCATCATAAAGAACCTATAAGTGTGCTCCCTCACTATCTCACATGGTCCATAGGAAATCTGCAACTTTGACCCATTGTAAATGGGAGTTCATTCACTCCCAAAATGTTTCCAGAGATGCATATAGGTCAATCCAATCAGCATCTCACTCTTTAGGTTTCTCAGTCATGAGTAGAATCCCTATGTACAATGTCTACCAGTAGGAGACCTGCTGGGTTCCAGAACCATTCTTCCCTGGGCTCTAGGGAAAGCTGTACTGGTACATACATACAGCTCACAAAGTTCTCACAAAACCTTTTCTCATCTCCTACTCCAACTCTTTGCCACCCCAACTCCCTTATAGGTTGTAAGTGTATAGCTAAGGGCTGTAAAATGATGCTTGACCACTCTTTTGCAACTTATAGATTGGTGGTAGGGCACCAAAATTTTATATGTAGTGTATTCAACATATAGTTAAGTTTTAGTCATTTTTAAACAATTGATAGGCACGTCTATAATAATAAAAGCATAATATGCTAATTAGACTGGACAGCCGAACCAACTTCCGGACGTCATTCTGGATGTCCTTCCGGATGAAGCCATGGGGGTGGGGGCTGCAGCAGAGGCAGTTAGGGGCTATCAGGCAGGCAGGAGAGCAGTTAGGGGCAATCAGGCAGGCAGGCAGGAGAATGGTTAGGGGTGATCAGGCAGGCATGTGAGTGGTTAGGGGCAGTGAGGCAGGAAGGCAGAGTGGTTAGGTGCGATCAGGCAGGCAGGTGGGTGGTTAGGGGTGATCAGGCAGGCAGGCAGGCAGGCGAGTGGTTAGGAGGCAGCAGTCCTGGATTGTGAGAGGGTGCATGCTAGGCTGAGGAAACCCCCCCTCCTGTGCCCAAATTTCATGTGCATATATAATTCTAGTGCATATATAATTCACATTCAAATTCACACCACTTTTAGAGTGGCATTTTTAGTATCTAAAATATTGAGAAACTTGTATGATATGTTATCCTATGAACAACACAGACTAGAAGGGTCTTAAATTTCCTTGAACTTCTTTTTTATGTTTAAGGGGTTGCATGCTCTGGAAGATTTAAACTATCAGGTTGGAAGTGTATTTTATTTTCCAGAGGAAAACATCCATGCTATTTTCTAGAGGAATAAGGAAATGAAATGCCACAAGTGAGGAAACCATTTAGGTTGGGGATTGTGTATGTATGTGTAAATTGCGGGATGTCTATGAGATAAATCTGTGTGGGAAAATGTCATTTTGGGATTGCATTTTTATGTTATGAAAGAGTGGGAAGGAGAAAGATGAATAATTGACCCTTGCCATTTTCCTTTTCTACTGCCTTCTCTCCCAAGCAGATAAAACACATAAATACTAAATGCAGACTGTAAAGCTGTACCTTGGCAGATGTGGATTATATTCTAAAGGGGCACATTCAAAGAGCATCACCCAAATCACTTATTTATTCTGCATCCCTTACACATACCTCAGTGCAGTTCTGCAATATTTTCATGTACTTTAAGCAAATCTCCTTTGCAAATTAGCTTGATCAAATTTTTAAGTTGGGGTTGGAGTATTATTAGTCTAATCTATATATATAAACAGCCAATGACCAGAACGCCATAACAACTGGAATGACTGGTCACTATGACGCCCACTGCAGCCAGCGAACCAGCCCGATTAGAGGTGGGGCTGGCCGGCCAACCTCCTGAGGGCTCTCCTCCCACCCAGCCCCACCCCTGATAGCCCCCCTACCCCGATAGGGGGTGGGGTTGGCCAGCCAACCTCCTGCAGCCCATCCCCCCAGCCGGCCCCACCCCCAATGGGCCCCCACCACCCTGATCGACCCGTGGCCCCTCCCCCCAGCCAGCTCTGCCCCTCCATTACCCCCCCACACCAATTGCAGGTGGGACTGGCCAGCCAACCTTCCATGGTCCCTCCCCCAGCCGCTGATCCCCGATTGCCCCCCATTTGGGGGTGGGGCTGGCCAGCTCACTGCCCACAGCCCCTCCCATGGCTGGCCCCTCCCCCAACCAGCCCCCCACCCCAATTGGGGCAGTGCCTGCTGGCCAATCGCCCATGGACCCTCCCCCCAGCTGGCCCGGCCCTGATCAGGCCCTGATTGGGGCAGGCTGGCCAGCCAACCTTTTGCTGTCTCCTCCTCCCAACAGGCCCAGCCCTGATCCACTCTGATTGGGGCCAGGCTGGCCAGACCCCACATCTGCACAAATTCGTGCATTGGGCCTCTAGTATAAAATAACTCTTCATGCTATGCTAAGTGAAATAAGTTAGTCAGAAAATACAGGAATCACATGATCTCATTCATAAGTGGAATCTAATTAACAGGAGAAACTGATGAACAGAGTGGATGCATAGACATGGAAGCATGGAACAGAGTGTGGAATCTCAGAGGGAAGGTGGAGGAGAGTGGATGAGTGGGAGGTAATCAACTGAAGACTTTGTATGTATATAGGCATAACCCATGGATACAGATGTGGAGTGGTGAGGGCCTGGGGTGGGGGGAAGAAGATAGGCTGGAGGGGGTCGATGGAGGAAAAAGGGGACATATGTAATACTTTCAATAATAAAGATTTAATAAATAAAAATAAATCTATAATAATAAAAGCATAGTATGCTAATTAGACTGGATGTCCTTCCGGACATCCTTCTGGACAACCTTCCCAAAGAAGCTGGGGCTGTGAGGGAAGCCTGCGTCCCAGGTGCCAGAGGGAAGCCGGTGCCGGCAGCTGGGGGAAGGAAGGCCTACTCTTACATGAATTTTGTGCATCGAGCCCCTAGTCCTATATAATAAAGAGGTAATATGCAAATTGACCATCATGCCATCACACAAAATGGTCACTTCCATGTGGTCACAAGATAGCCACCACAAGATGGCCGGCAGGGGAAGGCAGTTGTGGGCAATTAGGCCAGCAAGGGAGGGCAGTTAGGGGTGACCAGGCCTGCAGGGGAGGGTAGTTGGGGTGACCAGGCCTGCAGGGAAGGGCAGTTGGGGGGGACCAGGCCTGCAGGGAAGGGCAGTTGGGGGGACCGGGCCAGCAGTGGAAGGCAGTTAGGGGCAAACGGACTGGCAGGGGAGGACAGTTGGGGGTGACCAGTCCTGCAGGGGAGCAGTTAGGAGTCGATCAGGCTGGCAGGGGAGTGGTTAGGGGGTGATCAGGCTGGCAGGCAGAAGCAGTTAGGGGCAATCAGGCAGGAAGGCAGGTGAATGGTGGGATCAGGCCTAAACTGGCAGTTGGACATCCCCCGAGGAGTACCAGATTGGAGAGGATGCAGGCTGGGCTGAGGGACAACCCCCCCCACCCCCCCGCCCCGTCCAGTGTATAAAATTCATGCACTGGGCCTCTAGTAAATAAATAAAATAACTCTTTAGTTTACAAGAGTCACTATGAATTTTCTCCAATATTAAATCTTCCTCAGTATAGTTTTAAAAATTAAATTTATGCCCTGGCCTGAGTGGCTTAGTTGGTTGAGCATCATCTTATGCACCAAGAAGTCACTGGGTGGATTCCCGGTCAGGACATATACCCAGGTTGTAGGCTTAATCCCCAGTAGCGGGCATGCAGGAGGCAGCTGAAAGATATTTCTCTCTCATCCATGTTGCTCTCTTTCCCTCTCCCTTGCTCTCTCTCTAAAACCAGTAACACCAATAAAAAACATATTAAAATTAAATTTATACAAAATTGGTCAAAAAATACATTTTCTGTAGCATGGACTTTCCTCAGAGTACACCAGGGGTATATAGAATATTGAGATGCCCCAAGTATCTTGGGCAGGGAAGAAAGCTAGATGGAGAGAACATACAAATACCTATTTCTGAGCAAACTTGAGACTAGCCCTGTCTGAGAGGGCCTGTGGAAGTAGCCAGGGAGAATTCGAAGGATCCCTCATGAATCAGGGGCTGTGCATCAAAAATGTCTGCTTTTTATTAATATCCTCTCACGGGTCCCCAGACAAGGGGTGAGTGCAGAGGAGGGACATTTAGGACATGCGTCTTTTCTTCTGGGCCTGGTTTCTCTATCAGGATCCCTCACTTTTAAAAACATGTCCAGAAGGGCAGGATCTAATGGCATCATAGAGATAGAAGAAACAAGATGAGATGGGCCCGGAACCCTAAAAGAAGAAGCCATGTCTTGTGCTAGCATGAAAGGTGGGAGAAAGGTAAATGTTCCTCTGGTCTCCTTGAAGATAGATAGAATGTCATCACAAGTGGCCATTCAATAAATGTTGCTTAATGAAAGGATGGCTGAATCAAAGGCATGCAGCAGGCAGTCTGGCTAAGGCCTCAGCCCTGTCTTTCACGTACAGCATCCGTTTCTCAGCGTGTGAACTTTGGAGGGCAGAGCCCACCTGCAAGGCTTTAGCCTACCCTCCCCCTTGCTGTCTCGGGTGCCTCCCTCTTACCTCCTAGTACCTAGGAAGGATTGCGCACTAACTCTGAGCCTAATAAAGGATTGTTTAGGATGATCAGATTAGAATAACTTATTTGTAACCATTATAAATGTCTGAGAAGTGTTGTGGGTACCATTTTACTTTTGGATTTTAAGAATTACATAAGATATATGTGCAATTTAGTAAAGAGTAGAAAACAGATAAGTTAAAAAGAAGAATCACTCACTGTGGCACTAATGAGAGATAGCAAGATAACCATCTCTTTGTACAAAAATGGGATCACATTGTACATATTTTTGTGTCATGTTTTTTCCCCATTGTGACAAACTGTGAGCATTTTTTCCACGGCAGAGTTTTAGAAGTGCTCTATTAATATAATGCTTTTCTCTTATGTCCTACTTTAACCCAGATACAGCTTTAAAAAATAAATAAACTTGGTAGCACTTTTCCTGCTCCTAATGAATCATTACCATTTATTATGCCTCCAGGATTCAGCAAACAGTGTCAGTTCTGCATGTGACAGAAAAGAAATGGGTTCACCCAAACGGGGAAGTTATATTTGAAAACACAGCTAAAAATACACGGAAGGGTAGCAACATCTCAAGGGCAAGGTGAACTTCACCAGCACGTGAGGCGTGGGGAAATCTTGGCACAGACTCCATCCTCCCCTCCCCCAAGCAGCTAATGCAGGTGGGGAGAGAGATTCCAGGAGAGGAAAAGAAGTAGCTCCATCTAACAGCAGCATTTGTTCAAAAAGATTGTTCAGGCTTTAATAAACCCATGACTGTGGTCCTAATACTAAACTCAAAATCAGAACCACACCCGTGTAAGCTTGTGAAATCTGAGCCAGGGGTGCTGCAGAGAAAACTGCACCTTGTCCAGCACTTAGAGCTGGAGGCACGGATATGCTCAGGGGGCCATCTGAGCATGGACCCTCTTTGCTCCCTCCCACCCCAGCAAGGGGTGGCCCTATTGGTCAGACTTTGGTTCAATAAACAGAGAATCTGTGTTTTTCCTAAAGTGTACATTTCAGTGTTTTTTTGTATGTTCACAGGTTGTCCAACAATCACCACTACCTAATTTCAGAACATTTTCATCACCCCAGAAAGAGGCCCTGAACCCACACAGTCATTCCGTGGCATCCACTCACAAATCTCTCTGTCCCTGAATCTGCCTCTTTTGGATATTTCGTATAAATGCAATCAAACACCATGTGCCTTCTGTGTCTGTCTTTCACTTAATGTCCTAGCACGTGACAGAACTTCATTATTTTTTTAATGGAACTCATTGGGTTGACATTGGTTAATAAAACTGTATGGATTTCAGGTGTACAATTCTGTAATACAGCATCAAGTCTCCTTCCATTACTATTTATCCCCCCTCTACTCCCCGACCCCCTATTCCCTCTGGTAATTATTACACTGTTGTTTGTGTCTATGAGTTGTTTTTGATTTTTTCTTTTTTGCTTAATCCTTTCATCCTTTCACATTTTCACCCAGCCCTGTAAACCCCCCCTCCTCTGACAGCTGTCAGTCTGTTCTCTGTATCTATGCGTGTTTTTTTGTTTATTAGATTCCACATATAAGTGAAATCATATGGTACTTGTCTTTCTCTGACTGATTTATTTCACTTAGCGTAATATTTTTCAGGTCTATCCATGCTGTTGCAAAGGAAAAAATTTTTTCTTTTCTTTTTTTTACAGCTGAGTAGTATTCCGTTGTGTAAATGTACAACAGCTTTTTTTTATCCACTCATCTACTGATGGGCACTTGAGCTGCTTCCACATCTTGGCTAGTAAATAATGCTGCAATGATCATAGAAGTGCATATATTCTTTCAAATTAGTGTTTCAGGATTCTTCGGATACATTCCCAGAGTGGAATCACTGGGTCATAAGGCAGTTTTATTTTTAATTTTTTTGAGATAACACCATACTGGTTTCTACAGTGACTGCACCAATTTGCATTCTCACCAATAGTGCATAAGGCTTCCTTTTTCTCCCTATCCTCACCAACACTTGATTTTTATTTTTATTTTTAATGATAGCTATTCTTACATGTGTGAGGTGATTTCTAATTGTGGTTTTAATTTGCATTTCTTTGATGATTAGTGACATATAACATATTTTCAAATATCTATTGGCCATCTGTTTGTACTCTTTGGAGAAGGGTCTATTCAGGTCCTCGGCCCATTTTTAAATTGGGCTGTTTGTTATTTTGGTGTTGAGTTTTATAAGTTCTTTATAAATTTGGGATATTAAAGTCTAATCAGATGTATGATTGGTGAATATGTTCTCCCACTCAGTGGGTTGTCTTTTCGTTTTGTAGATGGTTTCCTTTGCTGTGCAAAAACTTAGTTTGATGTAGTCCCATTTGTTTATTAATTTCTTTTGCTTCCATTGTCCCATGAGATATATAAAATATATATTTCTATAAGAAATGTCTGAGATTTTATTGCCTATGTTTTCTTCTAGGATTTTTATGGTTTTGGTCTAACATTGAAGTCTTTAATACATTTTGTGTTTATTCTTGTGCATGTATAAGAAGATGGTCTAGTTCCATTTTTTTTGCATGTATCTGTCTAATTTTTCCAATACCACTTATTGAATAGAGTATCATTATCATGTTGTTTGTCTTTGCCTCCTTTGTCAAATATTAGTTGACTGTAAAGGCTTGGGTTTATTTCTGGGCTCTCTATTCTGTTCCATTGATCTATATGTCTGTTTATATGCCAGTACCATGCTGTTTTGATTACTATGGCCTTATAGTATCATTTGATATCAGGTAGCATGATTCTTCCAACTTTGTTTTTCTTGGCATCTGTATTTGGAGATTTTAATCTTTCACCAAGATTAGCCACCAAATGAAGTAGAAATCTTATTATGCTAAGCGAAATAAGCCAGTCAGAGAAAGATAAATATCACATGATCTCACTCATTTGTGGAATATAATGAACAACATAAACTGATGAACAAAAATAGATCCAGAGACAGAGAAGCATTGAGCAGACTGTCCAACCTCAGAGGAAAGGCGGAGGAGGGTGGGGAGATAAGAGATCAGCCAAAGGACTTGTATGCATGCATATAAACACATCCATGGACAAAGACAGTAGAGGGGTGAGGGCATGTGCTGGGAGGTGGGAATGGCTGGGGAGGTCAGTGGGGAAAAGGATACAGATGTCATACATTAAACAATGAAGAACTGAACAAAAAATCTACTTCTTAGAATTCCTTCTGTCCCTCAGGAGCCTCTTCAGACAAGGCTGTAGGGAATGTGAAAATGAAATCACAAGTCAGAGGTGGGGGGGGGAGACATCTAAATTAGGAAACCCAGTTTCTCTTCTCTTATCTGTGTTCAATTTAGGGGGAAAAATAAAATAATATCCAGATTGAGAGAGGAGCATTTGAAATCTCCAACTGTAAATGTGGATTTATCTATTTTTCCATTTGTTTGTGTCAGCGTTTACTTATTGAATTTTGAAGTTCTCTCTCCCTTTTATTTTTTTTTTAATCTCCACCCTAGGATATTCTTCCATTGATTTTTAGAGAGAGGGGAAGGGAGGGAGAGAGGGAAGGAGGGAAAGAGAGAGAGAAAGAAAAAAACATCGATGTGAGAGAGACACATTGATTGGTTGCCTCCTGCATGTGTTCTGACCAGGGTGGGGATGGAACCTGCAACTCAGGTATGTGCTCTAGACCAGGAATTGAACCCAAAACCCTTCGGTGCTCAGGCTAACACTCTAACCACTGAGCTACAGTCAGGGCAAAATTCTGTTATTGTTTGAAACTCAGTTACTTACGAGGTATATGCAAATTCAGTATTATTGTCTTGGTGTTGAATTAACCACATGCAAACAAATGAAACTGGATTACAGTTTGTGTCCGTGTACAAAAATTAATTCAAAATAGATCAAAGACCTCAATATAAGACCCAAAACAAAAAGTTACATACAGTGTAGAAGAAAATATAGGTACCAAACTTATGGACCTTGGTTATAGAGGACATTTTATGAACTTGACCCCAAAGGCAAGGGAAGTAAAGACAAAATAAATGAATAGGACTATATCAAACTGAAAATATTCTGCACAGCGAAAGAAACTGACAACAAAACAAAGAGGCAGCCAGCCAGATGGGAGATGATATTTGCAAACAGTAGCTCTGACAAAGGTTTAATACATAAATATATAAAGAACTCATAAAACTCAACACCAAACAAACAAATAACCCAATCAAAAAGTGGGCAGAGGACCTGAAAATACACCTCTCCCAAGAAGACATACAAACAGCCAATAGGTATATGAAAAGATGTTCAACTCATTGGCAATTAGGGAAATGCAAATCAAAACTACAATGAGATACCATCTTATGCCTGCTAGAGTGGCCATCATCAACAAGACAAGCAATAACTAGTGTTGGAGAGTTGTGGAAAAAAGGGACCCTCATTCACTGCTGGTAGGGATGTAGACTGGTACAGCCACTATGGAAAGCAGCCTGGCAATTCAAAATATTAAGAATAGAGCTCCCATATGACCCAGCAACCCTACTCCTGGTTATATACCTGAAAAATTAAAAATCATGTGTTCACAAGATATATGCACCCCTTTGTTCATTGCAGCATTATTCATGGTGGCCAAGACATGGAAACAACCAAAGTGCACTGTGATAGAGGACTGGATAAAGAAGATGTGGTACATATATACAATGGAATGCTACTCAGCCATAAGAAAGGATGAAATAGCACCGTTTGCAACAACTTAAATGGACCTTGAGAACATTATGCTAAGTGAAATAAGTCAGTCAGAAAAAGCTAAAAACCGTATGATTTTACTCATATGTGGGATATAAAACTGAAACTCATGAACACAAGCATCAGCTTGGTGATTGCCAGAGTGAAGGGGGTGGGGGGAGGGGAAGGTGACAGAAGATTTGACTTTGGGTGGTGGGCACACGGTGCAATATACAGATCTTTTATCATAGAAACCCACACCTGAAACCTATATGTTCATCTTGACCAATGTCACCCCAATCAATTTAATAAATTAAATAAAAGAATTATAAGAAAACACTGTAAACAATTATATGGCAACAAATGGAATAATTTGGAAGAAATAAATAAATTTCTAGAAGCATACAATCTTTTAAGACTGAATCAAGAATAAAGGAAATCTGCTTGGCCAGTCTGGCTCAGTTGGTTGGAATGTTGTCTAGTGCACCAAAAGGTGGTGGGTTCAATTCCAGGTCAGGACACATACCCATGTTGCAGGTTAGATCTCTGGTTGAGGTACATGTGGGAGGCATCCAATCAATGTGTCTCTCTCATATCGATGCTTCTCTCTCTCCTTCCCTCCTTCACTCTTTCTTTAAAATCAATAAAGATATATCCTCAGTTGAAGATTTAAAAAAAAAGAATAAAGAGAATCTAACAGACCAATTATTAGCATTGGCATCAAATCAATAATCAAAAAATTCCCAAGAAATAAAATGCCTGGACCAGATGGATTAACAGGTGAATTCTACCAAACATTCCAAAAAAGAACTAACACCTATCCTTTTCAAACTATTTCAAAAAATTCAAGAGGAGGGAAGGCTTCAAAGCTCATTTTACAAGTTCAGCATTATCACAGTTTCAAAACCAGATAAAGACACTACAAACAAAGAAAATAATAGGTCAATATTCCTGATCAACATAGATGCAAAAATCTTCAATAAGATATTAGCAAACGAAATGCAGCAATATATTAAAAAGATTATACACCATGATCAAGTGGAATTTATTCCTGCATTGCAAGGTTGGTACCTCAGCAAATCAATTGTTGTGATACACCACATGAACAAAATGAAAGACAATAATCACATAATTATATCAGAAGATGCAGAATAATCCTTTGCTAAAATCCAGCAACCATTTAGGATAAAAACTCTCATCAAAGTGAGAATAGAGGGAACATACCTCACCATAATAAAAGCCATATATGAGAAACACACAGCTAAAATCATGCTCCATGGGGAAAAGCTAAAAGCATTTTCCTTAAGATCAGGAACAAGACAAGGTTGTTCACCCACTCTCACCACTCCTGTTCGACATAGTACTGGAAGTACTAGCCATTGCAATCAGACAACAAGAAGAAATAAAAGGCATCCACATTGGAAAAGAAGAAGTAAAACTGTCCTTATTCACAGATGACATGATACTGTACATAGAAAACTCTAAAGACTCCATCAAAAAATTATTAGACTTAATAAATGAATTTAGCAATGTAGCAGGATGCAAAATTAATGCCAAGAAACCTATGGCATTTCTGTACACCAATAGTGAACTGACAGAAAAAGAGACTAAAAAAGCAATCCCATTTACCATCAC
This sequence comes from Plecotus auritus, assembly GCF_963455305.1. Lineage (NCBI taxonomy): Eukaryota > Metazoa > Chordata > Mammalia > Chiroptera > Vespertilionidae > Plecotus > Plecotus auritus. The sequence goes on from NC_137783.1 coordinate 86,995,838, forward strand.
ACCAAAAAAATTAAGATACCTAGGAATAAACTTAACTAAGGAGGTAAAAGACCTGTATGAGGAAAATTACAGGACACTGAAAAAAGAAATAGAGGAAGACGTAAACAGATGGAAGAACTTATCGTGTTCATGGATTGGTAGAATCAACATCATTAAAATGTCCATACTATAGATTCAATGCACTCCCCATTAAAATACCAACGGCATATTTCACAAACCTAGAAGAAACTCTTCAAAAATTCATATGGAATAAAAAATGACCCCCAATAGCCACAGCAATCCTGAGAAAAAAGAACAAAGTAGGTGGGATCTCAATACAAGATTTCAAGTTGTATTACAAAGCCACTGTTCTCAAAACAGCCTGGTACTGGCACAAGAACAGACATATAGATCAATGGAATAGAATAGAGAACCCAGATATCGACCCAAACCACTATGCTCAATTAATATTTGACAAAGGAAGCATGAACATACAATGGAGTCAAGACAGTCTCTTCAATAAATGGTGTTGGGAAAATTGGACAGATACATGCAAAAAAATGAAACTAGACCACCATCTTACACCATACACAAAAATAAACTCAAAATGTATAAAGGACTTAAACGTAAGACGGGAAACCATAAAAATACTAGAGAAATCCACAGGCAGCAAAATCTCAGACGTACGCTGTAGCAATTTCTTCACCGATACCGCTCCTAGGGCAATGGAAACTAAAGAGAAAATAAACAAATGAGACTACATCAAAATAAAAAGCTTTTGCACAGCAAAAGAAACCATCAACAAAACAACAAGAAAGCCCACTGCCTGGGAGAACATATTTGCCAATGTTATCCCTGATAAGGGTTTAATCTCCAACATTTATAGGAAACTCATACAACTTAACAAAAGGAAGATAAACAACCCAATCAAAAAATGGGCAACGGACCTAAATAGATACTTTTCGAAAGAAGACAGAAGGAAGGCCAAGAGACATATGAAAACATGCTCAAAGTCACTAATCATCCGAGAGATGCAAATCAAAACGACAATGCGGTACCATCTCACACCTGTCAGAATGGCTATTATCAACAAATCAACAAACGACAAGTGTGGGCGAGGATGCAGAGAAAAAGGAACCCTCCTGCACTGCTGGTGGGAATGCAGACTGGTGCAGCCACTGTGGAGAACAGTATGGAGTTTCCTCAAAAAACTAAAAATGGAACTCCCATTTGACCCAGTAATCCCACTCCTAGGAATATATCCCAAGAAACTAGAAACACCAATCAGAAAGGATATATGCACCCCTATGTTCATAGCAGCACAATTTACAATAGCTAAGATTTGGAAACAGCCTAAGTGCTCATCAGCAGATGAGTGGACTAGAAAATTGTGGTACATCTTCACAATGGAATACTAGGCTGAGGTAAAAAAGAAGGAGTTCCTACCATTTGCAACAACATGGATGTAGATGGAGAGCATTATGCTAAGTGAAATAAGCCAGACAGAGAAAGATAAATATCACATGCTCTCACTCATTTATGGAATATAATGAACAACATAAACTGATGAACAAAAACAGATCCAGAGCCCGAGAAGCATTGATCAGACTGTCAAACCTCAGAGGGAAGGTAGGGGAGGGTGGGGGTAAGGGGGAGAGATCAACCAAAGGACTTGTATGCATGCCTATAAGCCTAACCAATGGACACAGAAAACAGGGGGTGAGGGCATGAGTGGGGGTTTTGGGGGGGGTGATATTAAATGTCAACTGTAATTAAAAAAACAAAAACAATAATTAGTGTTAATCATACTTTCTAAGGTATGTTTTTTTTACCTTTTAGACTTTCAAAATGCCAGAAGAAATATGGGTTCATTTAAGAAAAAACAGAAAGCACAGATAGGCAAAAAAGGTGATAATTATTCACTATTTTATCTCATAGAGATAAAAAGTAGAGAAATTTCTTTTTAAGTAAAGGGGGGTTATGTTTAATCATTTCCTGATTTTTCCCATTGATTTTTTTAGGGAGAGTGGGAAGAGAGAGGAAAAGAGAGAGGAAACAGATGTGAGAGAGAAACACATGGAATTGGTTGTCTCCTGCATGAGCCTTGACCAGGGCCCTAGCCAGAGAGGAACCTGCAACTGAGGTACGTGTTACTTGACTGGAATCTAACTGGGGACCCTTTGGTCCGCAGGCCCGAGTTCTAACCACTGAGCAAAACTGGCTGGGGGCTCCCATTGATTTTTTTTAGAGAGAGTAAAAAAGGAGGGGGAAAGTACTGTATTGTCCCACGTACTCCTGAGGTGAATGGAACACTGAGATTGACTAGAACAATGGTATATTTAAAGTTTATTATAGGTATTATTATACACAAATGAAACTCTAGGGAGCTGTTGGATGCAGTGTCTGTGTTACTAGGGCAAGTGGATTTCTGAATCATGTCCCGGGACCAAAAGTAATAATCAGAGTCACAGCAAATGTGGCAGTGGCACCGCAAGCATTTTCACCCTTATTTCCCCCCCAGCTCTGTTAGTATTGATGGAAAGCAGCAACTGTTGCAAGGCCAGCTGCATACCCTGCAGGAAAACCCGGAGGTGAGGGGAAAAGCTGGCCAAGGTGGGGCCCGCCTCTGTGTCTGCTCTGTGCAGCTACCTCTCCCGGTAGCTCTGAAATCTTGGCTGGTAAATCAGGAAAATGCAGCAGGGTGGTTGTGTGTACATGATCTCTTTCTGCCAACATTAAACCCCCCCTGCAGTTATCTTTCTACCTTTTTAATGTTTAAAATACCCAAGAACACAAGTTTATTAAGGAAAAGAAAAAACGAACTATCCGAGTAAAAAGGAAATTATTTATGGTGACCCAGATTAAAGGTAGTAATGTAAATGTATATGTATATATATATATATATATATATATATATATATATATATATATATATATATATTTGCAAATGGAATCATCCTGTATATACTGTTTACAGCCTGCTTTGTTTATCTTGCTACTCCTAGTGTCACATTTGAATTGCACTTAAAACCAAGTGCTGGTTCCTCTTCTTTATGCTGTTCTCACACCAACTCTACCCACTGTAAAATTTTATTTTCCTATTGAGTCGGTCATCATTCTCTTTCCTGTCCCACAAGAGAAAGGCACTCAGGTCTAGTAAAAGATGTTGCTCTCTATGGGACAAGTTTAAGTTAAAAAAACAAGCCCTCATCTTAAACTGTGTGAAAAAAAGAGAAACTTACAGAGAAATGGGACACTATTAAGTAGGGAATTAGTTCTTGCTGCAGCAGGAAAAGGTTTTAGAAAATGAGAAGTCTGCAAATTAATTAACTTAGTAAATGCTTTCCATAGCTTAGAAATATCTCAAGAAGAAGAAGGGGGAGGAGGAGGAGGAGGAGGAGGAGGAGGAGGAGGAGGAGGAGGAGGAGGAGGAAACTCCTCAAGATTTTGGAGCGGAGAATTTGATCAACAGTTCACTAAGGATATGAGTGTAGGAAGAACCAAACAACAGTACCCCTAGATTAGAAATTCCGTGAGGATCTCCAGCTGGCAAAACCTCCATTGACTAGATGGAGACAAGACTGACTAGATGGAATGGCAGGGAAGAAACAGGGCAGTGGACAACATAGCAAGCAAGTTGAGAATAATTGTTTCCTCAAAAAATACTCTTTTTACCTTTCTGTATTGTCTAAATATTCTAAATTAAGTATCAACAGAGCATGAGGTGCTGTTTACATTAAAGTGCATATTTTAAAATAAAATTTAAAAGTTCACTAAAAAAATTAGTTTACAATTGTCACTTCAGAAGGCAGATCTTATAAATATCATCTTTTCTTGGATGATCTGTCATATTTTTTCAATCTCTTTTCTCACTTAATTTTGTTACAGAATCAGGGAAACCCTTTTGAATTAAACTAATAGGCAGGTAAAATTGGATGAATTTCAACTCTAGGGTGAGTGGGTCCATTTTCTCTCCTAAGACAAAAAAAAATATTTTTTTTCCAGGGGGAAAAGAGACCAAATGTCAATTTTTACAACATTGTGTGTACAGGCTGGGAACCTAAATTTGTCTATTATACTGCCCTCAAAATCAGGTCTTGTATGACTACTTGTGTTTGGTCTGTGTCCTTTTCTATCAAGTTGCTACTGTATTTACTGCCAATCAATGTTCAGAGTTTACTAGGGCATTAATGGATCTTGATCTCAATTCTTCAGACTCTTTAGACATTATATTGCACAGTCTTAGCAAAAGGTATTCATCATCCCTAGTAGTCATAGAGCACAGCACACTCATAGACAATAAGGAGATATGGAAAAGCTAAAATAGACTCCTGTCAGTCTACTTTTCAGAAGCAATTACTATTATTGGGCTCAATTCCGCTGGTAGTATGGAGAGTTGTTCACTCTGAAATAGCAGCAGAATAGATAGTTACATGTCTGTGGAGTTTGCATTTATTTCTGCTTTTCCTCTAAGATGCATTAAGAACAACAATGAGAATAACTCTAGTGACTTCCTTTGAACACATTAACTTCGAAGTGGACCGAAAAGTGAATGGTCACTGAAGACTCTTTGAAAGCCCATGCCAGGGAATAGGGAGAGGAGGTGAAAAAGGATGGGGAAGGGAGAATTATAAGGATGGAGAAAAGGTGGATTTAATTTATCTTTCCAGGCAGTGTTCCCCAGATGAGAAAAAAGAAAAGGGACTTCAATTCCCACGAGCTACATTATTTGTAGCTGAAGTTATTTAAAGCTATCTCAGAAACTGATTATGCTTTATTGTCTTTCATAAGGTTTTGTGGGCTTTCTCTTACTTTACAATTTATTTGTTGAGGTAAAGGAAAAGATAACTCCATCTCTTTAAATTATACAATTTTAAACTGTGCAAGTCACATCTGCCCTGAAAGCTCAGAAACTGGTAGGTGTAAGAACAGATTTTGAGGCAAGAAACAAGATGGAAACTGAGTAAAAAGAGCAATTTTCCCTCAGAATAGGGTTGGGATGCCCAGAACTCCTTTTTACCAGATGCAAGTGTTGCATTGTAACCAAAATTGCTTTAAGAAGAGATTAATGCCTTGCTGGAGGTGGCCTCGGTGGATCACCTCTGGGAAGAGGTAGCATGGGTTCTCTTTTTGCCCACATCTAGATTTAGCTCCTCAGCTTTTATGAGTTCAAGTCCAGCCCCAACGTGCTTTACTCATAGTACACTTGGATCTAAACCTACTGGGAATCAACAAGTAACTAACTGGTCAAGTGCTTAAACACATCATTGCCAGATAGCAACCCAAACCCTGAGGAGTCCTGGAAGGATATGCTGCCCCTCCACTGAGGAAGAAAATTAAAATCCTTCCATGAACGATCGTTCCATCAAAGAATAGGGTCTTGGACCATCTCATTGGCCTCCAGAACTGCTTTTACTGAATCATGCTTTCCTGGCATTGCTGGCTGTATAGTGTGTAAACTGGCACAATCAGATCAGATATGTTCTTTCTGAATAAAAACTAATAACTTGTTAATTTGATTGGTTTATCCCTTTTGCCTCAACCTATTTTGCCACATGGGGGAAACCAAGCTATTTTTTGGTTGGTGTCCTTCCAATTGTGATGAGGTGCTGGAGTCTCTCCAAGAACTTAGACTTTCCTCTGGGTTTAGGACCCAGACTGTTCTTTCTCGTTCATAGACATGCTGTACTGCCTCTCGTCAGCAATGTCTCACCCATGGGCAAAGCAGGCTGCTCAGGATGTTATAAAAACTTGGAAATAAGACGAAGGATGACTATGTGCCATTTCAATATAAATCTGGAATATTATGTAATAGGTTTACCAAAGGATTATTTAGTTCTTTAGCAAAATATACCTTTGCTTGATTTATTAGCTACTATTGATTAGGGCATAAACTGTATAGTAAGAAGACTGATAAATTATAAATTCTTTTTACCAGTAAAAATTATATACATTCTTTAGTAGAAAACTATGGATCCACGAATTATGTTTTTATTCCCTTATAGACATCAGCCGGTTTTTAAAAATCTAATTTATCAAATATTTTATCACTCCTTTTCTGATTGACTTTATAAACCTCTGTTCTGCAAATGCTCATTGAGCCAGTTTTACTATTCTGCTTGTTCTATCATTAAGGAGTTAAACAAATCTTTGACACATGGTCACCATATATTTTATTTTATTTTTAAAAAATATATTTTATTGATTTTTTACAGAGAGAAAAGGAGAGGGATAGAAAGTTAGAAACACTGATGAGAGAGAAACATCAATCAGCTGCCTCCTGCACACTCCCTACTGGGTATGTGCCTGCAGCCAAGGTACATGCCCTTGACTGGAGTTGAACCTGGGACCCTTGAGTCCTCAGGCCGACGCTCTATCCACTGAGCCAAACCAGTTAGGGTGGTCACCATATATTTTAATAATAATTGTATTTTTAACATTTTGAAAAGTATAGCTTGAAAAGGCCTTTCCTATCTGTTCTATGAAGCCCATCTTACACTGTTTGGGTGTCCTTTGTCTAAAGAACTCTCTTTATTTGATCTCTGTAAGTCAGATTATTACTTCCAACTTTTATGAAAAAAAGCAGAATGGTGTCATAAGCAGAGAATTAGTTTTAGAGTCAGACAGATCTGAGCTGGAATCATTGCTTCCTGGCATACTTTGCAACTTTGAACAGATCACTTAACTTCTTTGGTCATATTTTCCCCTAAGATTGAATGAATCACATGTGTTGCAATAATTAAATCTCTCCATTTATTCATTTGTAAAGTTGGGAAGTCAAATTGGTTAATCTTTAAAGTCCTCTTCAGTTTCAAAATTCTCTGATTCCAACACTTAAGAGATTCTTATTCCCATTTAACTTTTAAGAGTCAGCATTACATGCACAAAGATCACTTCTTCTAGTTTAATGCTTGACTATAGAACAGCAACAGCAGGCTGAGCAGGGAGAACTCGAATATCCTCCACAAAGCAGGCTTATAAATCCCCAGGATGCCAGGTCTCCAGGTCATTTTCAGTTCCACTCATAAAAGTACCATATGCTTCATTAAGTGTAAATCTAAATATCTAACAATTCAGTGGGCTGACATCTAACTCTGAAACAAAGAGAACTATAGTTAAAATAATTATTACAACTTGTGTCAAAGTACCCTGAGAAAACAACCACCAGATGAGGGTGGTTTATTCCTGGCATCATGATACCATCTTCAAGGACAGATCTCTAACAAGAAAATATTTTTTTTCTATTCCTTTGGACTCATAAAAGTAATTTTAAAGTGTCTTTATATAAAACCTTAAAATAGGGGATATTTTATCATGCTTGTGGGCTTAAAGTCTTATCTGATTTTAATTTTGTATATTAACGACAAAATGTTTTAGTCATGCTTTTTAAAATAAATATTGACATGGTGTTATCCTGATAACATTTCTAACCTTAGTTAACCTGATTTCCTTTTCTGAAGTAATTTTAAAATTGTATTGCAAAGCAGAATGATGATTATAATAATACCCTAACTATTTCAAAAAACTTAATTATTACGAGAACTGAGGATTTCCTGGATGTAAGGCATATGTGAGTGATACATCCATTTTCACATTGAAGGGGAACAAAGTTTGCCACCCCAAAATACACCTCTTTGGGGTGTTGATTATTTTGAGCTGACTTTTCTCAAGAAACAAAAGACTCACGAAGAACATTTGACCTTCCCCCTTAAAGACCTATCTCCAAATTCAGTCTCATTGGGGATTAAGGCTCCACATTAGGGATTTAGGGGACATATATTTCAGTCCATAACAATGTTATATTTGTTACTAGCCATGTTGGCTCTTGGTTCTTGAGTTTGACAAAGAGAGAATTCAGAGTCAAGACCTCTAGCACAAGGGGAAGTTTATTTAGCATGCAAAGCGAAAGTATACTTGAAGGGAAGAACTCAGTGGGGTGCTCACAGAGCTGCCTTGGTCTTTTAGAAAGAAAGTCACAGAGGCAGAAGAACTGAGCCAGCTGGGCTGTGTGGACTCAAGAAACAAGTTACAGAGGCAAAAGAAGGGCCCTTGGAGACAGGTTCAGGGAGTTAGCCTGGGACAAGCTGCTGCTGTCCGATGCTCCCCTGGTTGCAAGTCTCCTGGGAACCCTTAGAGCAAGCATATCAAACTCAAAGGCTAACACGGGCCAAATAAACAAGGTTTAAGTTTATGTGGGCCACAAAAAAAAAAAAAAAAAGCTTCAATTTTCATAGGAATGTAGGTTTATTTTGATAGAGACATGCTGAATACAAAGGGCTGAAATAAGTGAGTAAGCGTTAACAAAAATAATAGAACATTTTAATAAAAATTAATATTTTTTTAATATTAACTTACCAGACACTGAATAACTGCACAAATTAATAAGCATAACACAAATAAACCTATTTTTCTTGTTCTCCAAAAGTTAAATATTTCCTGTTGCACACACCAAACAAGTCAGTACAAGACTAACGACTTGGCAATTGGCTGCTAAAATATTTGCTGCTAGTATTAGTGGAGAGAAATGGTGCGTCTGTGTGTAAGGTGTGTAAGGGAAATGAATGCAACCTGATTATAGTAATCAGTCATTAGTGAACGTTGTAGTGCGTTATTAATAATCTATATATATAAAAGGCTAAGCGACCAGCTGACCAGCTGACTGCCTGGTAGGTATGACGTGCATTGACTGCCAGGGGGCAGACGCTCAACACAGGAGCTGCCTGAGCAACAGCAACTTTACAGAATGCCCTCTCACACTCCAGGACCCCTCAGGCTTCGGCCCCATCCCTGAAGGCCAGGCCGAGGGATCCCACCTGCCAGAAGGACCCGCTCACTCTGCAGACACCATGCCCCAGGTTACATAGGAGGTTGGCTTCAGAGCATGTCCAGCTGGTCTTGCCCAGTCCCGCCCCACCGGCCACCTTCTAATTAATTTCCTTTCAATGTGCATGAATCCATGCACCAGGCCTCTAGTTATGTATAACAGGACATTGTAAAAATTAAGTTACAAAATTTTTATCAAAACGTTTCTTACATACTGTTATATTGGCTGGGCTGCAAAAATATTCGTTGTGGGCCCCATGCAGCCTGCGGGCCGTGAGTTTGACATGCTTGCCTTAGAACTTAGGAGAGAGAAAGCAAAGTATGTGCCTGAGGAAAGCACATATGCTGATTCATCAAAATGAGCTTATAGGGTCAGGGTGTGGTCTCTACTGATTGGTTAGGCAAAAAATCATTGGTCATTGCATCTGGTTTTGTTGCTTTTCTGGGCCTGGAGCTGAAACGCAAAGGAGGCCTAGATATTATCTCTAGTTGATTTCAATGATTTGGCTTGAGTGTGCTGGTTATTTAAAAATCCAGAAATTTAACCATTTGCATATGGAGAAGCCGGACTGACAGTTCTTTTTAGAAACGAGCATCTCCCTATCTCCCAACCAGGGTCCAGTATAATTCCGATAAAGGAGCACACATTGATAGAGTGTTCAAAGTGATTTTCTGGTCAAGCCCTGCATTACAACAAATATGGATTCAACAGAAAAATAAGTCTTAAATTGCTTACTCTTCTTTTGTAACCGCAGTTCCTTTTGCTGCTGCCTGGATTGTTACACAAGCAAATAAATCCTTTTAATTGGCCCACCCTCGGGGCAAACAGCTCACCCCAGTAAGTAATCATGTGGAAGAGTGGAGGCTGCAGAGGTGGGGTGCATCCTGCTGAACAATCTTTGCTTTTATTTTACCAACTGATTTTAAAAGGCTGCATTGTAACTTGGCATTAAATATTTAAGAATGATATTTAGGTAAGATTGATTCATTTAACAGGCATAATGGAGTGGGGAAGCCGCATGGAGCGACTAAAGGGCTTCACAGTGGGAAATCTATGCTAGCAGGCATCAATCCGCACCTGGTAATGGCCATGAATAGGCGCGTCGTCTTGCTATTTAAATAAATTGATGTGCAATTCATCTGCTGTTTAGAGCCATTGGAAATGCACTGCGCTAACTCTGTTCCTTGGCAAGCATCCCAATTAAGGGCCTGGGTCATTTATCAGAGTGCCAAGTGTAGTTTAAGTTGCTACCAAGCTTCTACCTTTTACCAAAATGACTATTTGTTCTAAAAGGGGCCACAGGGGACGGGGACGGGGTCGAGGTGGGGAGCAGCAAGGTGTAGTAGGAAAAAGCTGGATGCAGACAACTGCAGTTCAAGTCCTGACTTCTCCACTAAGCAGCACATCATTGAATCTCCCCAAAGTTGAATCTTTTTCTCTATAATGGGAAGAATAATGTGCCTGCTTTACTTTCTTGTGAAGCACAAAACAAGATAATAAAAGTGAAAGCACATTTCAGTTTAAAAAGTGCTGTTCAAATTGTGAGTTATCACTAATAGCATAATCCTTGCAGGGGCACCGCAAGTTGCTGCCATTTATTTCTCCTCACGTTCTGCATGGTTTTCTCGCCTCCTTTTTCCTGTCTTGATCAGACAATCTCAGAGCTGGGAGGAGAACAAAGTGTTAGCCTTTTAAAAGATTCACACCTTATGAGATACATAGGTTTGTATTTCTTGGTGCTAAATGTTCAGAGTAGTTTTGTAGTTTCATTAGCCACCTCTTGGTGATATATACATCATAAGGGAGCACTTTAAAAGCATTTAGAGTAGATATGATCATAAAGAGCAGCTAACTAATTTGAGAAATTTATTTTATGCTAAGATTTTTTAATAGATTACTGTTGATTCCAATCATTTTGAAACATTCCATTCTCTCCTTCATTTTGCCCAGTTGGACATGTTTGGACTTGGGTATAGAATATAGAGATCTGATTTATGCCTGTTAATTTTAAAGAACTATAACTCCAAACCAATTAAGTTTGTGCTTTGCATTGAAATGGGAGTTCTGAAAAACAAAAGTGCTTACTTTTCAATCAGGAATGTCTCCCATTAAAAAGTTTGAAACAAGCAATAGGATGGGTTATAATCATTTGTGGTTCATTTTTCTTGTTGATACAATTAGAGGAAGTGCACAGTAGCCCACTAAAAGTCCAATGATAGAGTATGCATATTAGGAATTGTGTTGACTTAAGTTGTTTACCATGCTGATTTCTTTGTTGTTTGCTTTTCTGATTATGTCATGTACATTATTAAATATAATAATTAATAAAATGTTGACTGTAGTTTGCTGAACATTACTTAATCATTAATGTCTAATGTATTTCAATATCCTTTATGATTAAACCTGATGGCTGACTTAGTCAGATGAAGATATTTCCATTAAGGGCAAGCAATGCAACAATAATTCAACTCCATCCAGTGAGAGCACATGCAGTGTCTCCTTTCATGTAGTGGGGTGATATTTTCCAACCCCTTTCACTATTCGCTGACAATTGCCATCCTATGCGCTATAACTCTTCTGTCTACTCAGCCTTCTGCATTGATTTTTATCTTTCCTGGCTAACTGTCACCAGAATAATGGTTTCAACGAAAATCTAGTTGGTATCAAGTTTTTTTTGCTTAGGAACCAGCATGTGCAAAGAAGCCTTGGTTATATTGATAAAGTTTAGTGGAAAAACACCTTCCCAGATTTACTTGGAACAGAATTTCTACTATTTTCAACTGAACATTCTTCACAAGATATTAAGAAATAAATAGTGGCAGTAGCTGATTTGGTAGATGGTGGAACACTACTAAATTAGACTGCTGTCTATCTGGAGTTTTAATATGAATAAATGCTCAATTCTCTGACTAATCTTTTATGTAAAAAAACACAAAACAATAGAATTCACAGTTCCCTTCCTGAACTCCTCTTCGTCCCCATACATTATTGTGATACTGTATTCATATTTCTGTTAAACTATAATCTTTAGAATATGTAAATTCATGCCACTCATAAAAATATAAAATGAACACATGCCAACATTTTATTTACTTACTAATTAATGAGGAAACTATTAAAATGTTACAATTCGTTCAAAGGAGAATCAGAAGAACAGACTTACATAGACAATTAGAAATTATATAATGAATTTGCTAGCACATGCAAAACTCAACATCCTATGGGCACTAAAATAATGTTCGGAACCATCTTTTCTATAGGGTGGAAATTAATTCTTACCCTATCAGACAAAATATAATTACATTTCTAAAGATAAGAATCATCCTCGTTACAATCAGTTTTCTACAATTTATAGAATGGCAAAATAGCTTAGTCAAAGACAAAAAAATGAAAACACTTATAGAATCAGATACCTACAAAGGATTTGCTAGATAACATCCAGCATTCCATTGAAAGGACATTCAGTGATCTTTTGCCCACTTCTAAGTCTTTTATAATCTGTCCTAACACTTTTAATTGGATGATGTCATTTTGATCATATTAAGATTCTCCGACTTTATGTCTCCTGAAAACCAGCCCCTTGGCCACTAGAGGCCACTTATCAAGGACGTGAGGCCTTTTTTCCTTATTTTCTTTTTTGCCCTCATATCTATGGTTGTCCTCACTAAGCACTCCTGACCTCCATCCCTCGAAAACACATTAGTAGGTGCTCTTGGGGCTTGTGGTCTTACTGCACACATTAGTTAATGCAGTTAGTATTACACCATGAACAGAGGAAGAAGAGACTAAAAGAGAGAGCCCAAACAGTGGCTTTATTCTCAGGGTGTCTCTAGGCTTGAGGAAGAGAAGTGAGAAAACCACATTCTTACTAAAAGTGGAACAGCACATGGATGGCGCTCACTCTATTTTTCTTTTATACTCCAGCCCGATGAACATGTAACTTTAGTCTGTCTTCCCTAGCAACATTCTGTACTAGATATCTGTCTGCCTCTGTTCCAGAGTGTTCTACTGTCTCTCCCTCTATTGCAAAAATTTCCAGGGGTGGGGGGAACTCAAGTTAATCAACTCCTGAATACTCCGTGGGAAATCTACCTGGTCAGGTGGATCTCCAACATGCCTAGTCCTCTTTGTGTTGCCATAATCAGGGGGTCAGATAGCAAGACCTATTGGACCTGGAAAAGCAGTGCGGGGGGCTCAGAAGTCTAAATATAGGAGCATGATTAGAGATTAATTATAAAGACACTTGCTCTAGGGCCTTGAGCTTGGAAAGCCAATTGATGACAAAGATCTGCCCTGAGCAGACAGCCAAAAGGAGCCATGGAAACGTGGGCTGAAGATGAAACAGAGACCGTGTCTGGGCTGTTATTTTAGCCTGCACAAATATGAGTACCAGGTTAAAGTCCACATGAGGAACAGTTGGCCCAGGTAAGATTCAGTCACAGAGAATGAGGAGTGTTCTAGGAGACAAAGGCAATATAAGTGTGGCTCATGGGCAGGAGGCCAGAGGCCAGAGTAGCAGCAGCAAGTTTGACTCACAGCTAAAAAACCTGCATCGTTACTAGTATGTTGCTGGGACAAGGGTTGGGCCCAATGCATACAGTGGGTGTATGAAGGAGGGTGAGTTTCTTGATGGTTAATTCGATCCTTTTCTGCCTTAGAGGGCTGTGGGGCGGTAGGCAGCAAGGAGAACTCAAGCAGCGGATGAGGGATATTGCCTCCGAGTTAAACTACAGTTTCTGTAACTGAAAACTCCCAAGGAGACATACGACATTTGGAGTGCTTGCCACTGAGGTTTTAAGTATACAGCTCAGAGCCTGCTGTGAAGTTCTGTCCTCAGATACAGGACTTGATTACGATTCCAGGTGCTTAGCGAACCCACTGCCAAATATCTGTGCCTCTCCAGTAGCTTTTGTAGATTCATAAATCACAGAACCCATTTTACCTTGAATTTTAATTTTATTTGCCCTTATAGAGTGATAAAGTCAATAAAAGTGAGGCTCATTTACCCTTAAATAATTAACATCTTGGTTTTTAAATAGCTATTAACATCTTGGTTTTAAAATATTAGATATCCAGATATTCAATTGAATCAATTTTTAAAGTGCATTAAAACCTCTATTTTTATGAAATAGAAGGGTACTTTAGCCACTCAAAGGCAAAAATTCTGTCAGATTAGTTACGGACCAAGTCTACTTGATCGTTGAATTAGCATTGCAACTTATTTGCGTACATTGCTAAGTAGATACATACAGCAGATTCTTCTAACCTATTATAATTTTCTAGAATTAATGATATGCTTTGGGCACCTTAATTTACTCATCATTCTGAGGTCACGTGTGGTGTCTGAAGCTGGGCTTTGTGAGAGAAATATTTCCAAAGTGAGAACCTTTCTAAGTAAGCAGATGTTGTACAGGGAAGAGCGGGGCTTAGAATTTGAGGAAAGTCTGTAGGAATCAGCGCTGTAGTCTTATAAAGTAACTAGAACTACGATGGTGGCTTTAAGGGAGCTCTGCCCTGTTCAAGGCAGAAATACTTTAAAAATTACCTTGTCTCCTAGATTTAAAAATAGGTTTAAAAAAGACTAAAATTTCTCAAAATCTTTCTGAGTCCATTAAACAAAGTAAGTCTTAACTCTGTATTGAGTCATCTATAAATGGAATCATTGAGTTTTTGGTATAAGGCTACTATAAAAGTTAATTGAGGCAATCTGTAACTTATAACACTTGATACTGAGATTTAAAAAAAAACTATCACCTGTTTCATAATGTTTGAACAAATTCATATAATGTATCAAGGAAATAATTTTTGGTCAAAATTGGTTATTTTGAAATTATCATGAAAGAAAATTAGTATGTTGCTCATATAAGCCTATTGAAATAGATACTATTGTCTTAGATCATTTTCCAACATGAGGAATATTGATAAAAATATAATATCAAAATATTACAAATGAATTGTATTGTCTTCACTACTTATTTTCTACAAATAGGTTGAGCAGAACTGGCTAAGTAGTTCTTTTTTATTAATAACTAGAGGCCTGGTGCACAAAATTCGTGCACTCGGGGTTGTTGTGGGGAGGGTCCCTCAGCCCGGCCTGCACCCTCTCGCAGTCTGGGAGCCCTCGGGGGATGTTCAACTGCTGCAGAGGCTGGAAAGGCTCCTGCCACTGCCACTGCGCTCTCCAGCTGTGAGCCCGGCTTCTGGCTGAGCGGTGCTCTCCCTGTGGGAGTGCACTGACCACCAGGGGGAAGCTCCTGTGTTGAGTGGGATTGGGCCAAAACCGGCTCTCTAGCATCCCCCAAGGAGACCCTGATTATGAGAGGGTGCAGGCCAGGCTGACCAACCCCACTAATGCACGATTGGGGCTGGGGAGGGACACGGAAGGTTGGCCATCTGGGGAGGAACCACGGCAGGGCTCCAGGGAGTGTCTGGCCCGTCTCGCTCAGTCCCGATCGGCCAGACCCCAGAAGCAAGCTAACCTACCAGTTGGAGCATCTGCCCCGTGGTGGTCAGTGCACGTCATAGCGAGTGGTTGGTGGCCTTAACATATCATTAGCATATTATGCTTTGATTGGTTGAATGGCCGACCGGACGAACGGACACTTGGCATATTAGGCTTTTATTATACAGGATTGTAAGTGTATGTTACAAAGCAATGGAAGGCAGTGATACATTCTGCAGTATATAATCCCAGTTACTTCAGCTTTCTACGTACCTTAGTTTCCTCTTATAGAATAACTGATGCTTTTCTCATTACACTGCTTTGAGGATTAAACAAATCAATACTTGGAAGGTTGAGATCTCAGTGCACACTAAATACTCAATAAATTATTATGTTTATTCCCATCACTATTTGTATTATTGGCTATTCCATTCAAATATGCACTTGCCTCACCTAGATTGTGCTCATTCCTCGACAACTTCCCTCCTCTGGCTGGCGGGGCAGGACTGGGTGAGATAGGACAGACATGCCCTGGAGCCAACCTCCCATGGTCCTGCCTTGGGTGGCGCCATGGCTCGAAGGGCATCTGTGGAGTGAGCGGGGACCCTCGGGCAGGTGGGGTCCCTCAGCCTGTGGGGATTGGGCCGAAACCAGCTCTCTGACATCCCCTGAGGGGTCTCGGAGTGCGAGAGGGCACTCTGCAAAGTTGCTGTCATACAGGCTGTGGAACGCAAATGCAAATGTGCAGTAAACCGGATTCAGGGCCGACAGTGCCCCAGCAACAACATAACCCATGGTGAAAGATGGAATTGTGGGGCCCCTAGAGGAATTGGGCTCCCTCCTCTCTGATTTTGGGGTGCGTCACCCAAGAAAGGCTGCTGCCAAGTCACTGCAGCTCGGCAGCTCCTGCGTTGAGCGTCTGCCCCTGGTGGTCAGTGCACATCATAGCAACTGGTTGGATGGTCAGATTCTGGCAGATATTACAAAATGTCTTGAAAAGGGTGCTTATGCCCATTTGTACAATGTCAATTTTCAGGCTAGTGGAAGTGCAATTATTCATCATTGAGCTTTCACTAATTTCCATGCATCATTGAGCTTTCACTAATTTCCATGCATCATTGAGCTTTTGCTAATTTCCATGCATAGGTTAGTAGATGGAAAGCTAGACTTGGCATGTATAATCCTTGAGAATGAGGAAAGAAATATTTGTTACATGATTAAGATTAAGTGACCTTTAATACAAAAAAACTGCATCAGTTTTGGAGTGAACTTTAGGATAGAAGATTTTAAATCCTGTTGGTTGTCTTGCTCAAAGCTGTGCCTGAGACCTTGGTCTGCAGCCACAGTAATTAAACAACCTCCTCAAAAACAATGAGACTTATATAATTTCTTTCAGTGTCAGTGTTCTTATTTTAAAATTGGGCTAAGAGCACTTGTCCTGCCAATCTAATTCTGAAAAATCAAATAAGCTTATGTTTGTGAAAATGACTCATAAACAAAAGAATATTTTTATATTTTGTTTCACATATCTTGGAAGACATTTCCCCAACTTCTGTTTTCTTTAAATCATAATCATGAGCATTGCATCTGCCTTCCTTCTACCTTTTTCCTGAAGGCCAGCATGGGACACAAGTTGGTTAAGTGACAGCTCTAACCTCCAGTTTATGGTGTTAATAAAAGCTACATCTCAGGAAAGGGCTTGGTCAGATTTTTAGTCTATTGGGTCTCACTGAATGGGGGCTTGGGTAGGTGAGGTATCCAAACAAATGAAACAGAGAAGTCTGATGAGAAAGCAGGTTTGAAGAGGTCAATGGGCAGTGGACCGTGGGATGATCGGAAGAAGAAGTCATCCCTTGTGGGGCCATTTTTTTCTGATTATCCAGCTATCATATTATTGTGTTGGGAGCTCTTGGAGGCACAGCCCTGAGCAGACACAATCTGTGTGATTTAAGATCATGAACACTAAAATTCAAACTGACACTTGAGGAATCTGAACATTTGGCTCTTGGATTAAAAGAAACAGCTTGTTCCTTTTCATAAACACATGGTTTCTTAGACTAAAGACTGAGCAACCCTGAATTTAGTAAGCAAGGCCTAAGTGGAACATAAGCTGATGCTTTAATAGAATGAAAACGGATGCTCCCAGTTTCCATAAACATTCATTTTTTCCAGCTCATGAGTACCTTTTCTCGGGGATGAAATCAATCTTTTTGAAATGAGTAAATGAACTGTGTCACTAGCCCTCAGAGTTATGAGTGAAAAATATGGTGGATGTTCAGCATCTCGCAGGTGCAGAAAATAATTCAGCGTACCGAAAATGTCATGTCGACCCCTCCGATTACTTTAGCCTCTGTTTACCAAAAATCGTACTCGATTTGAATTCTTTAAGTTTTCAACTTGTCCTGCTTTTAAAATTCCCTTTGTAAAAATGTGGAAATAGTTAGAGATCCCTATGCCTTTTCAAAAAAAAAAAAATCATAGATATTTTTAGCCAGAAGGGACTTTAGACACCATGTAGACAAATCCCTTCAATTTAAAGGTGAGATGCTGAGACTCAGAGAGGTGAAATGATTGCCTCAGATTGTTGTCGAGCTGGGAATCAAACCAAGTTTTCTTCTTTCTCTGTCCTCTACACTACACTATATAGATAAAAGAATAAATAAATCAGTTTCTTCTCATCACTGTTAACCTAATTTTGTGGAACTCAGCTACCCAGAACAAAATGATAAGCATATGGTTGGTATCTGACCTTGCCTCCATTGTGACTATGGGTAAACGACTGAATCTAAGCTTCACTTTCCACATTCGTAAAAAGTGGATAAAGATTCACAAGTGTATGATGAAGTATTTACGTAAAGTATATCAAGCCAGACACAGAGTGAGTGAGTGAGTGCTTAATGAATATTAGCTATTATTTGTATGTTTACATCTGAAAAACAAAAATGTTTTGGTGTGGTTAGATGATTCTGCAGTGAAAAACAAAATGTTACATGGGTTGGGCTCTAAGTAATTTTGGGCTCTAAGTAATTTTGAAATCCTGATGAGCAAATTGAGGTGTTTAAAAGTCAAACACTTCATTTACATATACTTGCATTTCTTTTAGAAAGACCTGCCCTCCCAGGACTTTTAACATCAGGTAATCGCTTTCAGTTATTTTCCATTTGGATAGCAAGTATGGGAGCTTTACCAAAGGGGAGAAAATAGTCAAGCCAGCTTCCCTGCCTTGGCCTGTGGGTTTCCCTCAGCACAGAGTGCTGTTCTTTCCTGTCTCTCCACATTCTATTCATCCTTCATGGTTTTGGCTCCAATGCAGCAGGAACCATGCACTAGCATCCTTTGCTTGCCTCCTAAAAAGCTATGTCCCTGCTATTAACAAGCTTCAACATGGATGCTGCTCTTCTCAGGTCATCGTTGGCTCCCTCTAGCCCTGAGATTAGAGCTCATCTCTCTGCACCACAGCACCCTGCACGTTTTCCATCACAGGACTTGGAGAGGTGACGTGACATTCTGACTAGAGCCCTGGATCTTCTGCCAGATTACCCAGGGTCCAATGTTTGCTCTGCCATTTCCTGGGTATTTGGTTTTAAATAGGTTACACACCCTCTTTGTACCTGTTCCTTCTTTTCTAAAATGGAGCTTACATGGCTCAGATGGTCACTGTGAGGATTACATGGGCTGATTCATTTAAACAAAGAATAAAAGTTACCCATTATTATTATCTCGTAGTATCAGGGCTCCTTTTCAAAAAAATCCTCATTTGAAGACATGTTTTTATTGATTTTTAGAGAGAGGAAGGGAGAGAGAGAAAGAGAAACATCGATGTGAGAGAGAAATATGGGTCAGTTGCCTGTGTATGGCCTTGACTGGGGATTGAACCTGCAACCTAGGCATGTGCCCTGACTGTCAGTTGAACCCAAAACCTTTTGGTGTATGGGATGATGCTCCAACCAACCTAGCTACTCGGCCAAGGCCCTGGCCAGGTTTTGAACTCCTTGAACATAAGGCTCTGTGTTTGTACAGTATTCCTTTAGCATTTAGCAGTAGTGTAAGTGCCCAAGTCATGTTAGCTGCAAAATGAAACTAAAAAGCAATAACTTTGGTCAAGAGCGGTCTGGAACATGTTGAGAATCTTATTGACCACTCAGTTTTTGCTTGCATCATGATTTCACTCCAAAATGTTTGTAATTGATGTCCTATCCTATATAATAAAAGCCTAATATGCAAATCAACCGAACGGTGGAACAACTAGTCGCTATGATGTGTACTAACTGCCAGGAGGTAGACACTCAGCACAGGAGCTGGCCCCAACCCACAGGTCCCAGGCCAGCTAAAGCAGGTGCCAGTGGGGACCCTCCGATAGCCCCGCCAGTTGCCTCACAAATCG
This sequence comes from Plecotus auritus, assembly GCF_963455305.1. Taxonomy (NCBI): domain Eukaryota; kingdom Metazoa; phylum Chordata; class Mammalia; order Chiroptera; family Vespertilionidae; genus Plecotus; species Plecotus auritus. Next base: position 87,015,467 of record NC_137783.1, read on the forward strand.
GCCCTGATTGCTGGTCAGGCCTACGGACCCTACCTATGCACAAATTTCGTGCACTGGGCCTCTAGTATAATAAAAGCCTAATGTGCTAAATGTCTGGTTGTCCAGTCATCCATTCAACCAATCAAAGCATAATATGCTAATGATATGCTAAGGCTGCTCAACTGCTTGCTATGATGTGCACTGACCACCAGGAGGCAGATGCTCTGACTGGTAGGTTAGCTTGCTACTGGGGTCCAGCCGATTGGGACTTAGTGAGATGGCCTAGACACACCCTGGAGCCCTCCTGCAGTCCCTCCCCAGCTGGCCAACCTCCCTTGTCCCTCCCTGGTCCCAAATTGTGCACTGGTGGGGTCCCTTGGCCTAGCCTGTGCCCTTTCGCAATCTGGGACCCCTCAGGGGATATTGGAGAGCTGGTTTTGGCTGGATCCCACAGGCCAGGCCGAGGGACCCCACTGGTGCATGAATTCGTGCACTGGGACTCTAGTATATATATATAATTGATTTCAGAGAGGAAGGGAGAGAGATATAGAAACATCAATGATAAGAGAGAATCATTGATCAGCTGCCTTCTGCACACTCCCTACTGGGGAATGTGCCCTGACAGGGAATCCAACTATGACCTCCTGGATCATAGGTCTGGCTCTCAACCACTGAGCCACACTGGCTGGGCCCAAAACTTTTTAAAAAATGAATGTCCTAAAAATATAAAATAAGGAACTTACTTTAAAACAGTGCCAAGTAGTCATTATCAGAAAAAGTTCCAGGAAAAGTTATTTTCTATTTGCTAACTCAATAATCTATTATTTAGAACTACACTTTGTTGTGATTTTGTTGTTGTTAAATTTTCTTTTGCACACTGTGTAATGCTTTGAATCTTATTTAAAAAAGATCACATTCACTATCTTAATTTAAGCTACTGAACTTTCATACTATTCTCTGGAGGCACAAGACCAGCTTGTTATAATATGGACACTGAAATCAAGTTGCATCAGCAGCATTTCGGAATGCATGTTGTAGCTGAACACAGCATTTGGTGTTGTCTGTGTTTTTATTTCAATAGCACTCATGTCAGGGTTAGAGCACATGTTTTTTGGCTGGTTTGTTAATTCTGCCAAAATGTCATTCTTGTCAAAGCGTCTACAGAGGCCCACAGTAGATGTTAAAAATGTAGCCTTGTGGAAAATTGCTGTTAATGTTACTTAGCTTTTGAAGATGCTTTTCTTTATAAGCTTTATTGGTTTCATTGTACCTCAGCATAAATACTCTGGTTGTTTGCTTTTCATAAATGAACTAATATATTGAAATATCATCACACAACTAGTAATTAGGCATTAAGATTATCCCCAAATTCTGCCAGGGCACTAAGGGTCACATGGGTTTATAGACATCGAGCTAATGAGTCTGACTCATTTAAAAAAAATCATTTGTCATGCTTATTAGAATGAACCTATATTCCTTTATTACCTAGTACAAATCCTTAGCATATCAAGCCCAGAGCATAAAATTAAAATTGCATGAAACTTTGATCTCCTTCTTCATTAATCATGCTAGATAATTACACACAGGTGTCAGCCTCCATCTAATGGCAGATGCTTTCTGACCCCTAAAATGATGCTGAATATTTGCTGTGCACACTTACAAGGGAACTGAGATATGTACAATACAAACCATGAGTTGAAAATTTTACATTTCTTTATACCATGAGCTGAAATTTTTACCTGCCCTATACTTAGGGATAATTTTAATTAGCAATAGCTGACAGCTAATCCAAGGATAATGAATTTGAGGGCTTAAATGAATAAAAGGATAAAAATGTATAAGAATAGGTCAAATTAAGTTTTGCAAAATTAATATTCATTTAGATAATGTTTTGAGACCTTCACTTGAATTTCTTTGTTTAGTTTTCCCAATATGTTACTTGAAATAAATAACCAAATAGTGATCACTTTATAATTCTATAATCACATGGTATTGCATCTGGTAAAATATACAGCATACAATGCCCTTTGAAAAGTGTTACATAGTGGCATATTAAATCCTGTGCAATTGAGGATAGTGTGATGTTGGAATAAGTCTTCAATCTATTGACTTTGCTATAACTTTAACTTAATTTTCAATCAGCTGCCCCCAAGAGGGTAAAATCTACTAAGGTACTAGTATAGTGTAACATACGAGTTATGCCCATATGTGTTTTATTTACTTGGTTTTATTTTTCTAGGAATGAGAAAAAATAGAACCTTGTTACTGAAATCAAAGATTTATCAAGAACTCCAAATATTTAGGCCAGTATAAAAGCACTATTCTTAGGAAAAACAAAACAAAACAAAACAAAAACACAAATGTTAGCATAGTCAGTGAGTTTAAAATTGGTCAGCAAAACTCATTATAATTATTTTAATTTGCTTGATATAGATATCCAGGATGCTAGATATGTAATGTAGAAACCAGCCATATCTTAAATAACATTAATTGTATGATTACACAGTAATTCAGGAATTGTTTACTGAACATTAACTATTTGTAGAACAATGTACTAGGTCCTGAGGATACAGAGATGCAAGAATTCCTAATTAAAAGGAACTGACAGACAACTGGGGAAGAAAGATTAGCAAGCCAATAATTATAATGGTGAGGTTTGCATGGAGTGCTATAGACACTCAAAAAAGAGGTCCCTAATCACTGGTGAGTGCAGGTCAGGAAAGAATTCCCTAAGAGAGTGATCCTGGAGGAAAGTCTGAAAGAAAAAATAGTTCAACAGGAGAAGACTAAAGGGACCGGAGTGCTAGAAAGAGGGAACAGCATGAATAAAGGCAGGAAGACTTGGAATAAAAAGCATATCCGTCTCTGGTTTAGGTTTGGGGTAGAGTATGTGCTGAAGAGTAGCAAGAGCTGAGGCTGGAGAAGGCAGTACCAGGTCATGAAATCTTATAGTCATGCTAAGGAGTTTGGATTAATTCTTGAAAGCAATCATTTCAGACACATGTAGTGACATGGTACGATCTGATTTTTGTGTTATAAAACTCACTCTGATAATAGTGAGGAAGTTAGACTAGGGTCTGTGTGTGGGGTGAGGAGGGGATGGGGGGCAGGGCTAGGTGGTTTTTATATTTCAAATAAGAATTTTTTTATGGTATTTCAAATAGGTCCTGAACCACAATAGGGCCAATTGAATAAAAAGAAGGGAAGAGATTAGAGTTAGTAAGAATCAACAGAATTTGGTTATATATACCCATATTAACAGGGGACTTGACCAAAGTCAGGTTGGGTCAATATATGAGAAGTTTTTCTACCTGTATTTCTTTCTCTTTTTTTCTTGTTTCCCATCAAGCAGGTTTTTCTGGTGCTGTTCGCCTCAGGGAGGTATGGGACAAAGAGAGAATAGACATAGCCAACATACTTTTGGTCATTGTTTCTCAAAAGTCTAAGATTTAGGAGAATTTGGGGGAATCTGTAGAGTTGGTAAAAAGGAGTAGGAAGCATGGAAATAATGACTTGGTATTAAAAAACAAAACCAAAGGATTTCCCCTAAATTAAAAAGAGTTGCCCCTTTCACCAGAAGGAAGAAATCAGAACTTTGCTGAGTGCTGAGTGAGTCCTTCCTGAAGGGTAGGCCACCATGTCGGCCAGTGCTGCAATTGTATGATATCTTGACTGGGGTGGACATTCCTGTTCTCCGGGAGTGGCAAGACCAGAGAGAAAGGGCTACAGGACGCATTCTTGTGGGTAGAACTAAGGGCAGATTTGAGACAAGATGTCTGTGCCCCAATGTGGTGCACAAGCAACAGAGACTCACTGTATTTGAGGGGTTTGTGTGGACAGGGACAGCAAATGTTCTGGCAGAAATGCTTACTGAGGATGGTTGAGAAACGCTTGATGAGGATGGGAGCTCCAAATACAAATTGAAATGCTTTATAGAAAAAAAAGAGAATGTTTTATTTCTTTCCCACCTGAGTTTGTAGACTGGGCTTTGTACATATTACAACATACATTTTGGGGGTTTGAAAGAATTATATTCCTTATATTCTTTTTTGGATTTCTCAGGAGAAGAAAGTAGCAAGAAACATGAGTAAATGGAGGAAAAGTAATTTTAGGTAAAAAAAAAAAAAAAAAAAAAAAAAAAAAAAAAAAAAAAAAAAGAAAGAAAAGAAAGAAAGAAAGAAAAAAAAATGAGAAGGAAAAATGAGTATTAAGATTCTTTAGCAAGGACCAAGCATATTATAAGAGTTTTTCTCATATGGCAGGGTTTTATTTTGGGGGGGGAGGGGTGTTTTTTTCTAAACAATGCAACTGATCTATGTAAAATGCTTTTTATTTTATCCTCTCCAGAGATTTAAAAAATAATAGTGCTTTTCTTGTGTGTATCAGTCTCTGTCTGGAACTTTTCTTTGTAAGTGAATAATTTATGGTAAAGAGAATCTTCTCATTGTCCATTTGTCTTCCTTCTGGATGATGCTCTCTGCTGTGGGTGAGGTCATCTGTCACCACGTGTGCACAGGGGAGGAAGTGGCCCTTCCACTATCAGCAGTGACTAGAGCTTCCTGGGATTGCTGATACTGTGGGTCACAGTTATATACATCTCCTATTACCTGTCCTTTAGTGTCATCATTACCTTTTCATAGTCTGACTTTGCTGCAAATGATAACCCCAGTTTTGCACAAACCCTTTAAAGCAGAATTCTTGTTCTGCTTCTGCCATCTCTTTCTTCCCAGTTTTTATTTTGTATGTGATACTCCAAAGACACTGCTGAAGGCGCCTTCCTATTTCTGAACCTTCTATAAATGGTGGCTTTGGGTGTAGTGTTTATCTCAAGGTCAGGGAGACATCCAGGCTGGTTGACACCCACATACATTGAGCATCTTATCTACAAGACCTGGGGGCATATGGGCTGCTTCTTAATCCATTTTGGAAAGTTTGCATGCTTAAATGTAGTTATTCTGTCCACTGTTGTTGCATTACTCTGGTTTCTCATTGTATACTTAATTATTTTTGTTTAAGACCTTTCCTGTACTTACATAGGAGCATATGATAAACAACAATACAACACTTTTTAGTTAGTTTGAAGTGTAAATTCACTATTGATTCAGATCTTCTTATTGATGAAAAACTCTTACAGCTTTACAGACTTTTCAAAACATAGTTTGTGACCTAGCTGTGTTTCCAGCTTCTTCAGTGATTTTATAGATTTCTCTGTAGAATTTTAGAATTCCATCTGAAATCCCTGAGTACCAAGTTCTAAGAAGGAATGATGGTCTTTCTTCCTTCCTTCCTTTCTTTCTTTCTTTCTTTCTTTCTTTCTTTCTTTCTTTCTTTCTTTCTTTCTTTCTTTCTTTCTTCCTTCCTTCCTTCCTTCCTTCCTTCCTTCCTTCCTTCCTTCCTTTCTTCCTTTTCCTCCCTCCCTCCCTCCCTCCCTCCCTCCTTCCTTCCCTCCCTCCCTCCCTCCCTCCCTCCCTCCCTCCCTCCCTTCCCTCCTTCCTTCCTTCCTTCCTTCCTTCCTTCCTTCCTTCCTTCCCTCCCTCCCTCCTTCCTTGCTTCCTTCCTTCCTTCCTTCCTTCCTTTTCCTCCCTCCCTCCCTCCCTCCCTCCCTCCCTCCCTCCCTCCCTCCCTCCCTTCCTCCCTTCCCTCCTTCCCTCCTTCCCTCCTTCCTTCCTTCCTTCCTTCCTTCCTTCCTTCCTTCCTTCCTTTTCCTCCCTCCCTCCCTCCCTCCCTTCCCTCCTTCCCTCATTCCTTCCCTCCTTCCTTCCTTCCTTCTATAAACAAATCTTCATTGAGCACCTCCTGTGTGTCAGGTGCTATTGTAGGAACCTAGGACACATGTTGAACAAGGTAGGCCAGGTCTTCCCTTTGGAACTTACAAAGGGGATAGATAATATACAATGGAACTGGGTGATAGAATGCAGGTAAAGCACTTACCACAAGGCCCGGTATGTAATAAGTGCTCAATAAAAATTATTACTATTACTTATTATGACTTCTGTAGTTATCAGATATTCTTAACAGTGGTTGGACTAACCCTTTGGGCATTCAGTGTTTGGGGTCAGGCTTCCTGTAGTTGTTGCACTTTTAGATAAGGTCACTAATTTCATCAACCTCAGAAACTGTCTGGGCAGCTGACGTCAGGAGAGAATCTGTTTCGGAGGAAGTCTGGCCTGCTGCGTGCCCTGAGCCTAAGTTGAGGGACATATTACCAGTAGTCACTTCCTGTTGTCCTGCAGACACATTTCCATCTTCTAGAATGCATCATTACAACTTCTTTCTTCACTTTTCCCCTCTATCATTAATGTGATATGTCAAAACAAGATGCAACATATCAATCATTTCTTGGAGGAATTCAATAGCAGTTTTTGTGAGTAATGGAAATGATTACCAGGTTGATAGTGAACTTACTTTGGCCGTCTGATATGACAGTTCTCTCACATGGTAGTAAGTGTTAAATGAACCCGAAAAGAAAACTGAGATGCCAGTGTAAGTAGCAATGGAGGGTGAGAGTTTACTCATAAAGCTATGTCTTATGACTAAACATTTTTCACTCTAGTATCTAAGGATCTAGATGGAAAAATATCAACTAAGACTTCTTAGAACATGTACTAGGACCCATTGCCTATTCTCTAATTCTTGGGTATTAATATTAAGGAGAAGGTACCTTGTAGGGGTTATCTGATATCTCAACTTTTATCTCAACTTTTTCAATAAATAAGATTGTCATTTTTTATATAGTCAAGAAGGAACATTTAAAAATATTTTCATCTGTTATCATCATCTATACTAATAAAAGGGTAATATGCTAATTAGGCCAGAAGTCTTCCAGACATCCTTCCAGACAAAGCCACGGTGGCTGGGGCCAAGGCAGGGGAGAGCAGTTAGGGGTGATAAGGCTGGCAGGGCAGGGCAGTTAGGGGTGATCAGGCAGGCAGGGGAGCAGTTAGGTGGAGATTAAGCCAGGATGCAGAGGTGGTTAGGGGCAATCAGGCCAGCAGGGGAGCAGTTAGGGGCATCAGGTCAGCAGGCAGAGTGCTTAGGGGCAATCAGGCAGGCAGGCATGTGAGCAGTTAGGAGCCAGGGGTCCTGGATTGGAGAGGGTGCAGGCTGGGCCGAGGGACACCCCCCCCCCCCCACCAATGGACAAATTTCATGCACTGGGTCACTAGTCCTATATAATAAAAAGCTAATATGCAAATCGACTGAATGGTGGAATGACTGGTCGCTATGACACACACTGACCACCAGGGGGCAGATGCTCAACACAGGAGCTTTCCCCGGTGGTCAGTGTGCTCCCACAGGGGGAGCGCTGCTCAGCCAGAACCCCTGAGCCAGGCTCACGGATGGGAAGCGCAGCGGCGGTGGTGGGAGCCTCTCCCACCTCCGCAGTGGTGCTAAGGATGTCCAAGCAGGCCTAAGCCATCAGTTGGACATCCCCTGAAGGCTCCAGGCCTGCGAGAGGGCACAGGCTTGGCTGAGGGACCTCCCGCTTCCCCCGAGTGCACGAATTTTGTGTGCTGGGCCTCTGGTCATTTAATAAAAGAAAAGGTATTTTATATACCAAAAAGGCATATTCTAGGAATAAAGAGCAGTTTTACAAATGAATACAATTAATTTTATAAAAGAACTTTCTATGCTGTCTTTATTTTACTTATTTTCAAAACACTCTGGGACAAGCCATTACAGATTGGTACTAGTCAACTGTCATTCTTTAGGGATTTCTTATGAACGTATTGGGCCTTGTTGGCATGCTTTGTGAGAGCCAAGATGACAGCAAACCCTCATTCTCTGCCAGGGCCCACCTGGACTGCACTCAGAGCAAAGGCTCAATGAGATTGTAACAGATTGCAGTTCACTATGAAAATATTCTACCAATGAGAGCTGTGCGAAATCGGAAAGCACCGTTTCTGTGCCAATACATTGTATACTATTAGAGGTCATCAAGCAGAGCTGACTGACTTGTCAAGGAGGGTTACAAAGGACATTTTTCTCAATCTGGATTTTCTAGACAACAGATCCCAAGGCAAGAGTTTAAGTGCTAACTTTACCTGGGAGATGCCAAACCTCGGGCAGAAAGTGAAGAAAGAGGCAGGGGAGGTGAGGAAGGTGGTGAAGCAATGAGAAATCAGACTATGAAGAGGCTGAAGAGACACAGTAAAGCACCTAGTAGGTGAAGGTTGTTTTGTTTGTTTGTTTTCATAAGGAAACTTTTGGGAAAGGCTTTAAAGAGAAACTATGCCTAGATTAGGGAGAATAAATAGAGCAACTATAGGTCAAAGTTGGTTCTGTGGTTTAACTCTCTTGTACTTCTGAGGTTTATCATGTGGCACCTTCAAAAGCTGCTCTGTGTCAGATCCCATGGCCTGTGTGTGGTATTTTGTCTAATTTGGAAGTGGTGAGAAGGTCCAGAAACTCTATGGGTGGCTAAAGGTGGGGAGAAGCTAGGACTCGAGGGCAAGTGGCTTGTTGGTCATGAGTGGAGGAACCCTGCGGGCACAGGTGGTGATGGCTGAGGAAGACAGAGCAGCTGCGGAGCTGGGAGGCAGGCGGCTCTGAGAGGACCTGGGCAGGTATCTAAAATGTGCCCCCCATGTTGTATTCACATACAGAACATTGAACTACACCAATGTTTTCCAATGTCTATTGTGGCATACAAGACAATTTTAGATGGACTACGAATGACTACATTTTAAATGTTAGGTGTTTTAATGTGTATTAGGATAAAATAACCAGTACTTTAACACAATACTATTATACATTATACTATACTAGAGGCCTGGTGCACAAAATTCGTGCATAGGGTGGGGTGTCCCTCAGCCCAGCCTGAACCCTCTCCAATCTGGGACCCCTCGAGGGATGTCCGACTGCCCGTTTAGGCCCGATCCTACTGGTAGTAGGATCATCGGGCAGTCGGACATCCCTCTCACAATTCAGGACTGCTGGCTCCAAACTGCTTGCCTGCCTGCCTTCCTGATTGCCCCTAACCACTTCTGCCTGCCAGCCTGATCACCCCTTAACCACTCCCCTGCCAACCTGATTGATGCCTAACTGCTCCCCTGCCAGCCTGATTGCCCCTAACTGCCCTCCCCTGCAGGCCTGGTCACACCTAACTGCCCTCCCCTGCAGGCCTGGTCCCCCACAACTGCCCTCCCCTGCAGGCCTGGTCCCCCCCAACTGCCCTCCCCTGCAGGCCTGGGTCCCCCGCAACTTCCCTTCCCTGCAGGCCCAGTTGCCCCCAACTTTCCTCCTCTGCCAGCCTGGTTACCCCTAACTGCCCTCTCCTGCAGGCCTGGTCCCCCCCAACTGCTCTCCTCTGCAGGCCTGTGTCCCCCCCCCCAACTAACCTTCCCTGCAGGCCCAGTCACCCCCAACTTCCCTCCTCTGCTGGCCTGGTCACCCCCAAGTGCCCTCCCTTGCAGGCCTGGTCCCTTCCAACTGTCCTCCCCTGCTGGCCTGATTGCCCACAACTGCCCTCCCTTGCAGGCCTGGTCCCTTCCAACTGTCCTCCCCTGCTGGCCTGATTGCCCACAACTGCCCTCCCCTGCTGCTCTGATCCCTCCCAACTGCCCTTTCCTGCTGGCCATCTTGTGGTGGCCATCTTGTGTCCACATGGGGGCAGCCATCTTGTGTGTTGGAGTGATGGTCAATTTGCATATTATTCTTTTATTAGATAGGATAGAGGCCTGGTGCACAGGTGGGGGCCAGTTGGTTTGCCCTGAAGGGTGTCCTGGATCAGGGTGGGGGTTCTCTTGGGGTGTGGGGTGGCCTGGGCGAGGGGCCTGTGGTGGTTTGCAGGCCGGCCATGTCCCCCGGTGACCCAAGTGGAGGCCCTGGTATCTGGGATTTATTTATCTTCTATAAAATTGAAACTTTGTAGCCTTGAGCGGAGGCCTGGGCCGGCCAGGGGAGGGCAGTTAGGGGCAGTTAGGGGCTTCCTCCATTGCCAGGGAAACCCAAGCCTCCTGTTCGCCCCATGGCCACAGCCATCTTGGTTGGGTTAATTTGCATACTTGCTCCTGATTGGCTGGTGGGCATGGCTTGTGGGTGTAGCAGAGGTACCATCAATTTGCATATTACTCTTTTATTAGATAGGATTATATTCAAAACAGCAGTTTATTTTCTCTTTGCACATAAGCTTTTACAAACAAAAATTAGAGTCAATTGAAAGAAAAATATTAAGGCTATCAGAATATAGATTGCTTGCAAATGTGACAAAGTTACTCTGTAATGACTGACGCTTAGAACCAGGCCGGATGATTCTGCCCAGTCCAGTGCCCATGATTTGATGAAGGACTTCACAACTGGGTCCTAGTGGCAATAATAACAGCAATGATGTTGCAACCACAGGGCCCCTGTTCTCCAGGCTGTGGATTGCTTGGCTTAGATTAGATTTTAGAACTCTACACTTTTCTCAGTAAAGCTCTCTGGCCTCCACGTTTGGTTTTATTGTGTCCCATTTTTTCTTTCATTAAATATTTATTTTCTTCAGTCCCTTAACGTGGGGAAAAGTAAACCTAACAGTCGTTTGTAGGAGTACTTCTACCCTCTCTCCACAGTGAAGCATTACCACTAACCAGGATGATTCGTCTTCATCCTTCATTAGAGTGTGTGATTCGCTGAAGTGCTTTATGGCCAGAGAGACTTGCTGGCCTTGCAGATTCTGTTTGGGATGGTACTGAATCAAATGTGTTCTTGATGCCTAGATAAATCATGCCTTAGACTTCCTTGGTTGAATTTGTTTAATTTCTAAAACTAGCTGGCAAGAGAGATGAAAACTTACTAAGAAGGCATGGTAGTCTGTGGGAGCTCTAGTTCTGAGGTGGTTTCTCATGAAATATACCTTACCTTAAATACATACTTAAATAATTAAAAGATTTTATTCTTTGCAATGAAACTGAAAACTGAAGTGTATGAGAAGATGAGGGCATCTTTTTGATGACAGCACTTTTAAAATGTTTTACAGGAAAGTAAATGCAGGCAGAACAGCACTGGTAAAAATCAGTAAGAACTGGATCTAGGACTTTTGGCTAAGCTGCATCCTTCCCTATAGATTACAGCCTGTGTTTCTTGATATAATTTTAAAAATGATTTCAGAGATCCTATCCCAATTTCTTTACAGGTGATTCACATTTATTTCTCAATGCGATTTTGATACAAGTTATTTTGATGATAATGCTCTAGAAATAATAATAATAATAATAATAATAATAATAACGACTATTTATTAAAGCACCTATATGCTAGGCACTGGTACTATATACATTGTATGTATTTCATTTAGTTCTCAACATGAGCCCATGAAATGGGTATTAGTATTTCCATTTTTAAAAATATTTTTCTTGGTTTCAGAGAGGAAGAGAAGGGGAGAGAGATAGAAACATCAATGATGAGAATCACTGATCGGCTGCCTCCTGAATGCCCCCTACTGGGGCCTGCAACCTGGGCATGTGCCCTTGACTGGAATCGAACCTGGGACCCTTTGGTCATCAGGCCGATACTCTATCCACTGAGCCAAACCAGCCAGGGCCAGTATTTCCATTTTTACAAAGAGGAAAATAAGGCTAATTAACGTGTCTAAGATTGCACAATTGGGATTTTAATTTGGTTTGTTTCTGTTTGCAAAGCCTGTACTTTTAACAAGTATGCTGCTCCTACAAAGGCCATAGCCAGAGAAAAACAAGAGCAGGATAGATCAACTTGAGTTATAGCTGAAACCCTGGTCACTACTGGAAGTAAGAGATTGGATAGTGAATGATAAATAAATAAAATTGTAAGAAATAGATATTGCCAATCCTGGGTGACCTTCCTTTTGAAAGATGATGTGGCTAAGAGTTCTGTGGACTGGTTAACCTTTCTCTTTCCCCTGATCTCACTCTTCTTGAATTGGAAAGAGTATTTAAGATATCATTAATAACCTACTCTTAGTTACTCACTTTCTGTTTTAAATAGCCCAATATGTCATGATAGATAAAATGTTAGGAAGATTTAGCCCTGAAGAAACTTTGGATTCAGAAATTAAAGATGGACCCCATTTTTCTCTACCTCCTTGCTCAGGAATGTATGAATAACTTGAGCTATTAAGCTTTTATGAGAACGAATGGAGATCATTTCAGTTTTGACAAAAGATATAAGATCAGAGTCCTAGAAAAAGAGAGAGATGGAAGGAACAGTTACTCTGAGAATGAATCCTAATAAAAGAGTAATATTAATAGATCCAAATTAAGATCAGTAGATCCTGATATTTCAGCATCTTGATTGTAATATGGGAAAGGTAAATGGAAATAATTATTGCTCAGGCTGGAACTGGAGAAACATGGGTATGTGGGGAAAAGTGAATTGGAAAGAAGAAAGGTGAACATACATAATCACCACTCTGTTTCTATATCTTGGGTTTAGGTGGCTTACCTGAAGCTCTGATCACACTAGCAACCGATGATTATAAAAAGGCGAGGAAACCTGGGCTTAGTCTGATGCTCAGGTAGGCCACATTCTTCTAGGAAAGTGATGGGTCCCCACAATGTAATAGCAGCCCTACCTTTTCTTGAGAATCAGGGTCAATTATTCCCACAGATATGGTCCCTCCTTTTTTGCCAGCTGGTTTCTGAGATGAGGAAACTTGAAGTAACTGGGCATCAGCCGTAGATTAAAGTTTAATGGAAGCTTTCCTCCTCTGGGAAAACAGGTTCTCTAGAATCACAAACCTTACAAGTTGGTCACCTTAAATCCTTTGTTCTGAGACCTCTGTATTCTATGTATTAGAGACATGGCAGCATATAATGGTCATCGACGTAGGGTGTATCCTGCCCTCAGATGATGGTGCACCTCCGAGCTGCAGCTCAGCTGCATCTGGTCTCTCATGCTGCTGCTAGTGAGTAGTGTGGCAAGTGAAAGAACTGGTAGACTGCATCATTATGTGCCCGCTGCAACATCTTTGCTTTAAAGTGGGTCTCTTAGCCTAAAGCAATATTTTGCAGTGAAATGTGTTGGTGGTTTTAACATCCTATATGCCTGAAGGTCCTGCTGGCAGGATGGGCAAATTCATACCTGAAATACATATCATTTCCAGTCAAGATGAATTACTGCCCCTTACAGGATGGAAAAGGCTCTATGTAATCAACTTGCTATCAAGTAGCTGGTTGATCTCCGGAGGGTATGGTGTTGTGTCAGGCCTCAGTGTTGGCCTCTGTTTCTCACAGGTTGGACACTCAGCAACAGCCATAGCTAAATCAAGCCCTAGTGAGAGGGAAATCATGCTGCTGGGCCTCATCGCTTTAATGATGGCAGTGTGGTAGTTGATGATAGTCTGGTTTATGTCAACTCACCAGTCATTTGGTCTATTTGGTTATTCTCTTTCTCAAGATGGTTGCTGTCCAATGGGCATAATCATGCAATGCAATGCCGTGATGATCACATTTTTGTCCCCACTCTTTTAGGTTCATCTACAAGCTCTTCCTTACAGCTTTTGTTCCTGTTCCTCAGATGTTTTTCCTTCCAGCCCCTGACCAACTAGTCAAGCAATTCACCATTGCCTTTGTGTATTTTTACCTTGGCCACTTTTTTTTTCCAGTTTTTTTTTTATATATAATTTTATTTTTATTGTCTAAAGTTTTACTTATGTCTCCTTTTACCCCAATTGATCCCCCTCCCCCCAGCCATTCCCACTCCAGGCAAGCCCTCACTGACCCAGTGTCTGTGTCCATTGGTTATGCTAACATGCATGCATACAAGTCCTCTCACTCATATGTGGGATATAATGATTAACATAATTTGATGAACAAGAATAGATCCAGAGACAAATGGCAGGGGAGGGGGCGGTTAGAGAGCTACCTTGGCCACTTTCATCCCAACAAAGTATTTGAGTAGGTATGTCCCCCAAACTCTACGCATTGAAAGGGTTTCCCTTATTGCTGTCTTTCAGGTCACCCCTAAGTGGGGCTGCTATGCAGCCGCCGTCATCTTCAGCTTGCACACACAAACTGAGCAGACAGCTTTGTGAGCCAAGCTCAGCCTTTTTCCTTCCTCATCAGTTGGTCATAAGGGCACCTTTCCCACATTCCTCCCCACAGCCACAGGTGCGAACTGATGAAGAGGCACAATTACAATAGTGGTGGATGACATGGAAGTCTAGACAACCTGCTTGCAGAGCTGACTCACACCCTCTGGCCTCCTGTGTGCTCAGTATGCAACCTAAATTTATTGTTATGATACATTGTTATTGTACCTACCTATGACTTGGTGTATCTCACTGTATACCACTTACAATGGGCAGCTCTAACTTCACGGTCTCTTGATCTCCCAAGGCCTGATATTGCAGTTCCCCTAGAGTTCAGTAATATGCTAGATGCTTTTGAAAGATATATGTTCTTTGCTGTAGATGGCACAGCCTGGCACCAAATCCCTAGACAATCTATATTGTTATTCTGCTGGAGCTTGTCACAATCTGCACAAAGCATCTTTTCTCAGTATAGATGCCTCTAGTACCATAAGATGTGCCATAAATTGTGACCCAAGTAGCAGACCTCCACACACAGGCTAGACCTGACGCAGAACTCTTTCTTGCTCTGAGTCCAACTTAATGATATATGCCGCTGTGTCACTTGGAAAATGGTTCAGAACAGTATTTTCAAATGGAATATGCTGTCTCTAGAACATACAGAGGCCTGCCAGTTGATTGAATTTCTTGCCTGGCAATCGGAGCTCCCTCATTTTTCCTTTATTGCTGAGGCAATGTCCAAGAATTCCCCAGACCACGGGGTCTCTCAAAATGTCACAGATGTGAGTGGGCTCCTACATCTTCATAGAGTTTATATTTCTTATCCAGGAGTGATGCTTTGTCCATCATACTTGCCACTTCCTGCTCACACAGTCCAATTACCATGATCTCATCAAAATAAAGCACCAATTAAATGTTCTGTGGAATGCTCCAATGATTCAGGCTCCTTTGAACTATATTATGGCATAAGGTGGGCTAGTTAACATAGCCCTTGAACGCCAGCATAAATATATTTTGTTGTTCATCTCATGAGAATACAGAGTACTTCTGATCCTTCTTGATAGGAATGGAAAAGGTGGCATTGGCCAGATCAAAGGCAATATGCAGTGTTGCTGGGCTGTGCTGATCTGCAGAACCAGAATTAACATTTTTGAGTGCCACTTTTTGAGTTTGCATTGTTCTACTGCCATTTACTAGCATCCAAGGATATAACCTTGAATCAGACAGCTCCCTTTGGCAGTGGGAAATGCCTGAACAGAGCCTCAGCTGTGAGTCATCCACAGCCAATACTCCAAGCAGCTGGAAGAACGAGTGCATCCATTCCAAGGTGGGATCTGGGCTGCACATCACAGCATACACCACAAAGAGGCACTTCTAATGATTCTGACACACAATTAAGTTTGTGTACTCTCTTCAGCGAGGGCGCCCTCTAGTCCTCATCTGTGAATTTAAAGTCTGCTTCTTCTAGATCCCTGGAAAATGCCCAGTGTTGATTTATATTCCCCTTTTGGTTTATCATGCCCATTAGTTTGTGTCCCTGTGTTTTTTGAACAGTATTAAATTGTCATTTTAGAACTATTTGTTTGTTTCAAACTTGAGTCACTAGAATTGTCCAGAGGTTAAAAGTGAGTACAATTGAAATAGACAAATTTTTGTATTTCTTATTTTCAGAAGAGATTAGTGATTTTCACCTTAATTCACATACATATTCCACATTCACAAACATATCACATACAACACATACATACATACATACATACACACACACACCCCTAAAGCAGAATGCTTTGTGCATCATCCCACTATATTTACATGCCATTGCTTTTGTGAACCTCACAAAGTATGACATAAAAACAACGAGGGAATTTAATGGCTGCTGCAAGACCTATTTCTGGTGTGGTCAGCTGTTATTATACGTAATGGTACAGATTTAGATTCTGTCAGCTAGATCTTGTAGCTGATAGAATCTGAATAGAACTTTGCATACCCCAGTGGTTATTAGCGTGCACCTTGGACCCAGAATTCATTCCTGGGTTACAGGTGCCTGTTATAGCTCCACGGTTTCTTCTTTTTTCCACTAAAAATAGAAGCAAGTAAGAAAAAAAAAAGAAAAGAAAAAGAAAGAAAGAAAGAGAGAAATACATTATTATTTTGGAATTCATTTTGAAAAATATCAAGTATTTTTAAACTTCTTAAATTATTATTAATAGCTGTGACATAGTGCACACCCAATCATGACATACTAATGTGAGGAAGCACCACAGTTGAAAACTACTGCCTTAGTGCAAACTTTCCAAAATTGTCTGTGTATCTGAATCATCTGGAGTCTTAATTAGTCCAGATTCCATGTCCCTTCCCTTCCCATGAAATCAAGTTACAGACTAGTTCTATTACCCCCAAATTTCCCCATGTCCTTTCATAGTCAGCTTCTCCCACGTGCCCAGATCCTGGCTACCACTGATTTGTTGCTTCTATATTTTTGCCTCTTCCAGAAAGTCATATAAAAGGAATGATATATACATAGCCTTTTGAGCTTGGCTTCTTTCACTTACAATGCATTTGAGTTTCACCCATGTTGTTACGTATGTCAGTAGTTCATTCTTTCTTATTGATGAGAATATTCCATTGTATGAATAAATTACAATTAGCTATTCACCAAAGGACATTTATGTTGCTTCCAGTTTTGGGTGATTATTAGTAAAGGTGCTAAAGGATTTTGTGTGACCGTAAGTGGTTTTTTTTGTTTTGTTAACCCTCACTCGAGGATATCTTTTCCGTTGATTTAGAGAAAGAGAGAGAGAGAGAGAGAATGAAAGAGAGAGAGAGAATGAAAGAGAGAGATGTCTGAGAGAGACATATCGATTCCTTGCCTCCCACACATGCCCTGACTAGGGATTGAACCTGCAGCCCAGGTTTGTGCCCTTGACTGGGAATCAAACCCACGACCCTTCCATGTGCAGGCTGACACTCTAACCACTGAGCCACACCTGCCAGGGCAAATGTAAGTTTTTATGTACTTGGGTAAATGTCTAGGGATGGAATTGCTAGGTCATATGTTAAGTATAGAGTTAACTTTATGAAAAAACTGCCCAGCCATTTCTCAGAGTGGCTGTACCATTTTGCACCTGGCCTCTGACCTTAGCAACGTGTAGAAGTTCTAGTTGTCCTTTGTCTGTACCATCATTGGTAGTGCCCTTATTTTAATTTTTATAATCTTAACAAGTATACAGTGGTATCTCACTCTGGTTTTAATTTGCATTTTTCTTACAGCAAAATACGTTTTAACACACACACACTTAGTTTGAGAATCTGACTCTGAATTCCTGTTTTGCCACCTTCGAGTTGAGTCACCTTCAATAGGTTGTTAAATTAT
This sequence comes from Plecotus auritus, assembly GCF_963455305.1. Taxonomy (NCBI): domain Eukaryota; kingdom Metazoa; phylum Chordata; class Mammalia; order Chiroptera; family Vespertilionidae; genus Plecotus; species Plecotus auritus. The sequence goes on from NC_137783.1 coordinate 87,032,809, forward strand.
TGTAAAATAACCTGGACCCAGGTAGACCCAACTAGCCCTCTGGTCACGTCCTGGTAAGTTTTCCGGGCCACCAGTTACACAGGTACGTGTTGTGCAGTACTCTCCCAAAGCTTCGGACCGGGGAGAAGGCACTTGCAGCAGTATGAGAGAGTCCATGTTTTACCTGAAGCATTATATATTCTCTGTTCTTGTCTTGCTGGATAATGAAAGATGCATTAATGGTACCGATTACAAAGTGTGCACTTGATTTACAGCTCTTTGTTACTTTCTCAGGCAGTCACCGTGCAATAGGAAAATCCACAACAGCAATCTAAACACAATTTAGACTGAATTTGTTCTTTGCAATGTAGGCATTTAATTAGGGGTTTTAAAGCTTAATTAAAAAGTTAAATCATTTGTTTAAAATGATTTCTAAAACAATGCTATTGTAGATGGTTCAATTATATAAAATAAAACATAATAAGATATGTATTTCCTTGTCTGAAGTTATAGCATCATTCACATATAACAGCGCAGCCCCATAAAATGTACTTGAGAAGATAGAACAAAATTGAAATATAGAGCCATTAAGTGGGTATTGAAAGTAACTTTTGGTCTGTGAAGTTGTTTTTCTCTTCTTTGTTTCATGGTCCTTGCAACATATGAATTTTTTTCTCTCTAAAAAATGTAAATGATAAGAGAAAACATTTAAAGTATATTACCTACAATTCCATCCAAAATGTGCACAAAGAAACTGGAATGAAGCTTCCCATCAATCTTTAGTTATTTAGTGCTAGGGGAAAAAATGCATGGCTTGTTTCTGAGTAAGGAACTATACCTAGGCTTCCCACCAACCTAGGCCCTGTACCTTTCTTTCTTTTTAAATATGTCTTTATTAACTTTTACAGAGAGAGAGGAAGGAAGAGGGAGAGGGAGAGGGAGAGGGAGAGGAAGAGAGAAACATTGATGAGACAGGAAACATTGACAGGCTGCCTCCTGCCTGCCTCTCCCGCACTCCCCCAATGGGGATCGAGCCCCAAACCTGGGCATGTGCTCTGATTGGGAATCAAACTGGTGACCTTGCTTAAACAACTGAGCCACAATGGCCAGGGCCCTGGACATTCTATTTCTGATTCTTGGGTTGACTTCCCTTCTAAGTTCTAGGGATTTGATCTGCGATTCTCTCTTCTCAAAGCTGCTTTGATTTTGTGGAGTGTCTTTTGCCTCAAGGTGGGCTGGGAATTATATGAAAAGTGCACATGGAATTAACTACCTGGGTTGTAAAAATCTTGCTATTGTATGAAATTGGGACCTATTGGAATATCTGATGCATCTACGTGTTTATGAATTTGGTGGGGTCGTAGGATAAGCAATGATTATATCACATCATATCTGGATAAGATCAAGGCAGCAGATACCAGCTGCCAGTCTACTAGAAAAGGGCTGGATACAGTCAGAAGTGAGGGTAGTGCTCTGAGATGACTTAGGTTATACCTGTGTGAATTGCACCTGGGCTGCTAGGCTACCTGCACTCAACCCTGTCTACATATACTGTGGGCTAATGGAACATGAATATAAAGAAAATGCTGTGTAAACATTTCTTACTGGGTGATGTTGCTATTACGATTTCAGGCATGGTATGGGAAATTATCTGTTTACTGTAGAAGTTAGATCTTGATGGGAATAAACAGGTCTACCAGAGCTTGATGAGAGTAGCTAGACCTTATGGCTAATAGAAGGGGCTGATTCCTACTGTGGTGTGAATGTCCTCAGGTAAATAAGAGGGATCACCAACTAAGACTGGCCTATAACAGATTGTGCCTGGCCTTGGTGTGTCTACTACAGGAGGGGAGTGCCTGGGGAGGGCTATTATAAGACAGTTTTTTCACCTTCCCACTTCTAAGGGACTCTGCAGATAGGTCCTTCATGTTTGCAGTGGGACTTGTGGTGAGACACTGCAGAGTCTTTCTTCAGGACTGAGCCTCTCATTCCCCCCAGACTTTGGAATTGTTAGCAGCTTATGGCTCTCAGCTGACTCCTTTCTGGGACTTATCCTCTGCAGAACAGAGTCTTCTCATTAAGCTCACAGCCCTCCCTGGAGGCATCTGCATCCAAAGACAGGTCAATGCAGTGGGATAAAGTCCTGTTCTATCAGCTCCACTTAGGAAAATCATGCAGAATTATCCTAACTCTAGATTTGGTAAAGCTATAAAATCTGGGGTTTATATATCTTTGCTAATGACTGGAAGCTTAAGTAAGAATACCAAACCTACTAGCTGTGACAAGGCCTTGAGCTAATGCCCATCTTTTGGACATGAAGAACTATTTCAGAATAATAACACATAGCTTTTCTGAGTACTTAAAATTGCCTTACATATTATTACTTCCTTTACTCTCCTAAGATCCCTATAATATAGGTACTTGTGTTTGACAATGAGGTGATTTCAGCTCCATTATGTTTATCTTCTTATCTTCAGCGATACCTTCTATTTACCATGTATTTAAAAAAATAAAAAAAACCTCTGAGAATGTGAGATTGCTTTTTCTACTAATAGAATAAATATTGAACTTCATTGATGGTTTTGTAATCATTATAACTATATAGCTAGAAAATAATAGAATCATAATAAAATAATATCTGTGCTATTTTAGGGAAAACCTCCATGGGCCTTGGTATGTTTACTATGGGAGGGGAGTTCCTGACGGAGGGCTATTATAAGGCATCGTTTCTGAACCTTCCTACTTCTAAGTTATTATCTTGCCAGAATCTGAAATGGATGCTATTTCTCCAGGGCTGGTGTAGCCAAATATCCTTGATTTAGTCTTGTTCACTCCAGTGCTATTATGCTAGATGCATCTGTAGGTATTCTCTATGTGGGGTAGACACTCTTATTAAAGTTACTTTTGAGATTTTTTAAAATAATAAATTAACTGCATAAATGTGTTGTTGTGGATATTTGCTGAACAACTGCTTTCTCTCTTGCTTTTATTATTTTGCTCCTATCTACCCTTTCTTCCCTTCCTCCCTCTCTGATCATCCTCAGTTTCTAGTCTTATTTTCTTCTCTCCCATCTTGTAGTGGCTTAGTCTTTAACTTGGTCTTCGTCAGCTTCGCTTTTCTTATTTTTCATATTTTCCTACCTATTTCCCTTTTTACCTGCTTTAATCCTTAATTTATGCATTTATTCTACATTTTAATTAATAGCAAGTATCACTGTTATCCAAGTCAACCTGGATAAGAACTTCAGAATTGTTGCTGGTTTAATTCTCTCCTTTGTACTAAGAATCAAAACTTTGGATCAACTCTGGATTCAAATGCTAGTTCTGATTTTTAAACTGTTCTTTATGCTGCCAGTGGAAATAGGACTCCTCCACACAGTCAAAATAAAAGCAAGGGAGGATGAGGTGTTGTGGTAAGATTTATTGAAGCAGAAGCAAACACAAAGGACTGTTTCCAGGTGCCTGGAGCCTGTGACTCATCCACTGCCAGGTTCTTTAACTCTGTCCTGTTATGGAAGAAGTCCAACCTTGTCTTCACCAAGTCCAGAAGAAGGGCCAGGGTCCAGAAACGTTGTGCTGTTGGCCTGGCACTGGCAGGGTGTAGTTCAGGTCATTCCATGCCAAACTTAGTCCAGTTCAGGCTCTGTTCCCATCTGGCTAGCTTAGTCTCTGTTCCCAGCTGTGCTCTGGCCAGCAATGCATGCCATACCCAGGCCCATGCTTGGGCCCCTGTGGCTGCTAGGAGAGAGAATGGGTGAATGATTGGGTGAGTGCAGGAACAAACAAATAAAGGTATACTTGCTACTGGGAGAGGCCTTTGTTAAGCATTGATTATGTTACCTTAGGCTTGGGAAGGAGCCAACTGGTTTTCAAATTAACCAATCTCTTTCCCAATACTTCACGGGCTTGTGTTGGGTCCTCCCCTTATCCAATGCAATGCAATGCAATCCAATCCAATCCTTTTCCCAGGCTAGATTTTGCCCCCTTATGATCTCTATTGTGGCTCCTGCTGCACATGCAACCAGCAGAGAAATTTCCCTGCTGTTTTATCCTCCCTCTTTGGTACTAGCTAATGATTAGTAACCAAATCTTCCTGCCAGTTTAGGGGATTATGTCCCAAGGTTGGAGGATGAGGCAGTCCCCTGGGGAGTCTGTGAACGTTGTCAGGCTTAATGTTTGATTCAGCTCCCCAATAGATTAGGCTTAATATCTGATTTAGCTCCATAGTTTATTAAGCTTAATGTCTGAATCCTGTTGCTCCCTTTCTTTATTTATAACTAAGTAGCTACCTATGCTAACATTTAGAGCAAGTGCTTTATTAAGAGATAAAGTTGGAGATATAGATCCATTATCATTATGCCCAAACAAAGATCAAAAATATTAGAATTAATTTTTGCAAGTAGAATTAATTTTATGGTCATCAAAGCACACATTTCTTTACTATTCTGAGCTCTTAGAGGATATACAGTCTGGCCCTTATTCACTTTGTATATTTGTATGCCCAGTGCCCTGCACTCTGCCTAGCATAGGTAGGATTTTAATAAATATTGGCTGCATTAAATTAGTAGGGATCCATTGGAAGCATTTAAACAAATGGGCAACATGGTCAGATATATATTTGAAAAGTTAATCTGTTGGTTGTATTTAGGTTGCAATGCCGTAGGAAAAGACAGAAATTGAGATTGGTGGGGGGTGGAGAGAAAGAGAGAGAGAGAGAGAGAGAGAGAGAGGGAGAGAGAGAGGAGAACATGGGCATAAATTATTTTAAAATGATTTTATTAGAGAAGTTTGACTGAATGGAGGAAGAATGTGTAACGTTGCTGCCAATGTTGTGTTGGTGGTGGTAGCAGAACTTTTATAAAATAGGAGAGACCTATATATGTTTAAACCAGTTGGAAAATTGCTTAATCATATGTATGAGTTAGATTTAAGATAGAAAGAGAATGGGAAAAAAGGATCAAGCAAGTTTCTAGAGGAGGTGGGATGGAGTCAAGGACACAGATGACGAGTTAGTCTTGAAAATGAATAGGCATAAGTCTTCCATGAAAACAAGAAATGTTAAGTTAGGTTAGAAAACTGTTGAGGTGAGTGTGAGTGTGTGTGTGTGTGTGTGTGTGTGTGTGTGTGTGTGTGTGGAGAGGCTGAAGGGGTGTTGAATGTTGAGATAATTAGAGTCAAATAGCCTGATGGCCTGGATCAGTGGTTCTTAACACTGGCTGCACATTAGAATTACTTGGGGAGTTTTAAAAAATACTGACATGGGGATTTCATGCCCTGACAATTAAATCACAGTCTCGAGCGGTGGAAGCCAGTACTCAATATTTTTAAATACTTCTGATGGGAGTCTAATTTGTAGCCACAGTTGAAGGCCACTGGCCTATATCTTCTGTGTAACATGGCAGCAATGCTTCCTGCTGTGAGCAAAAAGAGTGGTGTGAGAATAAGACAAAGTTTAGAAGAGGAATAATTTAAGTGACTGGGAAGACTCAACGGAGAGTCAATAAACATACTAAAAATGTTCTGCTGAAACCGGTTTGGCTCAGTGGATGGAGCGTCGGGGATCGAAGGGTCCCAGGTTCGATTCCGGTCAAGGGCATGTACCTTGGTTGCGGGCACATCCCCAATGGGAGGTGTGCAGGAGGCAGCTGATCGATGTTTCTCTCTCATCGATGTTTCTAGCTCTCTATCCCTCTCCCTTCCTCTCTGTAAAAATATCAATAAAATATATTTAAAAAAAATGTTCTGAGAAGTCTGGGAGGCTCAAATGACATTAAGTAGTTTGAAGCACAGAGAATTCAACCAGTGTGGCATTGTGATGCTCTGTAGCAATGCTTGGCACCTGAGGAGTAGGGAAAATGAATATTAGGGAATTTAGGGTAGAGAATTGGCATTGTTAGTAGTTCTCAAATCATGCTTGGCTTCAGAATAACCTAAGAATCTTTAGAAACATACAAATTCCGGGACCCTACCTCCAGTGAGCCTCTTTTAGTAGATCAGTAAATCTGGAGTGGGGCTGGCAATCAGTACTTTTAGGCGGCACCTCTGGTAAGTGTGGCAGCCAGTGCAGACAGGAGTTTGGGAACAACTGAAATAGATGTTAGACGAAAAGTCAAGGAAGCCTGGGAAATTATGTGATTACAGTGTTTGCATGACTGAAATATTAGGCCCTAAGATTTAGCTGGGCGGGGAGGCAGTTAGACACAGACAGGCACAGAAGAACAAGGAACTGGGGGAAGAAAGTAAATAAGATGCAATGGGGCTCTGCAATGGACTGAGTGTGTGTGTACCCCCAAACTCACATGTTGAAATATTAACCCCAAAGTGATAGTGTTAGGACATGGAGCGTCATGAATGGGATTAGTGACTTTATAAAAGGGGTCCCAGAGAGCTCTCTCATCCTCTGACTACCACATGAGGGTACAATGAGAAGTCCACAGTCTGCAAGCTGAAAGAGGGCTTTTACGAGCACCTCGAGGGCTTTTACGAGCACCTCCGGTGCTTTTACCAGCACCAGAGTCCTGGTACCCTGATCTCAAACTTTCAGCCTCCAGAACGGAAATATCTATTTTTTAAAAGCCACTCAGTCTATAGTATTTTGTTATAGCAACCCAAACTAAGACACGAACAGATTTGCTGGCAGAAGGAGAAGGGAGGAAATAGAGACAATGAGGTATTCTGCCAAAAATAGTATTGAGACTGTGGTCCAAGAGAGGAAATTCAAAGTGTCTAATCTTGGATTTTATTTTATATCTCCTCATTTCAAACCTTCCCCTTCCTGCCTGAGATAGAAAAAGAAACCTAAAGACACAGGGGAGGGTACTGCATTCGTTTTCTAGGGCTATTGTAACAAATACCATAGACTGGGTAGATTAAACAACAGAAATTTATTTTCTCAGTTCTGGAGGCTAGAAGTCTGAGATCAAGATGTTGTCAGAGTTGTCTTCTTCTAAGGCCTCTTTCTTTGGCTATTGGATGGTTGTCTTCTCTCTGTTTTTAAGTGATTTCCTCTCTGTTCATTGTCTGCTTCCTAATTTCCTCTATTAAGCACACTAGTCATACTGAATTAGGGCCCACTCATAAAACCTCCTGTTCTTTTCTTTTTAAATCCTCATCTGAGGATATTATTTTTACTGATTTGAGAGAGAAAGACATGAGAGAGAAACACCGATCAGTTGCCTCTCGTACACACCATGACTAGGGATGGAACCTGAAACCTAAGCATGTGCCCTGACCAGGAATCAAACCTGCAACATTTTGGTGTACACGATGACACTCCAACCAACTGAAGCACCTGGCCAGCGCTGACCTCATTTTCTTCAATGACCTCTTCAAAGACCACGTCTTTAAGTACAGTCACATTTCAGGACTTCAACATGTGACTTTTGGGGTATCTTAGTCTGTTCAGGTTGCTATAACAAAGTACCACAGACTAAGTGGCTTAAACAACAGAAATTTGATTCTCACAGTTTTGGAAGCTGAGAAGTGCAAAATTTAGGTACCCCCCCATTTGGTTTCTGATGAGAACTCTCCTCCTGCCATGTAGACAGCCACCTTCTGGTTGTGTCATTGGCCTCACATAGTTGGGCAGGTGGGGGTGGTGAGAAAGATTAGGACCCCAACTTTATGGCTTTATTTAACCTTATATACTTCCTTAAAGGGCTCATCTCCAAATACAGCCTCACTGAGGTTTGGGGCTTCAACACCTAAATTTAGGGAGATGCAAACACATACAGTTCAAAATATGGGGTGGGGTGGGGGGCACGATTCATCCTATAACAGCCATCAAACCTAAGCATATGGTGCTGAAACTCTGCTGAAAGAAAAGAAAAATAGAAATATGTTTTTTGTTGTTGGCTTTTTAGAAATCAAGACAAACCTTCCAATAGTATTACAATTGAAGCCTAGCTTAGAGAGGGTGTGAGCATGTGCTAAACCAGACTTCTCAAGCAATTTTACCATCATTGCTAGTTTTGACTTAAGGTACTAGATCCTTCTCTAGCGGGGACCGCATTAGAAATGACGAGCCACAACACAAACCAATTTCCTTTTTGAACTGCATGGGGAAATACATGTGGGTCATTAGCATCATGGTGTTTAGAATCCAAATGAGCAATTTTATAGAGAAATTAAAATATTATTTATTGATTGAATGTTCAAATAGAAACTGCCTAATAATGAATGTAGGAATGAAAAAGATTTCAGGGATGTAAGCTATCAGTAGTGTTTCAGTGTCTTGGGTTTGATGTTAGTTATTCTCTTGCTTATATCCTAACACTGAAGGAGAAGAACATTTTCATTATCACCTCTCAGAGTTTATCCCAGAAGCCTCCAGGAACCACAGCTGTGTAGAAATTTGATATAGACCCAAAGGTGCCATGGTTTTATCTTTAAAGCTCATTTTATAAAACAACTACATCCTATTGAGGTATAATCTACATGCCATAAAATTCACTCATTTTTATTGTACAATGCAGTGATTTTTAGCAATTTTTATAGAGTTGTGCACACCATCACCACAATGCAGTTTTAGAACATTTCTATCACCTGACTAGGATCCCTCCTGCACTTTTACAGTTAAAACCATTCCCACCCTCAGCCCTAGGCAACCACTAATCTGCTTTCTGTCTCAGCAGTAAATACCTAAGGGTATAAATATAGGTAAATGCCTATAGACTTTTGGTATTATTTCTTTCTAGCTCCTGTAGTTGTATACCCTTATGACCGAAGGCTAAATTCTTCTAGCATTATTTTATAGCCTGCAAAGGTTGTCCTTAAGCTCAGCGCCTGTCTTCCATATCAAGCAAGACACTGTAGAGGACACATGTGGTGCAGAGGTTCCCTCTGATTTTGTGTCTAGGTCTCTCCTACTTTGAGTCTAAACTGTGTTTTCCACTGAGACTCAGAAAAATCTCCTGGGGTCAGACCTGCCAGGTATCTTCTGCAAGAAATGAGAATTAATCCTAAAAAAAAAAAAAAAAAAAAAAAGAAAGGAAGAAAGAAAGAAAACCCAAGAGATTCTGCTGGGATTACCATATCTGCATCTCACAGTTGTTTCCTGCCTCAGTTTCCCCATGCACTCATCTACACTGGGTTACCTCAATTATTTGAATAACATAATAGGGATGTTAAAATATAAAATTATGAACACTCTACATTTCATTCAATCCCCATACCCCCTTATTTTATGTGCTGTGTAATTTAATATATATATACACACACACACACTTCCTGGACATATGTCAGTAAAATAAAAACTAACATGATGATTTTATCTCCAAACCTCTTAAATTAAGTTTCTAGGTTAATTCTTGTTGTAATGGTTTTAAAAGTCAGTTTAGTCACCAGGTCAATGCAATAATATTGGGAAAAAGTCTAAAGTCAACTTTATTCTGAGATAGTCCTCCTTTTGCTAAAGGTTAAGCCATCCATTTACTTAACCTACTAGCTTGCCCATAGTTTTATAGCTACTACTTTAGAGATCCTTGATGCAGTCAAGATTGTCAGATGATATAAAGAAAATATGGCAAGCCTACTTGTTAAAATGAATTATTACTTCTGATTTCTAAGCCCTGACAACCTTTTATTATTTCTAACATCTACATGGGGACAAATGAGTAGTCTAAAAAATTGATTTTATTACTTTGGAAATGGAAGCCTATTATTTTTATTCCAGTAATTTCACCAAATGGTCATCCCATTCAAATATATATTTTTTCTAAGCGAGTACGTTCTGTCTATCTCTTTATGGTCTTCACTGAAAGCAAAAGATGTAGTTTATTGCAAGTGTGATATGAGAAAAGGCAGAGGTAATGCTGCAGGTCGAGAGGACATGAGCTTTTCCTTACCGTGTAATTGAAACACGAAATAGTAAACATAAATCATACTTTTAATTGTATGCTGCCAAAATAAGACCGAAAATGTTATTTAAAATATTTCTTTATTTATGCTCAAAGCACTTCTTAAGGGACTGAGGCCACACACAGTTTATAATCTTTCCTCTTTTCTTTTCAGGTTCATTGTATTCACATAGCTTTTCCACATTATTTATGATAATGCCTCTGATTATACCATTCACATCAGCATTCATAGCTTGCAAAGCTGAGGCAGGTACAATACTTATAAATGAAAAAACACACACCAAACTCATGTGAAGATAAATGCAGAGATTGGGGTAATGCATGCATAAGGCAAGGAATGCCAAAGAGCGCCAGCTCATGGGTCAGGTTCTCCCTCACAGCCCTCAAAAGAAATCAACCCTGCTGACACCTTGATCTTGAACTTTTAGCCTCCAGAACTGGATAACACTAAATTGCTGTTAAGCCATCCAGTTTTAAGACCTTGTTATGGTAGCCTTAACAAATTAATACACAAGCCTTTTACTAACCTCTCTGTGCCACAGTTTCCTCATACATAAAGTGATAATAGTATTTACCTTCTAGGTTCTTGTGAAGATTAAAAGAGTAAATGAATATAAGGTGCTTAAAACTGTGTCTACAACACAAGGCATAGAGAAGGCTGACGTTATTGGTTGGTCAAATCAACAACCATTCCCATTTCCTTCTTGTTTGCTAAATACTAAATAGAAACCTATTTGTAAGCTAAGTTGTCCTGCACATGTGAAGATCAGTAATTCTCTACTTGTAGAAGGAAAATAGAAAACAATTTTTTTAAAGGGGGGATTAGCATGGTGGAAGTCAGAGGTATAAGAGAGAAGATAGAGCCAATCAAAGTGGCTAGTTTTAGAAGGTAGAAGAGGGTAAATGGGGATAAATGGGGATGGAACAAAACAACTTTGGGTGGTGAACACAATACAATATACAGATGATGTATTATAGAATTGTACACTTGAAACTTATATAAATTTTATTAACCAATGTCACTCCCAATAAATATATTTTAAAAACCCTCATGAAGTGGCTAGTTTCAGAAGGTTAAAGTTTTTGTTTTTTCCTCAGGAGGTTAGAGTTTTAGAGGAAAGAATCTATAATAATAAAAGTATAATATGCTAATTAGACCAGACAGCCGAACGACCTTCTGGACGTCATTCTGGATGTCCTTCTGGATGAAGCTGCGGTGGCAGGGGCTGAGGCAGAGGCAGCTATGGGAGATCAGGCAGGCAGGCGAGCAGTTAGGGGCATCAGGCAGGCAGCAGAGTGGTTAGGGGCAATCAAGCAGGCAGGCAGAGGCAGTTAGGGGCATCAGGCAGGAATGCAGAGTGGTTAGGGGCAATGAGGCAGGCAAGCGAGTGGTTAGGGGTGATGAGGCAGGCAGGCAGGCAAGTGGTTAGGAGCCAGTGGTCCCAGATTGTGAGACAGATGTCCAACTGCCAGTTTCCCTATGGAATGGGGCCTAAACTGGCAGTGGGACATATCCTGAGGGGTCCTGGACTGTGAGAGGGTGCATTCTGGGCTGAGCGACCCCTCTCCCCCATGCACGAATTTTGTGCACCGGGCCTCTAGTAATGATATAAAGAGTGTAAGAGGCCAAATATTAATATTTTTAGAAAAGGAAAACAGTTGTTAGAATTTACCGGCTTAGTAATCATAGATCCACCCATCCTTAGCTGATGTGTATAAATGTGACCCAATGAATACCAATTGGACAGGCTCTTTAAAATCCAATCTTGACCACAAGAAAATAAAGACTAAAAATGGATGGAATCTCTATAATAATAATTAAGGGCACAAGTTCTAGATACAGGCCACCTGTATTTGAATCTTGAGTCTATAACCAATTGTGTGAGTTTGGGCTATAGTTAGCCTCCCTGTACTCAGTTTCCTCATGTATAAAATGAAAATGATAATAATACCTAATGGAGACAACTGTGGCACCCACGGAACAGCTGCGAGCCCCAGAACACCAGTCCCCAGCTGGCGCAAACATGCGGATTCAGAGGAGCTCTACACTCCACCATGGAAAGGAGAGAGAGAACTACATAACCAGACATCCAGAGAAGAGAGACCATGGGGAGACAAAGAAACAGCCCGCATACAAAAGAAAAGCAGGCATCACCAGAAAAGGAAGTAAATGAAATGGAGAAAAGCAATCTTCCAGAGAAAGAATTCAGAGAAATGGTCATAAGGTGGCTGAAAAGAATGGAAGACAAATTCGACAATATGAGCAAGAACCAAGAGGAAATGAAGAAGAACCAAGAAGAAATGAAAAATGACATCGCTGCTGTAAAGAACTCAATAGAAAGCATCAAGAGTAGACTAGAAGAAGCAGAGGACCGCATCAGTGAGCTAGAAGACAAGAAGGGAAAAAATACCCAAGTAGAGCAACTCCTAGAAAAAAAATAAAAAGTCAGGAGGAGAGCCTAAGGGAACTTTGGGACAACACGAAACAAAACAACATCCTCATAATAGGGGTTCCAGAAGGAAAGGAAGCTGAGCAAGGAATAGAAAACCTGTTTGAAGAAATAATGACAGAAAACTTCCCTGATATAGGGAAGAAAAAACCCACACAAATCCAAGAAGCTCACAGAGTCCCAAGCAAAATGAACCCCAAAAGACCGATGCCAAGGCACATCATAATTAAATTGGCAAACACCAACGACAAAGTAAGAATCTTAAAAGCGGCAAGAGAGAGACAGAAAGTTACATACAAAGGAACCCCCATCAGACTAGCAACTGATTTCTCAACAGAAACTCATCAGGCCAGAAGGGAATGGAATGAAATATACAAAGTCATGCAAAGGAAGGGTCTGAATCCAAGAATTCTGTACCCAGCAAGGCTATCAATCAAAATTGAAGGTGAAATCAGGAGCTTCACAGACAAAAAAGGACTAAGGGAATTTATTACCACCAAACCAGCAATGCAAGAAATGCTAAAGGGTCTGTTGTAAGAAAAAGAAATAGGAGGCAAAGAAGGAACACAGGGGTAAAGATTAAAAATGGCGACAAATAAGTACCTATCAATAATAACTTTAAATGTAAATGGATTAAATGCCCCAATCAAAAGACATAGGGTAAGGGATTGGATAAGAAAACAAGACCCATATATCTGCTGTCTACAAGAAACCCACCTCAAAAAAAAAAAAAAGACACACAGACTGAGGGTGAAGGGATGGAAAAAGGTTTTCCAGGCAGATGGAACTGAAAAAAAAAGCTGGGGTAGCAATACTTATATCTGACAAATTAGATCTCAAAGTGAAGGACATAACAAGAGATAAGGAAGGCCACTTCATAATACTAAAGGGAGCAATCCAACAAGAAGAAATAACTCTGGTAAACATATATGCACCCAATACAGGAGCACCCAAATACATAAAAAAACTCCTGGATGATATCAAGGGAGAGATTGACAGCAATACAATCATAGTAGGAGACTTTAATACCCCACTATCACCATTGGACAAATCCTCTAAACAAAAAATCAGCAAAGAAACATCAATCCTAAATGACTCACTAGACCAGATGGAATTAATTGACATCTTCAGAACATTTCACCCCAAAGCCACAGAATATACATTCTTCTCAAGTGCACATGGGTCATTTTCAAAGATAGACCATATGTTGGGTCATAGGCAAAGTCTCTCCAAATTCAAGAAGATAGAAATCATATCAAGCATCTTCTCAGATCACAGTGGCATAAAACTGGAAATCAGCTACAATAAAAACAACCCAAAGAAATCAAACACATGGAGACTAAACAGCATGCTATTAAACAATGATTGGGTTACCAGAGAGATCAAGGAAGAAATAAAAAACATCATGGCAACAAATGACAATGAAAACACTACAATCCAAAATCTATGGGACCAGCAAAAGCAGTCTTGAGAGGGAAGTTCATAGCTCTACAAGCCTACTGCAAAAAACAAAAAACAATGGTAATAAATTACCTAACCCAACAACTCAAAGAGTTAGAAAAAGAGCAACAAGAAAAGCCCAGTGTAAGCAGAAGGAAGGAAATAATAAAGATCAGGGTGGAGATAAATGACCTAGAGACCAAAGAAACAATACAAAAGATCAACAAAACCAAGAGCTGGTTCTTTGAAAGCATAAACAAGATTGATGAACTTCTAGCCAGGCTCACCAAGAAGCAGAGAGAGAGGACCCAAATAAACAAAATCAGAAATGAAAGAGGTGAAATAACAACAGATCCCGCCGAAATACAAAGGATTGTTAAAAAATACTATGAACAACTCTATTCCAACAAACTGGACAACCTGGAGGAAATGGACATATTCCTAGAAAAATATAACCTTCCAAAACTCAATCAGGAAGAATCTAAACAGCTCAATATGCCAGTAACTATGGAAGAAATTGAAGCAGTCATCAAAAAGCTTCCAGCAAACAAAAGCCCGGGGCCAGACGGCTTCACAGGAGAGTTTTACCAAACATTCAAGGAAGAACTAAAACCTATCCTCCTCAGACTATTCCAAAAAATTCAAGAGGAAGGAACACTTCCAAGCTCCTTCTATGAAGCCAGCATCACCCTAATACCAAAACCAGATAAAGACAACACAATGAAGGAGAATTACAGGCCAATATCCCTCATGAATGTAGATGCCAAAATCCTCAACAAAATTCTAGCAAATCGGATGCAGCAGTACATCAGAAAGATCATACACCATGACCAAGTAGGGTTTATCCCAGGAATGCAAGGATGGTACAATATCCGCAAATCAATAAATGTGATACATCACATAAACAAATTGAGAGATAAAAATCACATAGTCATATCAATTGATGCAGAAAAAGCATTTGACAAAATCCAACACCCTTTCTTGATAAAAACTCTCAACAAGGTGGGAATAGAAGGATCATACCTCAACATAATAAAAGCTATATATGATAAACCCACAGCTAACATCATACTCAATGGGCAAAAACTAAAACCATTTCCCCTAAGAACAGGAACAAGACAGGGATGCCCCCTCTCACCACTCCTGTTCAACATAGTACTGGAAGTATTAGCCATTGCAATTAGACAAGAAGAAGAAATAAAACGCATCCAAATTGGAAAAGAAGAAGTAAAGCTGTCCTTATTTGCAGATGACATGATATTGTACATAAAAACCCGAAAGACTCCATCAAAAAACTAACAGAATTAATAAATGAATTTGGCAATGTAGCAGGATACAAAATTAACGCCAAGAAATCTATGGCATTTCTATACACCAATAATGAACTTACAGAAAAAGAGACTAAAAAAGCAATCCCATTTACCATAGCAAAAAAAAAAAATTAAGATACTTAGGAATAAACCTAACCAAGGAGGTAAAAGACCTATATGCGGAAAACTACAGGACACTAAAAAAAGAGATAGAGGAAGATGTAAACAGATGGAAGAACATACCATGTTCATGGATTGGTAGAATCAACATCATTAAAATGTCCATACTACCCAAAGCAATCTATAGATTCAATGCACTCCCCATTAAAATACCAACGGCATATTTCACAGACCTAGAAAGAACTCTCCAAAAATTCATCTGGAATAAAAAAAGACCCCAAATAGCCACAGCAATCCTGAGAAAGAAGAATAACGTAGGAGGGATCTCAATACCAGATTTCAAGCTGTATTACAAAGCCACTGTCCTCAAAACAGCCTGGTACTGGCACAAGAACAGACATATAGATCAATGGAATAGAATAGAGAATCCAGATATCGACCCAAACCAATATGCGCAATTAATATTTGACAAAGGAGGCATGAACATACAATGGAGTCAAGATAGTCTCTTCAATAAATGGTGTTGGGAAAATTGGACAGATACATGCAAAAAAATGAAACTAGATCACCAACTTACACCATACACAAAAATAAACTCAAAATGGATACAGGACTTAAATATAAGACGGGAAACCATAAAAATACTAGAGGAATCCACAGGCAGCAAAATCTCAGACATATGCTGAAAGAACTTCTTCACTGATACTGCCCCTAGGGCAACGAAAGCCAAAGAGAAAATAAACAAATGGGACTACATCAAAGTAAAAAGCTTTTTCACAGCAAAAGAGACCATCAACAAAACAACAAGAAACCCCACTGTATGGGAGAACATATTTGCAAATGTTATCACTGATAAAAGTTTAATCTCCAACATCTACAGGCAGCTTATACAACTTAATAAAAGGAAGATAAATGATCCAATAAAAAAATGGGCAACGGACCTAAATAGAATCTTTTTGAAAGAAGACAGAAGGAAGGCCAAGAGACACATGAAAACATGCTCAAAGTCACTAATTATCCGAGAGATGCAAATCAAAACGACAATGCGATACCATTTCACACCTGTCAGAATGGCTATCATCAACAAATCAACAAACGACAGGTGTTGGCGAGGATGTGGAGAAAAAGGAACCCTCATGCACTGCTGGTGGGAATGCAGACTGGTGCAGCCACTGTGGAAAACATTATGGAGTTTCCTCAAAAAACTGAAAATGGAACTCCCATTTGACCCAGTAATCCCACTCCTAGGAATATATCCTAAGAAACTAGAAACACCAATCAGAAAGGATATATGCACCCCTATTTTCATAGCAGCACAATTTGCAATAGCTAAGATTTGGAAACAGCCTAGGTGCCCATCAGCAGATGACTGGATCAGAAAACTATGATACATCTACTCAATGGAATACTATTCTGCCATAAAAAAGAAGGAATTATTACCATTTGTAGGCACCTGAATGGAATTAGAGAACATTATGCTAAGTGAAATAAGCCAGTCAATGAAAGAAAAATACCACATGATCTCACTCATTTGGGGATAATGAAAAACAGTATAAACTGATGAACAAAAAGATAGATACAGAGGCAGTAAAGCATCAAACAGACTGTCAAATTACTGCGGGAAGGTTAGGGAGAAGGGGGGAAATAAGAGATCAACTGAAGGTTTTGTAGGCATGCATATAAGAGTAACCAACGGATGCAAAACATTGGGGGGTGAGGGCATGTATGGGAGTGGGGTAGGGGGGGCAATGGTAAGATATGTACACATATAATACCTTAATAAAAAAATAAAAAAAATAAAGTGCCACTCAGGAGGAATATTTTTCCATAAAAAATAAATAAATAAATAATACCTAATTGATCTGGCACCATCTACTTACTGTCTTTACTATTAGGTATGCACCAGTGAGTAAAATACATTTTTCCTACATGGAACTTTCAAATTTTGAGAGAGATAGATACCAAACAGAGAAAAATGAGTATTTATTACAAATTGTGATTTGTACATATGTGTTATGTAAAATGCTTAAAACAGTCCCTAGCACATAGTTCTATATTTTAGTAGCAGTGTTCTGATTACACATTATCCCTATAGTTTCCCATTCTTAGCTCTCTGGAGATATCTTAGCTCTTATACATTTTTGAGCTTGGTTTTCTGCCCTTCCCATTGGTGCTCAGAACTCCAGTATAGTTTCACTAAATTTTGTTTTGCTGAATTTAACCAGAGATGGTTTCTATTGCTGGAGTAGTTCATAGGGTTGTTGCAAGGATTAAATAAGATTGTGTATACACTGTGGAAAGCAGTATAGAGTTACCTCAAAAAATTAAAAGTAGAACTGCCTTATGACCCAGATATTCCACTCTGGGAATATATCCAAAGGCATCCGAACTAATTTGAAAGAATATATCCATCCCTATGTTCATTGCAGCATTATTTACATTACAATAGCTAAGATATGGAAGCAGCCCAAGTGCCCATCAGTAGATGAGTAGATAAAAAAGCTGTGTACATTTACACAATGAAATGCCACTCAGACATAAAAGAGAAGAAATTCTTACCTTTTGTGACAGATAGATGGACCTGGAGAGTATTATGCTAAGTGAAATAAGCCAGTCAGAGAAAGACAAGTACCATATGATTCACTCATGTGGAAACTAATGAACAAAATAAACTAACAAACAAGGTGGAGACAAACTCATGGATACAGAGAAGAGACTGATAGCTGTCAGAAGGGAGGAGGATGGGGGGACTGAGTGAAAAAGGTGAAGAGATTACGCAAAAACAACAACAACAACTCATAAACACAGACAATAGTATGGTGGTTACCAGAGAGTAGGGGTTGTGGTGTGGGGAGGTAGAAGAGGGTAAAGGGGAAATAAATGGTGATGGAAGGAGACTTGACTTAGGCTGGTAAACACACAATACAGTATACAGATGATGTAGAATTGTATACTTGAAACCTATATAATTTTATTAAGCAATGTCACCTCAATAAACTTAATTAAAAGATAAATTTAAAAAGATTATGTATATTAAACATGCACAATTTCAATCAATATTAATTCTGGAAGGGGTTACCTGGGCATATTGAACTTGGAAAGGATCGCGTTAGATTGAGAGTGAGCTGATAAACAGGAGTAGATGGAAAAGCATCAGCACATGAATTGAGTGTAAGGGAGACCCAGAGGACTGGCATGATGATAAAGGAGAGCTAGCTTTCATTTATAGGGATAATAGTTTGAGAGTGATGAACAGGTGATTTGAGAAACTCACAGAATTGAGGACTGAATGGAATGCATTAAAGGTATTGTTTAACTGTTGATAGTATTGCCCCAGAAGATTTAACCTACTGTATGTAGTCCTATTCAAAAACAAATCCTTTCTTCTTCTTCTTTTTTTTTTTTTTTTTTTTTTGTATCACCTGAGGAAGCATTGTATAAAAATAACCTTTGAAGCAAATGGCCTTTATTATTGGCATAAAGAACTACAAAAGAAAGACTAATAAAGAATGGTGGAGCTGTTTGTTTGACACCAATCCATGTAGACTCATTATTCTAAGGTGCAAAGGTATACATTTTAAACCCAGGAGAAAAGATAACATTGTGCTGATGGATGCAATAATAAATACACAAGTGCATATTCATATGTTGCTAATTATTCTTTTGAAGCTGTATAAATTACGCATTTGAAAACTAAGAACTGAAAACATGATACATATGGGAAATTCATCAGCATTCTGAGATAAAAATTAAATGAAAGAGGATTGCTGCAAAAGCTATTTCCTGTCAAGTTTCTTCTATTCCATTTCTAATTACCAATTCCTACTCAGTCTAAAGGATAACCCAATTATCCTTTAGGTACCAGGAAACAGGAAGTACCCTAGCCCTTATTTGTTCCCAGTGCCTAGCTCATACTGGACTTTCCAAGATAATCTCCTATCCAGAATTAAAGGGTTAACAATAGTCAATGCCAATACTTTCCACCATGCCATCAACTAATCAACATTCATTCATTCATTCATTCTTTCCAAAAGTGGTTGTATACTATTTTTGCCTGGTACTGTCCAGGATATTGAGTAAGCATAGCTAATAAATGCAGTTAAATAGTCACTGCCCATCCAAGCTAGTGAGGAAGACAGACAGTTAAAAGAAAAAGAGAAGGAATACACATTTTCAAGTTGAGTGTGCTCTGAGGAAAAAGATCAGGTGAATAGAGATGTGGTGGTGCTACAGAGGGTGGACCTATTTAGATGGAATAAGGCCTCCTCTGTAAAGAGAAGGGTGAAGATATGAGTGAGATCTTGCCCCAGGTCTCGGAAAGATCATTCTCAGGTGTTGAAAAGTGCCGGTGGCTGAGGTACTGAGGTGGAAGAGTGTGCGCATGTGCATGTCGGCTGGTTTTGTGGTGCCTTCTGCTGGAGCTGGAACATTTCCAGGGTTGGTGGCTCCTGCACATTTTTTTCTCTTTTTTACAGTTCTCAAATTCTGTTTACATGAGGGAATGACTCGAGGCTAGTGGAGTCAGGAGAAGGTTGGGATTTTCTTTGGTCCCTGAATGACTGTGTTTTGTGGGGGAGCCTTGTCCTGACTGAAAATCCTGTGGCCAACCATCTGAATTCTCTTTTTGGCACCTTCTTCATCTGTTGTTATGCCCAGATTTCATGATCCCCAAACACCACCAGGGAGCCGAGTCTGATGCAAAAGCAAAGAGCCTTTAATCAAGCTAGCTCGAGCTCAGTCCCACACACACACACCGGCGCAGCGGCGAGGTGGAGAGAGCGAGCCCCAGGCCCCAAACGCTCTGATTTATAGGGGGCCTGGGAGAGGTAGGAGGGGTGAGGTAGTGTGGCCTCCGCTGATTGGTCGGGGTCAGGTTGCACATGGGGGCAAGGCGCGGCTTACTTTCCTCTTGCATTTCTATTGGCTAATTCAAAAGTGTGGGTTGGGCTCTTGGAGAGGTTCTAGGGCGGGAACCTGACTCCACGAGGTGGAGGACATGGAACAAAGGGAACATGGAGTCGCTCTCTCCCCGCTCTTTCACTGTCCATTTTGTCTTCTGACTGCTCCTCACTCAGCCTGGGCTCCAGAGATAACAACTAATAAGCCTTCCTATGGGCTTTTCTTAGGTGTTCCAGGCGTGATCATTTTGTCCTCTGAACTCTCATATACATTTAGCCCTTTGCCAATGCCAGTGTTCTGTCAGTACTATTTCTTTCCATTAGAAAACACAAAACAAAAAAGTAGGAAAATGGGCATTATCATTACACAGAAAGTGCTAAGTTAGTGATTAATGAAAAATATGGCAAAGGAGACAGAAAGCACATCCAGAGTTTCAGAGTCAAAGCTGAAATGTATATTTCTAGCATATGTGGGCAAGCACCAGGGAGTATTCTTTTCAATGCACCCCTACCCTCTCTGCACCCTGCACAGGGGGGCACTGACTAGTAGGCTACTTACACTTAATCTTAGGTCTCTGGCTTGATTCCACAGAATTAGCAGACTCCTTATCTAGGGTGAGTAAATAGCCTACCAGAGATGCTGGGGGCTGTCAGGAGGTTGGGTGGGGGATAGAGCTGTGAGCTATTCTAGGTTGGGCAACTTAGAAGCAGAGATTCAGGTTGTGGGATTTATTTTGGGAGAGCTCTTAAAGAAGGACCTGTTAGAGGGAGAGCCAAGGAGAAGTGGTGTAGGGAAAGATTTGAGGAACAAGTCTAGCCTTGGTTTGAACCAGGAGTTTGGGATGGGGACTATGGAATATGAACTTCATTGAAGAACTGACCCTTTTGAGGCATGGAGCTGGCTTTTGTATCCCAACATAGTCAGTCATTGATTGTGGGATAATCTCATAGCCTATGTGGTAGAAGGATGTTAAATTCTCAGGGTAGAAGCTCCATCAGCTGAGGTAGGTTCTTCAATACTTATAGCAGTTAAGGATGGGAGTACAGGTTTGGTAAAGGGATCAGAGCGGGGTGTGCCACTAACCTTGACTTTATGGAGGCTTAAGCGTTAGTACAATCTTTAAAAAAGTTATAATTTTAAAAATTGTTTTACATTGAAAGGGGACTTCATGTATTCTCCTGTACCCTCCCTCTCTTTTTATAGCTCTGATGAGAATTAAATTTTAGATAGAGGTAAACTAATACAGGTTAAAAACACTTTAAGTCTAAAATATTTTTGGAGGGGGTCATCAGTAGGACATAAGAACTGGACATGGGCAATCAGAGGCTCCTTATTCCTCCCCTGTAGGCTTGGAATGTAATTTTTGCCCATCATTCCCACAGCTAGAGTTATTTTCAAGAATGCACCCTTGAGAAAGCAATGTATTGTTGAGACCATCTGAACTAAATATGTGATGGAATCCATTTAAAGCCTCTACATTAACTTTTTTTTAAAATATATATTTTATTAATTTTTTACAGAGAGGAAGAGAGAGGAGAGGGATAGAGAGCTAGAAACATCGATGAGAGAGAAACATCAATCAGCTGCCTCCTGCACACCTCCTACTGGGGATGTGCCTGCAACCAAGGTACGTGCCCTTGACCGGAATCGAACCCGGGACCTTTCAGTTCGCAGGCCGACGCTCTATCCACTGAGCCAAACCGGTTTCGGCTCTACATTAACTTTTAAGATTCTGGTGGGTGGGGGGTAGGGATCTACTTGCCTTGAGGCTACCCAAGACAAACCTCGATGTAAATTCCCTTGTTTATAGAACCTGCCACCTACCAATCTGAAGTTGTTTGCCTCTTTTTTCGGTCTCTCCTTGCCTTCCAAGTCTTAGGTCCAGTTTCAAATTTTACCTGGAAAGCTCCCAAAATTTCAAACTAATAATTGATGAGCCAGACAGGAGACTGAAAAAAATGGGACTTGGGAAAGAGGCATTTGCAGGGGAAATTCTGAGTTGACCATCAACCTCTATGTGGGCAGGGTGGTCTGTATGTTAGATGCTATAGATGACCATCACATGAGTATGGGATTCCCCAAAACACCAACTAGTTTAGTGTACTTGTTTGAGGAACTGCACCTAGCACACTGTAGCAAAGAAGAAAAGTAAATGGCTGTCACAGTGGGATGGCCTCCACTGTGGGCAGATCTGCTAGCCACTAATGTCCAATTAGAGGTTGAAGCTCACATCAGAAGTTGGAAGAAGAGATGGGGTTATGTGGGAACCCCTTTCACGTCCCGCGTGGTTCGATGTGGGAACCCCTTTCACGTCCCGCGTGGTTCAGGGTTCCTCTTCAGGGTTCGGGTTCTGGAGAAGGCCGCACACAAATGAAAAGAGACTCGGAAAAGTATTAATTTGGAAATATTGGGGGCCAGGCGGGAGCCCAACTCTAGTGGAAGGACTACCCTTTGCTCTGGCCTTTCAATCCCTTTTATTGAGACTATGGGATACCCCATAACCTTTAGGCAGGAAATTCCAATAACAGAAATTTACATAGGAGAAACAGAGGTGGAGGCTGCTTCAGCTAACAATGTTTCAACTAAACAGTGAGTGATCAAAACAATTAAGGTTGTTGACCAGCCTTCCCAGTTTCCTGTCCACATCCTTCCATCAGTGGTAGAATGATTGGCCTCCGGCATCTCCCCCGTTTCTTTCCTTAAAAAAAAATCTTACATCTGTAGACCAGAAATAAACACATAAGAACAAAAATGTTTGAGTCCCAATTTCAATGTTCAACAGTTCTGAGTTTCAGTTTCAGTGTCAAACAATTGTGAGTCCCAGTTTAAGTGTCAAACAGTTCCTTATGTGTATACGTCAGCAATGATATCTGGATGGTGGCAATGCAGGTCCGACCCTCTCTGGTTTGGTCCTAGGCAACCTGCAGCGACGCACAGCTGCTGACTGCTAGCATGGTAAGGTGTCGTCAGTGTCTTCCATCTCTAGACTGTTTCTCCTCTTGTCTTCGTGGTTGGAGCAGACCTGTCAATTCCTCTCTGTTGCAGGAATCCACATGGTCTTGGAGTTGTTTTCTGAAAATATACAAACATACTCTCGACCAAAAGTTAATAAAGGAATCTTTTCTATAAATTTTACTTGGGATCCTTTTTATTTTTTGCCCAGACGATTTTCCTTTGGCCTATTTTGATACCATGTATGTTTTTCATTGGTGTCTTGCTGTTAGCATTACAAATGAAAATGAAAAATTTTTAAAGTAAAAATTTTCTAGATGTAATTTTCTTGCAGAATATTTTTCCTTACATGCTATTTTTCCACTACATTATCCCCCCTTTTTTTGATTAATGGAGGCTTTTGGAAAAATTTTTTTTTATATATAAATTTTGGTTAATACTTTAGGAACAGCCTCTTGTACAATTAAATTTTCTGTCAAATTTAATACTTTAACAACAATTTTAGTTTACTCTGTAAAAATTAATGGAAAGAATTATATGCATCCTTGAGAAAGCCCTGAGCACTCCTAGATTTAGGTTAGATTTAGATATAGGGCAGTCACCATTAGCCACTTCTCTGTTGCTTGGGTCTCAATATGAGCTGGGCCAAGTCTCTTGTTTGTAGCTGGATCTCAATCTGAGCTGGGCTCTGTTACCTGGGTCCCGATCTTGAGCTGGGCATGGGAAGCGCGAAGCAGCCATGGGGGCTGGAGACCTCCCTCAGAAGGGGCGAGGATTCAAGCCCCTGCAAGGCTGGGGGGGTGAGGGACTGTGCCCCACCTCTGTTGATCCCCAAGTTCTCTCCTGATGGCCCCCTGCGACTGTGCCTGTCTTAGGTTGCCCCTCCCTTGAGGAGTCTTACCCGTCATTGACTAACCAGCCATCCTCCAGGGCCAAGCAGGGTGATGTGAGGTTCAGTTCTGTCTCCTTGGTAGCCTATGCCCCTATGGCCTCCATGCCCAGCACTTGCCTTGGATCCTCTCGCCTGCTGGCAGGGTCCCGGCACTGATCACATATCTTGGGGAACCCAGGTTTCTTCTCCAGAGAGGGCCCAGCTCACGCCATTGTGCGAGAGACAGATCCATGGTACCAGCCATCACGAGGCTTTTAACCTCAGCATAAACAGAAAGGTCAGGCAACAGCTGTGGGAGGGTCCCTCTTGGCAAAAAGGCCAGTATAGAATGCTCAAGTGCCTTCCCAGGGAGGCCTTAATTCCTTTCTGGAAGGGATTAAATCCTTTCATGTCCTTTTAAATTGCTGCCTAACATGCAAAGAATTAGTTTGTAAGTTTGTTTGGGATAATTGTTCAATATGCTGTTGTAAAATATCAAAAATTATAATGACATTGTAGAATAATATCATGTAAGGATATTCTTTGCTCTAGGTCATGGCAATTCAATTTCAAACTGGCTAGCAATTTCTTTTTGTATAGACAAGGTCTTAGTTACATTTTTTGCACCTCTCCCAGGAGCAAGTAGTGATAGTCCCCTACTTTAAAGGCCAAAACCTTTATAACATCTAAAAGTAAAATATATTTATTAATTTATATTTGATAAAGCTTTCCATGCGATTTCAATATCAATCGGTTAAATTTCAAAAATATTTCCTTTAAGAAGAGAGATAAATTTCTTGTATTACTCCGGGCCCTTGGAGCTTTCCAAGAATCATCTCTGTTAAAGCCTTGAAATTTTAACATGGAAAAAACGATCAAATATATATATATATCCATATATGATTTTAATAACCACAACTATATAATTTCTCCCAATTTAATTTGCACTTTGAACTTTTAAAGCTGGCAAGTCAAACATTTAGCAGTTCCTAGATTAATAACAACATCCTGCTTACTTTGGGGCAAGTTTCAGCAACAGATCTGGCCAAATTTCCTTTCATGCTTAAAAGATAGACAGATCTTAAATTTTTTCTTTCTTTTTCGCTTTCCGAAATAATAACTAGCACCCAATTTGGCCAAGATTTGCATTTCCCTGAGAGTTCTTTTATAATTTTTAAATGAAACCTTAAGTAATCTCATTGCAGGAGAGCGGATAGCCCTGCCCTCTCCTGCCACCTTTGAATTTATCCACACCAGAGGTGGTTTTTGCAGTGGAGTTTCATTTCTTACTACAGATTTTAAATTCCAAATACAAACTAAGATTTTAATTTGAATAAGAAACCACATTATTTTATAACCTAATTCTTCCCCATTAGCCTGGCTGAAAAAGACGTTCCCACCCTACTTACATTTCGCGACTCTGCAGTTAGTCCTTGGGCTTTGTGTGCGGTGAACCTCCCTCACCTTTTTCTAGGTGAATTTTTTCCTTTCCTTCGCTCTCAGGCGAAAAATATCATCTCCTCCAGAAGTCCCGAGTTCAGGCGCCAGATGTGGGAACCCCTTTCACGTCCCGCGTGGTTCAGGGTTCCTCTTCAGGGTTCGGGTTCTGGAGAAGGCCGCACACAAATGAAAAGAGACTCGGAAAAGTATTAATTTGGAAATATTGGGGGCCAGGCGGGAGCCCAACTCTAGTGGAAGGACTACCCTTTGCTCTGGCCTTTCAATCCCTTTTATTGAGACTATGGGATACCCCATAACCTTTAGGCAGGAAATTCCAATAACAGAAATTTACATAGGAGAAACAGAGGTGGAGGCTGCTTCAGCTAACAATGTTTCAACTAAACAGTGAGTGATCAAAACAATTAAGGTTGTTGACCAGCCTTCCCAGTTTCCTGTCCACATCCTTCCATCAGTGGTAGAATGATTGGCCTCCGGCAGGGTTAGAGAAGGATGTGTGGTTGTCCACTACGCTGCTAGCTTCAGGGCAGGCAGACAAGATGGAAGAACAGGATAATAAGTTGGAGATCTTAGTGTGCCATTTTTCAAAGGTAGGAAGGCATAAATTGCTGTGGATTAAGGCCTAAGTCCTAGTGACAGGGCCTAATTGGGACACTAAGTGATGGAATCCCCGGGAAAGTGAGGAGAACAAAGAGGGAGATGCTATGGGTATTGACAATGGAAGGGACCCTTTCTGCTCAGTCTGACATTTAATACAAAGGAAAACAAATACAGAGCAACAACAACCCTAGCCCTCAATTCAGGAAACATTCATAAGAGAATATACTCCTGCTCTGCTTATTGGTATAGTTACCAAATTCCAGTATAAAGCCAGGGAAAGTATCCAGGTATGGTTAGTGTGGCTATGGGATACAAGGGCAATGGCATTTCTCTGACCTACCAGGATGCAAAGAAAATGAGCAACATCACCACACAACCTGCCCTCTGGCAACACCTGTACAGCTTCTGGGGAATTCAAGGTACCCCCTCCCTTATAATCTGCATGGAGTTTTGGCCCAATGAGGGGTATCTTCCTGTGCATGTGAGACCCTTCAAATCTACAGAGGAGGCTGTTGGAAGCTGCCCATTGCCTTCACTAGCAGAAAGAGGTGGACAAGGAACCTGGAAGACTGGTCAACCTTGAGGCTCTGGCAAAGGTCAGAGCCACACACCCACTGTATAGTTGAGACAAAGGTAGCTGAAGCAACTTCCACCTTTTAGTCTCATGTAAATCCTTACTGATAAAATAGTCTGCCTGTTACTGGAAATTGCCTGCCTAAGGGCTATGGGTATATCCCAAAACCTAAATAAAAGGGATCGCAAGGCCAGAGCAAAGAGTAGTCCTCTCTTGGGCTTCCGCCTGGCCCCCAATTCCCAAATTAATATTTTCATGTCTTGTCTCTTTCATTTGTGTGCAGCCTCCTCCAGATCCTGAACCCTGACCCTGAACCCTGAACCACGCGGGACGTGGGGGAGGGAGGTACACTCGCAGGAGGCACAACAATTTTTGGAGGAGTGGAGAACTAAAGAGGAAATCTACAACTCTGTCTTTGAAGACCTTGATTGGGCTACATTCACTGCAGCAATAAAATCATAATATTCCACTCTACCCCCAGAATTCAGTTCAGGACACTGCTATCATGCTAAAAAGCCTAATCATGGGACAAGACATTTATACTGGGCAATCCATCAGTGATCTTGGGGAAACTGACAAATCCCTAAAAAAATGGGTATAAATTATGGGAAAGACCTGAAATAGAGAGGGAACTAAAAAAGCCAAAAGTTTATCCCAATGGGCTGTAAAGGGTCTGGCAAAAGTAACCTGGAAGCAAATGTGGCTGATCTCATTCCTGCTGAGACCCCATCTAAAAAGATAAACCTGAAACCCAGTGCTGTGTTGGTCAACTTGTAGAAAGACTTGTCACCTAAACAACTGTTCAGATCTTCTCCACCTGCCCCTACCAACCTTCATGCCACTCCTGCTCAAGCAGAGGCCTCAGAGATATAATAGTCCTATTTGGGATGGGTACATCTCCCGTCTCTGGTATAAGATGCAGGCCAAGATTGCCTGCAGGTAAGGGAATGGTCTACCTCTTTCTTCAGTTTCCTTTCCTTCCATGTCTAAAATGGGGCTGGTTTCAGATTTCACCTGGGAAAACTCAAACCAACAAATAGCAAGTGTCCCTGTACTGAATTCAAGTTAAGGTCTAATATCTAAAGCTGCAGTAAAGTGGAAGTGCCCATGAGAAGGTGGATGGATGGGCCACAATGGAACATAAAGAAAAGTACTCTCTGGGGAAGTTTGCTTACACCAAGAACTTGATTTGTCCTTTTCTGTGGTGGGTAAATCTGTAACGTGAGAAGGAGCCATAAACTCTTCTACTCTGATTCCACCCATAAATATTGGCCTCGCCTAACCCACTCGCTTGGTTCTGATTCTATCCTCACCAAGCCACTGTATGACTGCAATGTGGTTTTTCAAATAGATCTGCCTGTGGCAAGAGAATGTTTTGTCATAGCAACAGACACATTTCAGATGAACGTAACAGTTATGTTTCTCACTGAAAATGAACAGATTGTGTCCCTGTTTGTACTTCAGTCTGTTGTGAGTTTGGTTTTCTGGAGTCATTTTCTCTGTACCTAATCAACTGTGTGACAAGGTTGTAATAAATACACTGCATTTTCAAAGCATCGGATTAGGACTGGAGACATGGCAACCTCCCCCAGTTTCTTAACTTCCGTGTAGTGTGCCTCTTTTTAGCTTTAACATGTAGGTGCCCAGGGGATGATGGAAAGTCCTTGGATCTTTGTATTATTTGCAATGAAGGGCAATTTGCTTTGATCTTTATGAATGTGCATGTCAGAGAAGAACTCCAATCCCATAGAGATCTAAGGAGTAAAGCTTTCACAACTCCATAGGTGCCACCACTTCACAGATGATGAGACAACAGATGAAAGCAAGATACTTTAAATCTCAAGCACAGGAAAGAATCATCCTGTTCCCCTGCCTCCAAAGCCCACAGGGAGAGGTGATGAGCCCAGATGGATGCTATGCATGCGGTAGATTGTGTTGTCCTTGAAATTTGGCACACTCAGAAATAATGTGCACACTCTCTCAGGACCCATGGAGGACTATCTTTCTCAACAGTGCATACTTCAGAGAAATAGGAGATGGGAAGAAATTCCAAGAATGGGAATTGTGCAAATCCTGTGAAGTAGAGTTATCATCTGCCAGTTTAATTGCAGTAGAAGGTCACTCAGAGAAATCAGAGAGACAAAGCCATAGAGAAAGCTTAGAATCAGCTAAAGGCTTCCACTTTCTAGAGTGCTGGAGTTTCACGCTATGAAGTTTTAAAAGCAGATTCTAAGGGTCTTTTACTCCAATGCCTTTACTAGTATTATATGTAGAGAAAATGGGCATGGGGATGCACATTGCTATGATCATATAGCCAATTGATTAGTAACAGAAAAAGAAACAATTCTAACTTCTGAAACATAATTATTATTTAATTCATAGCAGCTATTATTTTTGATAACACAACTTTTCCAAAATAAATGTCCAAAGTCCACTTAGTTAAATATTTAGAATTTGAGAATAGGTTTCTGGTCAAGATAGTGGAGTAGGTAGATGTTGTATTTACCAAAATTACAACTAAATTATAAAACAATCACCCTGGATAACCAGCTAAAGACTAGCTGAACAGAAGTCTTATAACTAAAGATATAAAGAAGAAGCCATGTTGAGACTGGTAGAAGCAGTGGAGGTGAGAAATGGGCTGGCTTCGCGCCGAGGTGTGGTGGTTGAGAATCTGAAAGGAAGTCTCAGTTGCAGAGGTCCCACCCCTTCTGAGGTGTGAGAGATTTCAGTTCCATGCCGGGCTCCCCAACTTGAAACACCAGTGTGGGGAAGAGAAGCCCACATAACTAATCTGGCTGTGAAAATCAGTGGGGACTGCATCTATCTGGGTGAGACAGAAGACTGCTGGAAATCCAGACATGCTATTAAAGGTACAGTGCACAAATTCTTGCAGGCATTCACCTTGGGCCACAGTACAGACACCAGACAGGGAGAAGCTGAATTGTGTAGCTTCAGGGTGAGGGCTGGAAGGAAGCCAAACATTGTCCCTGTGTTGAACTCTCCTCCTGCATGGCCAGCCGGTACCATTTTTCCTGTGTTGATACCTTCCTCCTACAGGGCCAAATCTGCATCTTCATTAGCCTGGTGAGCTCCACTAGCTCCACCCAGATGACTCCCTGAAACCTTACTCGACCAAGCAAGCACAGCACCCAAGGCTTTTTTGGTGGCAACCAGGTTGGGCCCACATTGCTGTTTCCTTAAAACACACACACACACACACACACACACACACACACACACACACACACAGAAAGAAAACAAACTCTCAAGGAATTCTGATCAAGTTGGGGGGTGGTGCCAGAGACATACAGACAGAAATTGAGTTGTGTGGTTTCAGGGTGAGGGCTGAAGGGACACCCACCATTGCCCTTGTGATGAGCCCTCCTTCTTCATGACTGATGGGTGCTATCTTTTCTGTGTTGAGCCCTCCCCCACCAGAAGCAAATCTGAACCTGAAATTGACTGGTGAATTCTACTAGTTCCACCCTGATGACTCCTGGAGACCAGATCCCACCCCACCCAACCTGAACATGGCCCAAGGATCTTTCTCAGCAACCAGCCTGGGTCTACATTATAGTCTTTCTTAAAAGACTCTTCAGAAATTCTGGTCAAGTTTGGGGGTTGCCAGAGACACACAGGGAGAAACAGTTGTGTGGCTCAGTGTGATGGCTGGAGGGTGGCCACCACTGTCCCTATGTTGAGTTCTTCCACCACACGGCCAAACAAGATCTGGATAGGCCTGGTGTAGATCATCCTTAGCTTCACTCTCTGACATCCTGTTTCACTGCAAAAGATCACAGGCCCCAGGCAGGTGGCAACTGGCCTTGGTGTACCCTGAGGCTTTTCCCGAGTGGCCTAAGGCCCCGGACTGGTGCCAAATCTAAGTTTGCATTAATCTGGTGAAGGCTACTTTCCCTGCCCTGGGAACTCTCTGAGACCCTATCTTACACAACTCGAGTACCCCCTGAGGCTCTTTCAGTGTGGCTGCCCTTATGGGTGACCAGCAGGTGGTGGCGGCTCTCAGGGTGCCCTGGCCTTTTGGTGACCTGCCCCCTGACCTAGTACTGGTGGCAGCTAGTCTTGTTTCATAGTGTGGGTTCTCCTATGTACATTCAGGCCTAGCACAGAAAGCTACCAACTGTGGATCACTTTGTAGCTCCTAATAGGTAGCCTCCGGTAGGTCACAAGTGGCATGTGACATGGAACTGCAGCAAAATCCCTGTAAGTAGGACCCAGAACCAACATATCTGGTGGCCAGCTTCACATCACAACAAGCACCAACTGATTAGCTCCACAAGCAGCAGACCCAAAGGGGAGTCTTAGCAGTCACTGGACATTGCTAGGGTAAATCCTGCTCCATGGGGTCAGACTCTATCTACACAACAGCTAGTACACTGTGGTGGGAGCCAATCCTCATAGCCAGTCAGTGTGAGGGTCAGTCTCAACCACTGACATGCCAATAGCAAAGAAGGCTAAATTGCAACAGAAAGAGACACACAACGCACACAGGAACATTCCTGGAGCACTCAGCTCAGGGCAAAAGGGAGACTGCACCACTGGGCCCCACAGGACACCTATAACATGAGGCCACCCTGCCAAGACTAGGACATGTAGCAGATCTACCTAATGCCTAGAAAGAAAAATGCAGAAAGGCAGACAAAATGACGAGACAAAGAAACATGTTCCAAATGAAAGAACAAGATTATTCTCCAGAAAAAGAATACGATAAAATGGAGGCAGGAAGTCTACAAGGCACAGAGTTTAAAACAATGGTTATAAGGATGCTCATGGAACTTAATGAAAACTTCAACAAAAAGATAGTATGGATAAAAATGGACACAGAAACCATAAAAAAACACACCCCACAACAAGAGTGAGAAATAAAGAATAATGTAACTAAAATGAAAAATACACAACAAATTAGATGAAGCACAGATTTGAATCAGTGATTTGGAACACAAGGTAACAGAAAACAACCCCCCGCCCCCAAATGGTAGTTTAAGAGACCTCTAGGACATCAATAGTATCAGAAGGAGAAGAGAGACAGCAAGGGATTGAGAACCTATTTGAAGAAATAATTTCCACAATCTGGTGAAGGAAATAAATATATAAGTT
The DNA here is from genome assembly GCF_963455305.1 of Plecotus auritus. Lineage (NCBI taxonomy): Eukaryota > Metazoa > Chordata > Mammalia > Chiroptera > Vespertilionidae > Plecotus > Plecotus auritus. The sequence continues at coordinate 87,064,437 of NC_137783.1, forward strand.
CGGAAACACAGAGAATCATTAACAAGATGGACCCAAAGAGGCCAACCTGAGACCCATCATAATTAAAATGACAAAGTTTAAAGACAAAGAAAGAATCTTAAAATCAGCAAGAGAAAGACAGTTAGTTACTAACAAGGGAGCTCCCATCAGATTATCACCTGATTTTTCAACAGAAAGATTTCAGGCCAGAAGGGATAGGCACAAAATATTAAAAGTGAAGAAAATCAAGGACTTACAACCAAGACTACTCTATCCAGTAAGGCTATTCTTTAAAAATGAAGGAAAAATAAGATTTCCAGACAACAAAAAGTTAAAGGAGTTCATCACCACCAAACTAGTATTACAGTAAATGTTAAAGGGACTTCTTTAGGAAGAAAAAGGGAAAAAAAAAGGAATATAAATAAATGGCAATAACTAAGAAAACAATTCCAATATATATGATGTCTATGACAGACCCACATAGACTGAAAGTAAAGGGATGGAAAAAAATTCATGCAAATGGAAACAAATAAACAAAAAAGCTGGGGTAGCAATATTTATATCAGACAAAATAGACTAAAACAAAGGCTATAATAAGAGACAAAAAAAAAAGAGACAAAGAAGGACATTACATAATGATAAAGGGATAAATCCAACAAAAGGCTATAACTTTTGTAAATATTTATGCACCCAACATAGAATCCCCAAAATCTATAAAAGAAATAAAAGGAGGAGTTGATAGTAATACTGTCATAGTTGGGGACTTTAACCCCCATTGACATTACTGGATTGATCTTCCAGGTAGAAAATCAATAAGGAAACAGCAGCTTTAAATGACACATTAGACCAAATGGATTTAATTGGTATTTTAAAAGTATTTCATCCCAAAGAGAAGAATACTCATATTTTTCAAGTGCACATGTAACTTTTTCCAGACAGACCACATGTTAGTCCACAAACCAAGTCTCAATAACCTTAAGATTGAAATCATATCAAGCATATTCTCTAACCACAATGGTATGAAACTATAAATGAATTAAAAAAAGAAAAACAATAACTGAGGTGAGGGCATGATTGGGGATGTTGGGGGGGGGGTAATGGGAGGATGAGGACACATATGTAATACCTTAATCAATAAAGAAATTTAAAAAAATAAAAATAAATAAAAGAACAATAACTGAAAAGTACACAAACACATGGCAGCTAAATAACATGTTACTAAACAATGAATGGGTTAACAATGATATCAAGGAAGAAATCAAAAGATATCTGAGACAAATGAAAATGAAAACACAATCACCAAAATGTATGAAACACAGTGAAAGCAGATCTAAGAGAGGAATTCATAGCAATACAAGCCTAACTCAAGAAGCAAAAAAAAAAAAAAAAAATCTCAAACAATATAACTTTACATCTAAAAGAACTAGAAAAAAATCCTAAAGTGATTATAAGGAATAAAATAGTAAAGATTAGAACAGAAATAAACATAATAGAGTTTAAAAAATATAAAATATACATGAAACTACGAGCTGGTTCTTTGAAAAGATAAACAAGCTCAATATACCTTTAACCAGGCCCATCAAGGAAAAAAAAAAAAAGAGAATCCAAATAAATAAAATCAGAAATGAAAGAGGAGAAGTGACAACCGACACCACAGAAATACAAAAGATTACAAGAAAATATTTAGGAGCAATTATATGTCAACAAATTGGACAATCTGTAATAAATGAATAAACTCCTGGAAACATGTAATCTTCTAAGATTGAATCAGAAAATAAAGAAAATCTGAATAGACTGATTACTACCAATGAAATCAAATCAGTAATAAAAAGAAAAAAAACAGCTTCCAATAGCCCAGCTGGCATGGCTGTGGTTGAGTATAGACCTATGAACCAGGAGGTCATGGTTCTATTCCCAGTCAGGGCACATGCTTGGGTTGCAGGCTCGATTCCCAGTGGGGGGCGTGCAGGAGGCAGCTGATCAATGATTCTCTCTCATCATCGATGTTTCTATCTCTCTCTCCCTCTCCCTTCTTCTCTGAAATCAATAAAAAATATATTTAAAAAAACAAAATAAAACAAAAAAACTCCCAACAAAGTTCTGGACAGCATGACTTTATAGTAGAATTTTACCATTCAAAGAAGAATTAACACCTAACCTACTCAAAATATTCCAAACATTTCAAGAGCAGGGAAGCCTTCCATACTCTTTTTATAAGGCCATTATAACTAAGAAAAAAAAAAAGAAACTTATAGGCTAATATCCCTGGTGAACATAGATGCAAAAAACCTCAACAAAGTATTAGCAAGTGGGCAGAGGACCTAAATAGACACTTCTTTAGAAGACATAGAGATGGCCAATGGATGTATGAAAAGATGTTCAGTGTGACTAATCATCAGAGAAATGAAAATTAAAACCTCAATGAGATATCATTTACACCTGTCAGAATGGCTATCATCAATAAATCAACAAAAAACAAGTGTTTGCTATCATGTGGGGAGAAGGGGACGATTGGGCACTGTTGGTGGGAATGCAAATATTGGTGCAGTCATGATGGAAACAGTGTATAGATATCTCAAAAAATTAAAAATTGGACTAACTTATGACCCAATGATTCCATTCTGGGAATATATTCAAAGAAATCCAAAACACTAATTCAAAAGAATATATTCCTATGTTCATTGCAGCATTATTTACCCAAGTGCTCATCAATAGATGAGTTGATAAAAGAAAGTACATATATACAATGGACTATTATTACTTGGCAATAAAAAAAGGATTCTATCTTACATTTGTGACAACATGGATGGACCTAAAGAGTATTATGCTAAGTGAAATAAGTCAGACAGAGAAAAAAACAAATACCACATGATTTCTCTCGTATGTGGAATCTAAAGAACAAAATAAATGAACAAACAAAAAAGAAACAGACTCATAGATACAGAGAACAAACTGAGTGTTGTCAAATAGAAGAGGAGTGAAGGGTGGGTGAAAAAGATGAAAGAATTAAGAAGTAGAAATTGGCAGTTTCAAAATAGTTATCAGGATGTAAAGTACCCTACAGGGAATATAGTCAATAATATTGTATTTACTATGTACAACTCCAGGTGGATACTAGATTTATCAAGAGATCACTTTGTAAATTATATATTTGTCTCACCACTATGCTGTACTCCTGAAACAAATATAAAATAATATTGAATGCCAAGTGTAATTGAAAAAAATGTTACCATGAAAAAAAGTTAGACTGAATTAAAATTAAGGTTTAGAGTAGTTGGAGTAATTTCAGAATGTGAGACTTAGAACCATCTAACACTTATTGCCCATCTACTAGGTTCCAGGAAGCTCCTTAAAACTGGGAATGAAGGGTGATTAAGACAGACATGGTCCTTGCCCACTGATCTATAAATTAGCAAGAAAGAGACACAGGCTATTTTATTTTAGCTACTCAAATTTCTTTAAACTTTTTTTTTCCAAATACAGTTTACACGCAACATTATTTTGTATTAGTTTTAGTTGTACAGCATAGAGTTAGACAGTCATATACTTTACAAACTGTTCTGCCTGATATTTCCAGTACCCACCTGGCACCAAACATATTTATTACAATACTAGAGGCCCGATGCACGAAATTCGTGCAAGGGGCTTGGCCCTTGTAGCCCCTCGCAGCCTCGGCCAGCCCTAGCAGCCCTGGCTTCATCTGGAAGGTCGTCCAAATGGTTGTCCGGATGGTCGTTCTGCTATTCAGTCTAATTAGCATATTAGCTCTTTATTATATGGGATTATTGACTGTATTTCTTATGCTTTACTTTACATCCCCATGACTATTTTGTAACTACCAATTTCTTCTTAATTCCTGTGATATGGTCTGTGCTGTTGAAGTGCAGGGTTCTGTGAAAGCAAAACAAAGGGTAGCGACAACTGCCTAGAGAAAGTGGATTATGAATTGGAGGTGAAGAGGATAAAGATGAAGGAGAAGGTTATCAAGAAGCTGTGACCTCTGGTTGACCCACAAACTGGACCTGGGCAACAGGAGGTTCCTCCCCATCTCCCCGGTCCTTGGAACTAGTATTCTGTTCACTGTTCCCAACAGTGGGAGCTGTTTACAAGGATGTAGCCTTGAGAGAGCAATGTGTTGTTGAGACCAAGTGGACTGAGTATATGACTGAACCCTGTTAAGGCCTCTGGATAAACTTTTAAGATTCTGGTGGCCTGGTTCAGAATTCTACTCAGCTTGTTGCTACTCAAAACAAGCCTCATACAGAAGTTTCTTGTTTATTAAATCTGATACTGCCATTCTGAAGTAGTCTTTTTCTTTGTACAAGGACCAATTTGTGAACTGGTAGTGATGGAATGAGAAAGAGGGACATTATGTACAAAAATGCAGAGGTAAAAGTGGCCCCTTTGGGGATGGGTCCAGGAGATTGTGTGACTAGGCCACCATATAAGTTATGAAGGATGGGCTTGGAACAAAAATGTTGGGGAGGGTGGATGTACAAATCCAACTGACACTGCCCTCACCAAGCCTTACACCCTGGCATGAGGCTGCATCTGCTCCAAAAAAGGAATGTCTTTTATAATTTGCATAGAAATGTCATTTGGGCTAGCTGTAGTCATGTGGGACCTAAACTGGGGAAAAAAGTGATTAGTAATTGATTGGGATTTAGAGGGCCGTAGAAGGTAGAAAGGTAGAAGAGGTAAGTACTACACCCAGGATATAGCTTTGAGCAACTGAGGTGACTTTTTTTTTTTTTTTTCTGAAGGTAGGAGAGTAGGTTGAATGGAGAAATACTGACTTCAATTTTGCACAGAGTGCATCCAAGTGGGGAGGCTCATAGGTAGATGAATATGTGAGTCTGCAGCTCAATACATATTAGGGTGTTTCCAAAATATAGATGAAAAATTCATGGGAATAGGTCAGATTACCCAGTGGAAGTGTGTAGAGTTAAAAAAGAAGTGGGAACAGAATGGAATTCCAAGAGACCCTAATGTTTAAAAGATGGATAGAGAAAGAATTGCCAGTAAAGAACTGAAAAATAGCAGTCAGAGATGCCAATGGACTTTCAGGATGGTGTGCTGTCCCTGAAGTCAAGAAACGGCAATGTTTAAGGAAGAGGGGGTTCAATGAGATAAAGAGCAAAACCATTTATGAAAGTCATTAGTTGGTGGAATTTGGAAACAGTGGTAAGTGGAATGGTGTGGAATGAGAAGACAAAGCAGGACAATGGGAAACGAGTATTGTCTATTTTAACACAAAAGCTTAACTATTTTTTTCCTACATTAGAATTCAAGTAAGCTTCCTTCCATTGAAAGGAAAAGGAAAACCACTTCTTGTAAAACAATGAAATGAAAATATTTTATTCTCAGGGAAGTTTTGAAGATTAAGTTCTCCTTGCCCTCGAAGAAAAGGTAATCAAGCTTTTGGTTTCTAGTGATTTTAGCTTTGATTTTCATGGGCTGCTGAGATCTAATAAAAGGAAAAGAGGAAACTAGGACTCTCTTGGGATGAGGATAGAGGAGGGTGTGGGCAAAAGAATGGGGAAGTAGGAAGGTGATAGGCTAATGGACCCAGGAAACCAATTTCAGGAACACTTTGTTTCTCTTGCTCAGGCATCTCAGGTTGCTGAATCATCACCAGTGGTATCATCCCAGTCCTCACTCAGGAGGTGTCTGCTGTTCCTCAATCGCCTTGCAAAGGACCATCCCCATAGTCTGTAGTGGCACTGCAGCCTGCCCAGGTGTGTGAAGTTTTGCCCAGCCTCATACAACAATGCCCCAAGAAACCCATAAAGCCAAAGAGGGTACCTGCTCATCTAGCAGGGATGTGATGGAGATACACATACTCAAACCTTTATTCGGCACGGGTGAGAGGCAGCTGCTGCATATAATGAATTGGAGACACCTGAGTGAAACATTATTCAGTGACACCCTATCACCACAGTGCTCAGTGTGTGTGAGAAGGCGAGGGCTGCCTAGAGACCTTGTGGGGAAATTGAAAGGCAAGCATGGATTAGAGATCAACTACAAAGGAAGAACAGGGTGTGATGACTGATAAGACATGGACTGAGGAAGAGGGGTCTCTGAGAGATTTCAATCCTGTGTGATTAGAAAAATATTTTAGAAAAGCCAAAGCTGGAAATTTCTCTTTGTGCATCCTTGTGGGAGGTAGGTTGTCAGGGCCAAAGAGGAAATTTGAGTTCCCTTGGAACCATCTATTTGGAACATCCTTCCTATTATTTAGATAGTAGGAGGAATTCTAGGCAAAGTGTGGCTATAAACCTTTATACTTAAAGTGTCCTTGCTTTCCTCCATTCACCAATTTCATTTGAAAAGAGATCAAGTCTGGCTTCCAGCACCCACTTGCACATTATATACTTCCTTGCTAATAAAGTGACTCTGTGCCTGCTCGCACAAGAGCAGCAGATTTTGAAACCTCAGCAGGGATGCACCAACCCACATTTTATCCTATCTAATAAAAGAGAAATATGAAAATTGACTGTCACTCCAACACACAAGATGGCTGCCCCCATGTGGACACAAGATGGCTGCCACAAGATGGCCAGAGGGGAGGGCAGTTGGGAGGGACCAGGCCTGCAGGTGAGGGCAGTTGGGGGTGATCAAGCCTGCAGGGGAGGGCAATTAGGGGTGACCAGGCCAGCAGAGGAGGGAAATTGGGGGTGACTGGGCTTGCAGGGAAGGGCAGTTGAGGGGGGGGACCCAGGCTTGCAGGGGAGGACAGTTAGGGGTGACCAGGCCTGCAGGGAGGGCAGTTAGGGGTGACAAAGCCTGCAGGGAGGGCAGTTAGGGGTGACCAGGTTTGCAGGGAGAGCAGTTAGAGGCAATCAGGCTGGCAGGGGAGTAGTTAGGCATCAATCAGGCTGGCAGGGGAGTGGTTAGGGGGTGATAAGGCTGGCAGCAGAAGCGGTTAGGGGCAATCAGGAAGGCAAGCAGTTGGGAGCCAGCAGTCCTGGATTGTGAGAGGGATGTCCAACTGCCCGATTAGGCCCGATCTTACCAGGATCGGTCCTAAACGGGCAGTCGGACATCCCTCGAGGGGTCCCAGATTGGAGAGGGTGCAGGCTGGGCTGAGGGACACACACCCCTGTGCACGAATTTCATGCACCGGGACTCTAGTAGAGACAATAAGGCAGCGGTGAGAAGTAGTTAAGAGTGCGGCTTCCACAGCAGAGTTAAACTTATGTTCCAGCTCTGCAGTTTAACTGGCTTGAGGCTTCAGCAACCTATGTAATGTCTCTAAGAGCCTGTTTCCTCATTTGTAAATAAGATTGTTGGCAGGAGTAAGCATGATCATACATGTAATGTGTTTAGCATGTGATCTGGCTTATAGCAAAGGCTTAGTAAATATTAGTTATTAGTTGTGGAACTGCTTGAATATAGTATTACTATTAGTATAGGGACCCCAATCCATTGAAATCTCCAAGCCTGTCATGCTAGTACTTGGTTTTGGATTTCCCCACTATCTTCTCTCTCTCTCTACCTGAATTAAAGGTATTTTCTTTTACATTATATATTCAATGATGTTTGTTGAGCAGTTACTATGTACTATAACTAAATAATATACTGAGAAATATTTTAGAATCCTATATTTACTTTAATTCATTCAAGCTTCCAACTACTCCCTGCTGTTAGCACCGTTTTGCAAACGGTTTTTAATTTTTTTAAATAAATTTTTCTTGATTTCAGAGAGGAAGGGAGAGTGAGAGAGAGAGAGAAACATCCATGATGAGAGAGAATCATTGGTTGGCTGCCTCCTGCATGCCCCACACTGGGGATTGAGCCTGCAGCCTGGGCATATGCCCTGACCAGGAACTGAACTGTGACCTCCTGGTTCATAAGTCAATGCTCAACCACTGAGCCATGCCAGTTCTTTAGATCAGAGAGTTTCAGCCTTTTTCATCTCATGGCACACATATACTGATTACTAAAAATTCTGTGGCACACCAAAACATATATTATTTTTTGCTAATCTGATAAAAATAAGTATTTTTATTTATTCACACCATATGGCTATTGTATTGGCTGCTGTCATTTTCAAATTTGACAATCTAAGAAAAAAGAGGTCAGTGCCCCTGACTGGTCAGGTATGGCATGTTTTAAAAATTCTTGTGGCACACTGAAAATTGCTGGATTAGGTTAGTGAGAATAGCTTTCTGTCCATCTCTACTTTCTATTTCTCATGATACTCAGTTTTGTCCAGGCATCTGTCCTGGCCCCACAAAGCCACATGTTTTGGTAAATGCTGACACTGCCCCAGCTCCAGCGTTGGCCTGTTTGATCTAAGGAGAGGATTTGCTAGTAAATGGTTCAGTAGTTAGGAAGATCTGACACCTTCAGGCTGAGACTTGGGGAGAGATTTGGCTCATCAAGACCTAGAAAATAAATAAAATAATAAATGCATCATAAAGAAAATAGGGTTTAGGGCAAAACTTGGCAAAAATTGTAAATGGCAATGTATAAAAAATGTTTTTTTAAAGGGTGATTTTTTGTGGATCATATTTTTATCTGTTTTTTTTTTCAATAGAATAAGTCACATATCATTTGAAAATTAAAATAATTTGATAATTATGTTGAATGTAAAATACTGCAGAAAATAATTTCAAATTTTGCCATCAGTTTGGAGTTTGTTCTCTATTTTTTTTCCTTTTAGGGAGAATTTGCTGAAAGATTGTGAGAGCTTCTTGTTCTCTGATCTCATTTGAAAGGTATTTTCAGCTTTTAGGTCAAGCATGATCATTGCTTGGGCTCCTAGTTAGAGATGACCACCCTTTTGTCAGAGGTAAGCTGTCTTCTGGTCCAGGGAATAATAACTGTGAGAGCTTTGCTAATAAAAGTCTCTAGTTTAGCCCGTTATTGTGGAATGATTTTTTTCGTGGAGTACTTATTCTCAACATTCAAGAAATCAGTAACATTGTCATTTTAATAGCTTCTTTTTATGGCAGATGCCATAAGCATATTTCCTGTTTCTTCTAGCACACTGCCTATTATGCAGATACAACTTTAACCAAGCAAAGTTGTAAGAGGTATAAATAAATAATTTTGCATTTTCCTCATAGGGCAAATGACTAAATGCTAACTTGGAACCTGGCAAACTTGCCTTGCTTGTTAGAAAATTTTAGAATAATGTGCCCCCTTACTGCAATTCATGCCATATATTCTATTTTATATGGCAAATCCCCAAATGAATAAGTGAATTGTGCTTCTCCTAATGCTATTTTCTGGAAGACAGGAAACTTATGTGTGGCAGAGGCAGAAATTTAGTGTTGCTTCTACTGACTGAATCCTATTTTTCATTTATATATTCCTACCATCCTAGGTTGAAATGATGTTATTTCTACAAGTTTATCTATATCATGACCCAAGATATCACCTCTGATGTTTCATGAACTACTTTATTCCATGAAATTTAAAGTCCCTGTATTTTTAGCAACTACAGATAGACACGGGTATTGGTGGATGCTGAGAATTCTGTGCATACTAAGATACCTGCATTAAATTCACACTCTTTCCAAAGTGAGAGGAATGATGTTATTCTCTTATTCTTTTTAACTTATTTAAAATATTGAAGGTCTAATTAGCATTTAAAAGCTAAGTAGCATAAAGTGGAAATCTGGTAATTCCATCCTTAAAGCTACGTTTGGTCCGAAATTATTTTCTAGCACCAATTTTATGTCAGAGATTGATCTAGACACTGGATAAAAACAATGGAAAGGACAAAGTCCATGTTTTCACATAGCTTATATTTTAATAAGAAGAAAAAAACAATACATTAGTAAACTCATAAATGTATTAGATGCCATGTGTGCTTTTGAGAGAGTCAATAATTAGTGAGTGGCAGTTGTGGGAGGATGTTGTTAATTCATATGGACTAGTCAGAGAAGGCCATTTCTTTTCTAATAAGGAACATGTAAGATGAGTAACAAGGACTGGATTTGGCAACTGAGAGGCCAGATAACTGGAAGAACTATCTACATACAGTCAGTATGTACATAACTGATAGTCAGTCTACACAGGTTTGGCTATATTAGTCATTTAGCTGATTGGTCCCTGTTCCTTATTAGCTGTTCAATATTTTGAAAATCTTTCCTGTCCATGACATCATTTTAAAAAGTAAGGAATATGTATTAAATATTGATGGCAAGAATATTTATGTAAAAGGACACAGCAAGACAGGTGTTAAATTCTTCAAGGAACAATGGGAATGAACTGGAGTTGTGAATATAAATTCAATAAGGAGGGATAGATGGTGGTATGGTTTAATGGCATAAGTTTCAAAATAGCTTAAGTGTTTTAGGGAGGAAGCAGAGATAATGATTCTTGAAAGACAATTACAGTATTGTGCACAAACTCACTACTTCCAGACCCAGTGAAATAAGTGATGTGGGAGAGAAAAGATGCCACTGATGTTGGCTATATGCAAAGCAACAACCTTAAAGGGCAGTAGATTTCATACAGGAGTGGAGGAAATGTTCAGAGAAGAAGCTAATAACCGGTGGAGAGTCTCAGAAAGTATAGTAGAAGGTCAGAGAAGTCAGAGAGTGGTGGAATCTGAAGTCATTAATTTGTAAATAAGAGCCTAGGTGATGGGAGCTCAACCAAGGAGTACTCAGTGATGTAGGGCAGGGTGTGATGTTTTCTAAAGCTTATCACAGTGAGTGTGGAAGTTGCAGAGCGGTAGCTTTCTGGGCTAGGCATAGCTCCCTCGGTTCCTAGTTCATTCATGGTAATGGTGGAGTGGAGGCAGTGGATGCAGCATGGATGCATGACTCTGTGAGCTCTGTCTAATGCCATACAGTGGCCACCCCTTATGCCATTAGTCTGATAAGAACCAGAACTCCACTTCAACTATACCTATCATATGAAGACATTTGAATCAAAATGGAAAACTTCAACAATTATCCAGATAGTTTTGAAATATCTAGACGGTTTTATCATGTTAGACAAAAGCTTTTTACAACAGCTGAAAATTTAGCTTTTGATCTGATATGCTTGATATTTTCAAGACATGTCTTTGCCTGTTTTGGCTAAATTTTCTTGTTTAATATTCTGTAGGTGTTAGATCACTATTTTACAGAGGATGGGAAGCAGAGTTCATGTGAATTTAATTCCTGAATGCAATTAAAACTCTTCAATGTATCTACAGATTTTTAAATGGGTCATAGAAATTGTGAAAGAGTTGATCATCAGGAACATGCTTTCTGGACAAGTGAAGATGATTATTTAGCATCTGTGCTTTATACATTAGTTTCAAGAGCATTTGGGGAAAAGAAGAAAGAACATCACAGAGCAGAAGAATCACTAGATTGGATTTTTAACCCCAATAATGCAGGGGTGTGGATTCTCAAGTACAGATGAGGAAACAGCTGTGGCGAAGGCCACCAATCACATTAGTGGCACATGTGGGACCAGGTCCTGAAGCTTTGAATTCTTAAATTTTGTGTTCCCTTGACACTTTAAGCAACAATTTGTGGATTTGTTAAGTTTTTTTTTTCCATTTGCCTGCTGGTTCACTACCTTGGAAGTTCCCTATGTATGATTCAAAATTGGCCTCCCAGCATGGAATACAAGGAGAAACCAAAGGAAGGGGAAGACCATTTCAGATTGGTAGGAGGCAGTTTTTAAGCAAAGGAACTTACATATAAATCTTGTCTTCAGATGAGAAGATCTCCACATCAACCTGCTAGAATCTTAAAAGTTATATAGAGGCCTTACTTGGAGTTAGTCATGTATACTGTCCAGGTGGTTTCAACAACACATTGCTCTCTCAAGGCTACATCTTTGAAAATGGCTTTCACTGTGGAAAAAGGGGGCAGTGTATTCCAAGGTCAGGAGAGGAGTTTTTGAGCCTCTGATTGCCTGGGTCCAGCTCCCGGGTCACCTGGAGGTCATATCCTTTTGATGACCTCATCCAACATTGCCTTCCAGCTATTTTTGTTACCAGATAAGGGTGAGGCCACAGAGCTTAAAAAGGCCAAGTCTCAGGGCATTCTATGAAGAACTTGTCAACAGATGTGGGTCCCTCTGTTCCTAACAGACTACTTTGAGCATTGGAATGAGAGTCAGCAAATTAAGAAATAAGTTGGCACCTACTTAGTAGATATTCTATTTCTTTCCTCCTCAGATTCATCAAGTGTCAAATGAATGGATAGGAACAGATAATTTCCAAAACTTCTTTTAACCCAAACTGTAGATAACCCTATGAAAATCTTAGGAATACTCAGTCTTGCAGATGATGGCCTAATAAACATCTCTAAAACATTTTGCTGAAAATGGGTCTTTAATTGCAGCCTACGAGAAAAATAACTGTCAAACTGATATACACATTTGTTGGAATTGTATTAATATATAGGTATCAACACAACCAGTTCATATGCATTTTAGAATAAGAAATAACAGATCCCCTATGGGTTTAACTTTTTCAGTTTTATTCCACGAAGGAGACAAAAGCAGTTTACTCATTCTGCAATTACCGTAGGTGGAAAGCTATCAATAAAATCCCATGCTTTCCCCAGTGGTTACACAATCCTAATAATTAAATCTACACATCTGCTAAATAACAGCAGATTCAAAGTCTAGCAATTTACATGGAAGAAAACAGATGTCATTCTGGTATAATCTCTTCACTTTCACCATGAGTGCTGTGAACACTGCACACCCCGCAGTGATTAATCTATCAAAATACTCTACTCCATTTACTCCATTTTATTACATCCTGTGTCACAGGAGATGGAGCAGCTGTTTCTGGATAGGAAGCAAAGAACTGGTACAAAACAAAGCATTCTCTGGATAGGTGCAGCCAACTGATGTTCCTGAATTATTAGAAAAGAGAGATCAAGTGCCTACAATGGGGTGATTTTCAGAGACTCCAGTGGAACTACTATCTCAATCAGCAGCATAAGGGATAGACTTGAAGCATACAATGAATAGGTGTATTTTTACTTCACATGAAAATACTTTTCAATAGAATACTATCCTTGAGAGTTGAAAACGAAAGTTCACAATCTTTGTAAAACACAGCAATTTGGTGTAAAGAGCAGATTCTTTTTTCTAATTAAGTTGCCATCAAATAAAACCCCATCTTAAAGGAAAAATACAAAATGGGAGATCATTCAAAATTCTGGAAACTTATGTTGAGAGGTTTAGGTAGAAAAAAGTAAGGTTTATTATTCTGGTGAAATTTATTTGGTTATAAAAAATGTTAAGAAAGAGGACATTAAAAATTTGTTGGGATGAGTTATCAAATAGATTTTCATCATTTGTAAAAAAAAATGTAGAAAGGACAGAAGGTAGAGAAATTAAAATATATGTATATTTTAATGCATTCATAAGACAAGCAACTCTTAAACTTGGGTGATCTTTAGAATCCCTGGAAGTGCTAAAACCTCTAGAGATTCTGATTTAGTGATAAAGTTCAGGGATAAAGTTCAGGAATCTGAATTTTTAAGATGCCTGCTGGCTAATTCTAATGCAGGTTGTTCTTGGGCTATTCAGAGAAACACGGTCATTGTTCAGATAAACATTTACACACACACACACACACACACACACACACACACAGCACTTAACATATGCTGAAAGCATGGAACAAGTAAGAACTCTATTTTTGGAGTTAGAGTTCAGGTATTAGTTCTTTCTTTTGCTAGCTTTTCCATTTGGGGCTGCATCTTTATTCTCTCTCAGTCTCAGTTTTCTCTGTAAAATGAATACACACAAACTACCTTCCAGGGTTTTGAGGGTTTATGGTTAATAATTAAACTCCTGGAAATAGTTGTCTATACTTGCTGCCTTCAATTCCTTTCCTCTCATTCTCTCTTAAACACACTCATATTACCCTTCCTCCAGGTATTTTTATAGCTTTCTCCCTAACTTCTTTCAAGTCTTTTCTCGCCATTATAGTGAGACCTTCCCTGATCACTCCACTTAGAATTATAATCTTCCCCCTGACTCTATCTCCCTCTCCATTTTATTTTTATATATAGCACATATCACTCTCCATACTATATACATTATTTATTATTTATATTGTTGCTTGATTGTAGAAATTAAAATAGTCTTTGGAAAATACAGTTTGAAAATAATTTTGTTTGATATGTAACCAATATACTTCTTTCTTCAAGTTGATCATAATAGGTGAAATGTAGAAAGGACTTTCAATATGCTAAGTGTTGTGCGTTACATATACTAACTTGTTTAATACTTAAAAATGACCATGAAGATGGTATTATAATTATTTTTATCCCTACTTTTTTAGATGAGGAAGGTGAATAGAGAGGACAAGTGACTTGCTCAAGGTCACACAGCTATTAAGCTTGGGTGCCGAGACTCAAGAGCAGGGAGCCTTCTCCAGACTCTGCTTTCACAATGCCCTGAGTGAATAACCACCTGGAGTCACACAATGAGTCATGACTGGTTGTGTTCAAAATGCTGGTTACTTGATGGCTTAAAATAACTTTTAAAAAGATGTGTGTCAGATGCACTCAACCCTTGATTCACTTTTCAGATAGTCTTTACCATCCTTCTCTTTTCTCTGTTCCCAAGGCTTAGCTTTTAAATTGATACATATTTATCTCTATTCCTTTCATTTTGACTGCAAGAGGCTAATAAAGTGCATGCCCTAGCTGAGAAAAAATTTTGCAAGTATGTATTATTGGCCTATTGGGTGCTTCCAGCTTAGTCCATTTTCTTTTCTTCTATAGAAATAACAGCTTGGCCTCAAACAATCTTTCAAGGAGACCCAGATGGTGAATAGTAATTTTAATAGATCCATTGTTCAGTTTTAAAATGATATCAGTCTGGTCATTAATGAAAGCCAGGAAATTGCTTTACTGTAGTGAAGTACTGTCAAAAGACCATTATAAATTGTAAGGATATTACTTTTTCAATTAAACTTAAATATGATAATGAATGAAGAGAAAGGTGCACCAGCTCATAATTATAGGAAGTTATATAAACACAAAGGTGAGAAAAAACATGATTATGAAAGTACTTATGCTTTCTATGAGCTGGAGTCTCAAGAGCACGATCTAAAGGGTCAGTGCTAAATGACTGCCATTATATTTTAACCTAGTTTGCTTGGGTTATTTTTAATCTTTTGACTTATATGTGGAGGTGTGCTATCTACTGGAGGCCAAATCTTTTACTGAGTTCAAATTCTGATTGAGGTCATCAGTGATTATGGGAGAACTCATAAATAATATTCTCTGTATTCTGGGTTGAGATTAAGATTTTGAGAGTCCATTAATAATGGTTAGTTCTTATATTCACTGTAGTTGGACAGAAGCAAGGTTAGACTGCACTGAGGAAGACAGGGGAAAAAAGTATATGCACTGACTGGGATAACCTGGAGGAATTTAACTGAAAACCTAAGGTCAAAGTGCTAAAAACAGCAAATAACTTATTACAAAAACTACAGACTTCTTTTGGTGTTCAGCTTAACAATTATATCTGTGACAATGCGTTAGTTTTTAGAAATTATTTTGGAACTTGAAGTCACTCATGGGAGCATGTATTTATACTCTGTGGTATGACAGAGGATATCTGATGCCTATTTTTACTGATGTATTTAATAGATGTAAACTTTTTAAAATTCTTTATTGTTTAAAGTATTACATGAGTCTCCTTTTTTTTCCCCTTTGACCTCTCCCCTACCACCTGCTCCCCCAAGCTAGATGTAAACTTTTTAAGCAGTTATTTTATTTTGGCAGACTATGCAGTACTGTTTGTAAATGGAAGCTTTCGTGCATGCATATAAGCATAACCAATGGACGTAAGATACTGGGAGGGGGGTGAGGGCATGTGCCAGGGGGGTAGGGGAGGCTGGGGGAAGGTCAGTTGAAAAAAAAAAGGAGATATATGTACTACTATTTGTAATACTTTAAACAACAAAAAATAAAAATAAAATAAAATAAAATAAAATAAATGTTACTGGTTTAAAAAAAAAATGGAAACCTTCGTGAACCTGAGAACATGAACTCATAAATGACACTGGGCTTAAATAAGAGTTACATATCCTACTGTGCAGTAATGCTGCTGTCCACCGGGCATTTACTCCCCTTTTCTTCCTTTCTAACAGAACCTGAGTTTGGGTATCCACCTCAGTCTTCTATTTTAGGAAAAGCTGACTCTTGTCTAGGAGGGGGGTGTTCTCATTAGTTTAAGATATTTAGCATGTGAGCTTCCTCTGAAGACTACTAGTGACTCAAGGGTTGATACATGACTTATTTTGACCAGATTTCAGGAAAGAACCTATATTCTGCAAGTGTAGGAGACATCTTTCTCCCCACCCCCACCATCCCCTCCCATTCAGTAGGAACAAGAAAAAATGAATTCTAATGGCCAAAGATAGCCCACTTGAAATCATGAGAGACAACTCTTAGGATGAAGCCGACACTGAGGATGGTTGAGTACAAGGGAAAGAAAGATCCTGGATCCTTGGTAACAGAATTGATCTGCTGATCAATCAGTACCTATACCACTGGGGTTTCATTAATGGTAAGAAATCAACATCCTAATTGTTGCAACTAGTTTGAGGGTATGTTTGCAACTTGTCTTAGTCACCTTGGGTTGCTATAGCAAAACATCATAGAGTGCGTGACTTAAACAACAGATATTTATTTCTCACAGTTCTGGAGGCTGGGTAGTCCAAGAACAAGATACTGGGTGATTCAGCTCCTGGTGACAGCTCTTCCTGTCTTGCATGCAGCCACTTTTTTTTTTTCTTTTACTGTATCTTCACATGGTAGGGAGAGAGAGCTCTGACCTCTCTTCTTTTTATAAGGACATTACGACCATCATGGGGGCTCAACTCTCATGACCTAATTACTTCCTAAAGGACCAATCTCCAAACATCATCACATTGGAGATTAGGCCTTTACCATATTAATTTGAGAGAAAAACAAAATTTGGGGGTAGGAATGTATAACAGAGGGTTTATGATTTGATTTGAGACTTGGAGTTCCAAAGCCACCCACTATTGTGTGCATGGCATGAGATATCATGGCCATCATTAGTTATCCTCTTAGACAGCCCTTCACCCCACCCCCCCACACACACTAATATACATTGCATTAAAAAGTCATAAAGAAGGGTTCAGCATGGGGATGGGTGGAAGTGGATAAGGAATGGATCCTGAAGCAAGATCAAGCCTTGCCTGCAAGGAATGGAATTTCCTGGAAGGTAGAAGGACCTCTGCCTGGGGGAGTTTAGATGAAGGAAACACTGGGAGAGAGGCAAAAAGCTAGGAGCAGAAAATAATTCGAACCTTCACAGGTTTGCCTAGTGGATGTGAAGGGAATAAAAGGGCATAATACTGCACACTGACCTTTCTAGCTAGCTCTTGCAGAGAGGGCGTGGTGTCCAAATAACAGTCAAGGTCCAAGAGCTCCAGATGGAGAGTAGCCCCAGAGTGGTGGGCCGTGGCCAGGCCAGCAGAAATTGCTGCCCCAAGTAAGACGCAGAGTGGACAATTTGGGAAACATTTAAAGGAAAACTTCACCTTTTAGAGTATTTCAGAGAGAGCTGACTCTTGAAATAGGGGGAAGGAGGTGGGGATGGATGCATGTCAATGCTTGTGCTATATTTATATGTAACCTAGATGTGGCAGGGTTCTCTCACATTCTTAGTCCTGAAGAAGAGACTCTTTGCTAACCTACATAGTGTAATTTTTTACTGTGACCAGCATTCAGAGATTTTTTTTATATCCTTCAAAGAAAGGAGAGGGTACCTCATGTCATTGCAACCTGTAATATAGGTCCCTCCCTTGAAAAACTGCACATCTATCTCTTCAGAGGAGGTATTGTAAACTTGACTGCCACCTGAGTTTGGCTGAGAAACACAATGAAGATCTCTGTATTAGAGCGGATCAGTAAACCATTTATGAAAAGGGCCAAACACTAAATATTTTAGGCTTTGCAGGCCATGTGGTCTCTCTTGCAACAATTCAACTCTGCAGATGTAGCAGGAAGTAGCCAGAGACAATGCATAAATAAGTGAGTATGGCTGTGCTCCAATAAAATGCTGTTTATGGAAACTGACATCTGAGTTTCATATAATTTTCAGGTCACATGACATTGTTCTTAAAACATTTCTTTCAACCTTTTAAAAATGTAAAAAGTATTTTTAGCTTGCGGACCACACAAAAACAGGCTGTGGGCTGGACTTGGCCCTGATTTTCTGGCTCCTGCCCTAGACGTAGCAGGTGACAGAGGAATGAGGAGCGTCTCTCTAGTGAAGAAGGGTGAATGTCAATCTCTTAATACCAGTTCAGCCTCTCCACCTTTGAGAGCAAGTTCTCTAAAGCAAATAGAGTAAGTACATCCTTCTTACAAACACAAGCATGACTTTCCTTTGAGAGAACACAGGCTGGTCTGGTAATGAGGAAAGGACATTTTTTTCTCTTTCCTCTGGGTTTTTGTGTTTTATGCTTTGTGAACAACAGACCACCCCATTATTATGCTGAGAAGCATTTTGCTTTCTTGCCAGACCTGAAACTTGGCTGATTCACAAGAACAACCACAATGGTTGTCAAGAGCGAAACTTTTTGATGCCAGGAAGAATGGTGCCAACTATGATTAAATTATTTTGATTCTTGGCCTCCCCCTGATGGGGACCATGAGGGGTGTCTTTTGCCAATTCATCCCACCCCAATATAAAATTGTTCTTAACAAAAATAGCATTATATTGCACATGTTGCTTTGTAGTCTACTTAAGGAAAAAAACCACTTGACAAGGTAGCCAGCATTTTCTCATATCATCAATAACATTATTTTAAATAACCATGCATAATTTTACCATAAGTTGTAAATAATTTGACCAAATTTTCCATTGTTGCCTTTTAAGTAGTTGCCAATCTTTTAAAATTATAAAAAAAAGATATAATAAGATTTCTTTTAGATAAATCTTTGTGCAGCTTTATAATTTTTTTTTTTTTTAGGTTGAGTTCCCAGAAATGAAATTGCTTAAATAAGCATGTATTGAAGGCTTTTGATAAGTGTCACCAAAACGCATTCTAAAAAGAGTTACCTCAATCAATTTATATTCCCATCTGTAAAACATTAAAGTATAACTTTCTCTGTATTCTTACTATTAAAAATTTAATTTTAGGAAAGCACAAAGATGTAGATAAAATTTTATAACTATCTATCTTTACCAATATTGTGAATATTTAATGGAACAGGGACACTGTCTTCTTGATTGTCTATTCTCAGTTCCTAAAACAATGCCTGGAAGAGAGTAGATATTCAATAAATCCAGGCTGAGTTAAAAAACAAGAGAAAGAAAACAGACAATATTGCCAATATCTAGACATGTGTTCCATATGCTTGCCTCAATTTTTCAGACTGGTGATGTTGTTATAAAATATATCCTGATTAAATTTTGGAGATCTGCTTTTCTAAAGCAATGCTTACTAGTGTAATTTTTCTAAATATGGTTTATAATATAGAAGAAAAATAAAATGATTATGGTAAGACTTCATATTTCTGATTTTGATCTTTAGAGAAA